>NC_136485.1:15519160-15721660 GCF_053919585.1 Euprymna scolopes
TCCCCAACCACCATACTTACTACATGAAGAGTGCTCGAAAGTAGGGGGTGGGATATTCAGCCGAAATGAATGGGGGGCAGCATCAGCATGCGTAGCCACCGACGCACGCCGACTTTCATTAAGGCGCGTCGTACACTCAGCCCCTCCCCTATCCACAACCCGAACCCAATGCGTGCTTTCCAATTTTTATCTTTTTCGTCTCGTTTTCTCCACTTTGTCTCTTTTTCACGTTATATTTCTTCTTTTTCTTCTTTTTCTTCTTTTTCTTCTTCTTTTTCTTCTTCTTTCATTATACCTCTCATTCTTCCCACATCATTCTACTATTCCTTCTACTCTCCTTATTCTTTCTCTTCTTCTTCTTCTTCTTCTTCTTCTTCTTCTTCTTCTTCTTCTTCTTCTTCTTCTTCTTTTTCTTTTTCTTTTATTCTACCCCCTAACCTTCCTCATCGTTCTACGCCTCCTTTTACCCTCTTTATACTTCTTCTTCTTCTTCTTCTTCTTCTTCTTCTTCTTCTTCTTCTTCGTGACATTCTACTACTTCTATCTCCCATTCTTCTGCTTCTTATCCTTTTCCTCCTCCTCCACCCAATATTTTTCTTTTCCTTCTCCTCTCTCGTCTTCTTCTTCTTCTTCTTCTTCTTCTTCTTCTTCTTCTTCTTCTTCTTCTTCTTCTTCTTCTTCTTTACCATCTATACCCCTCATCTTAAGGCGGAGATTTCCTAACTGTTTTTATCCGTCCTTTCCCAAATGACTTTGAAGAATTCAAAAATGTTTGATTTCCAAGAACCTTGAAAAAAAAAAAATCAAAACAAAACAAAACAAAACAAAAAAATAGAAATAACCCTAACACACGCCACTAAAATAAAAACAAACAATAATAAAAAAAACATGTTTATGCATAATTACGTACCATCAAAACTTAAAAGAAAGATGATCATATCAGAAACCTTTTCTAGAAAAGATGTTCTCAATTCCAGATATTACAGTTCTGGTTCTAACCAAAGCGCTGTAGTTTTTAAGCAAAAATATATTTGTATTATTTGGAATAATCAGACTAATATTCTAACCTTAAATGTTATTTGCAAAACGTTTCGGTCGATGTAATCTCCTACCTTCTCGAGTCTAATAGTGATATTGGTATCAGGCATGGCGACTTATACACCTGATGAAGGTAGGATATTACATCGATCGAAACTTTGTGCAAATAACACTCAAAATGAGAACATAAGTCCGAGGAATTCAAATAATACAAACAATAATTTCCTCATTTCAAAAATTCGAAAACTGTAAAAATTATAAATAAAATACATATGTAAAAATATATTTGTTTTATTAAGAAATTGTCACGAAAATATGTTTGGTTTTCTTTTAGCTTTATATATATATATATATATGAATTATTCTATTCAATTTTATCGAAATAAAATCCCACATCAACATATTTTTCTATAAAATTCATCATTCAATTAACAATATTCTTAATCTTTATTGCAGAAAGGCTTTTGGCTTTGATTAGTGACTTATTTATATAAAAACGGTGAGACTAAACTGTACGGTCATATTTACGTTCAATGCTGCCATTACTAAACTCGTTTCCTTCAATAATTACAAGAAATCTTCTCAACCACCAATAGCTCATGCTAAAGATAAATTACCTGAAAGTACTTTCTTTCAAACTCCTTAGTTTAACGTTTTTGGAGTATTGTTGTCAGATTTGGGCTGGTGCATATACTACTAGTCTCTCACTGCTGGACAGGATTCAAAAGAGACGTAAATATCCCCGATAAACCCGCCAAGCAACAAAATCCCACCTCTACACAGAAGAGATCCACAGATGTCAGAAATCCTTCTACTCTAATAGTTTCTTCCTTAGAACTGCTAGACTTTGGAATTCCTTTCCGGGTTACTGTACTGACTTGCAGAAGTTCAAGTGCAATGTGAACAGACATCTTCCTGCTGAACTGGCTACATAGTGTTCCTGAAATTTATGTACCAGATAGTAGCCCCCCCCCCCTACATCACAGTTGCACTGTGCCTTCATGGGGTGAAAATGCAATTAAAAATTTTTTGCAGTGACCTACCGACTTTGTTCGTTAGTAATGACAAGGATTCATTCAACATATTCTACTCACTTCTAAATTGAACGGGAAAATGATTTAATAAAGCATCGTTATCATATTTGGTTTAATATCTGCTGAAACACTTTTATGTGTTAGAAAAATAAAACACTGCACAAATTATTTTCATTCTCAGTGTATTAAATGTATTTTTGGTACATTTTTCGACTTTCCATAAATTTCATATTTTAAAAGTTTTCAATCTTTTAATACATGAGAATTTACTTAGTAAACTCTCATATCGATTTAAAGAATTTCCAAAAATGATATTCTGCTTTTTTTAGGCGATTACGTGTGAACACACCGGAAGAAAATAAAATTAATTTAGAATTTTGAAGGGGGGATTAGTTGCGCATATATATATATATGCCCCCATTTCTGAAACATTCTAATATTTTACTTACTACTTATCTTGACGGCAAAGTCATAAAACCACATGTGATTGTTTTAAAAGATAGACCCACCACCAAATAAAACAATGCAAAACATTCAACTCCCATAGCTAAAAAAAGATGATTAATTGTTCTAAAAGTAAGTATGGCTCGGGTAGAAGGGATCATTTTATATGCAAAACTGATCTCCCAATCCGCATGCTAAAATAAATTGTTGTTTTCCTTTCCACAAAAGATAAATGAAAAAAAAAAAAAATTACCCACCCCAAGAAAAACAAACAAGATTAATATTGAATAAATTGATTATTAGCAGCCGTTACTTCCACGTCGCACGCACCTTTTATGTCTTTTGTTAAAGTTTTCAAAGTTTTTTTTTCATATTATCATCCATTCTTAGCGTGGTACTAGGAAAGGAGGCGTATCTTTTATGACTTTTAACAATAACACATTTCAAACAAAATTTGATCAGTAACATCAACACGACCAAGATTTAACCATTTATGACCTAAATCATGATGTAGATGATTAAAATTATTGTTAATTTTAAATGGCGGCATATTAAATGTGAGCAATGGACAGTTGCAATCTGAAAGTATCTGGCATCTACCTAAATACTGAACTAATACATACAAGACGTGCTTGAATCAATTCCCACTTTATTTATGCTGTTATATTTATTTATTTACGACTTAACGAATTAGTTAAACCAGGCCATAAAGCGTTAAAACAAACAAAATTGATTACATGTCCTTAAAACGTTGTCTAGTCAGGAAGATGGAACCAGTTTACGTTAAATTGTTATGCGATTTTAAGATAAAATTTAATTTTTATGGTATCTTTTGTTTTTTAGATTGTTAAGTGAAATTGCAGATCAGTTAAAAAGTCTCCCCTTCCCATGTTTAGAATGGCCTTTAATAGAACTGTAAAAAGTTTGAAGCATATTAAACAGCATAGTAATAACTAAGGATATGACAACAGCATATTCTTTTCATTATTTGGTTGGTTGGTTGTTTTTGTTTTACGGCATATCAACCCTTTTCAGGTTATTTAATGCCGAATCCAAAGATTTTGAAGAAATTTTTTTTAATAGAATATATTTGTTGTTTTCAAGTCGGTTTCTATTTAACCCATAGTTGGGACCCTAACAGGTACTACCACTCCCGGTCAGAGTGGACCTGGGAGGAATGTAATTAAAGGGTGGCTCCACACTCCTCAAAGCCCGCAAGCTGGGGCCTCACCACTGGATATAGTTTAAGGTCATATCCAGGACCGGGAAGTAGAAGAAAAAAAAAGGGGGGGGAGGGGGCTGTTGTTTTGTTTTTGGTTTTGTAGAACATAAGTTTTACAAAAGAGAATAGAAAAACAAAAAGGAACATCAATGTAGGTGCATTTCGTCTCAGGAAGTCAATAGACAGCTTGATCTGGTAGCACCAGTCATTATTTGGACTCTCGAGTATATATCCGACACAGTTAGACACAATTAATCAACCGAGGATCACATCACTCTACATAAAAACATATAAGATATCAATGGATATATACCTGATTGGTTGGTTGGTTGTTTTTGTTTTACGGCATATCAACCCTTTTCAGGTTATTTAATACCGAATCCAAAGATTTTGAAGAAAAATGTTTTAATAGAATATGTTTGCTTTCAAGACGGTTTCTATTTAACCCATAGTTGGGACCCTAACAGGTACTACCACTCCGGGTCAGAGTGGACCTGGGAGCAATGACAATTAAAGGGTTACTCCACATTCCCCAAAGCCCGCAAGCTGGGGCCTCACCACTGGATATAGTTTAAGGTCATATCCAGGACCGGGATATATACCTGAGAATCAAAACAAGGAAAAGAATATGCTGTTGTCCTAGCCCTAGTAATAAGGTATCAAAAATATATTTTAATCGAATGCATGACCGATTACCACGTGTTTAAACTGGTGAAATTAAAAAAATCTAAGTGCATAAAAATGACGACAAACATCACTTTTCGGTTTCTACCGTCACATAGTGGACTGTTCCTATTGAACCTATATATTCTTCTTAACTTTTTTCAGTGTGTTTAGATGTCATCGCCTAAAAATAAAATCTCATTGAGGGAAAGTGCTGTAGCTGAATTTTCTTTTGTATTTCTCATGTTTTTCCCTTATATATTGTATCCAATCTATATATTTTTTTTTTTTTTTTTTTTTTTTTTTTTTTTTTTTAAGAAAAAAAAATAAAAAGTTATAAACATCAGTGACCCCCCCTTGCTTGTACACGTCCATTTCCTTTCCGGATCCCTGCTCCGAACTTATGCTCGTGATCCATCATCTCATCTGAAGATGAGGGGCTCTTATGCCTTACACAACAATTTATCAGTCTATACTATTGTCTATAAACTGATATCATCAACAATTAGATAAGCTGTTTTTAAATTTCCCCTCTTGACAAAATTGCAAACCGGAATGCAAACGGATTTTCCTTTGCGTTAGAGGATTGAACTGAAGCAGTATACTTAATATGTACAATACGTGCGTACTAAACTAAACCACCTTTGTTACCTATATAAAATCGCCTATACTGAATCCTCATCGGCTCAAAGCTCTCTGTATCCCCAGACTCTTAATTTCTCAAATCTTATATCACCAAGACATCCTTCTTAATTGATACAAGAATCCTCCTGAGCAGTTCAACATCCAGTGATCATATATCCAATCCTCATGAAACTGCTTATATCACCCTGAATATTACCTTAAATCTTTATTCTATCCCTAAGCAAAGTAGAACACCTAATAACACTCTAGTCAACTACTTTTAAAATTAGAAAAACCCAGTTTCAATATTAGAAGTACATCGTCCCTCACCTTGACTACGGACTTTTGCAATAAGTCATGAAACTATTGTACCTAAAATTCCTCTCCAAACTACAAAATACTGCTGCTTGTATACTAAGCAAGTACCTCCTATAGATACTTTACCTCCAAGATGACTGCCTTGTCTGTTTTGCATGACAAACCTTATTATTTTTTACTTAAATTCTCTTTCTCCTGATCACTAACAAATCAAATCTGCTCTACTTCCTAAGTTGACACTAAACAAATCCGTCTCCCGTAACTTAGATGGGTCCTTGCTCTCCGCCCTTGACCTTAACAAACTCGCAAATCGATACCCATTAACACCTAAAATTTCCTAGGCATGCTCCCGATTATAACTCCCAACCCATAACCAAGCTTCTAAGTAAATACTTACTAGCCTTAGTCCAATACATTGACTTAAAGTAATCTATAATGAACAGTAACCGTTAATATCTCTTTATTAAGAGATAGTATTGCAATAATTATTACACAAACTAAACCGGTACTCATTGAAATAAAAACTTCCGGATATTAAGAGAAAGGCGAAGTCATTCTCCTTAGTTGTAGTCTAAAGGCAACTTACTCAAATTGTCTAAAATTCCATGCATTCGTATACAATACTACTTATCCATCCATCTATACTTTTACTATACTTACAGAATATGCAATAACCTATATCTATCAGGTATAACTGTACTCCATTTCAAATGTTCTCTTGTCTCTATACTGAACATATCTAATCTTTCAGTCTTACTAAATGTCCGGTTTGGGCACCAAATCAGAATTTCTAATAGAAAGTAGATCATACTCTAGCACTTTATCCTAATTCCTAAACCTACTAAACCATATCTAACCATACATTCCTAAACCTACTAAACCATATCTAACCATACATTGCTAAACTTACAAAACTATATCTAACCATACATCAACTCGACTCTCTCGATCCAATACTGTAGCAAATTTAACTGCTTCCACTGCATGAATTTTTACGTATGCCCTCTCTCAGTATAAATGAAAATGGACAGCATAATAATGCCCTTTTTAAACCACACTTGAGGAGTGAAAATCTTCTGTAGAAGCTAACCTAAATGCCCGATTTTCCAGGAGATATTAACCTAAATAACCAATAAATATTAACTACCCATGCGGGGTCGCAGAAATACCTGGATTAGGACCCAGGCGCGGGGCGAACCCCCTCGGAGCTGATGGACCCGTAGGTCTTCCCAGGCCATCCGTCTAGGAGAAGGAAAACTCTGAAACTAAACCTAGGGGAGGGAGGCCTCTTCAGTCCTGGACGACAACCTTCCTAGAGCTGGTGACTCAAACAAATCACCGGTTGGCAAACCTAAACTGCTTAAGGAGGAGATAGACTCTGTCTATCGCTCGGCTTTCATACTCCTTCTTTGCCTATTGGCCAGGCGTAGAGGTACTATCACAGGGACTCGCTTGAATCACCCAGTGGTTGACCTTGTTTCCTGACTAGGGTAATGAACGCCGCTTTTCCCCACTCCTGCCACATCCCATCCCCCTAAACTGGACACAGTGGGGTGCTTCAGTGCCATATATGTCAGTGCAGTTGGACTGGGCTGGCTTTGCCTAATGGATTGAGGGTACCGGATTGACAGTTCCTGGCTGCTGTTTCCGACTGATAGTACAGGAGCCCTAACTCTTTGGTAGCGCTTAGAGCGGCTGCTCCATCAACAGTTGTAAAATATCGGGATGTTTGTAGTGCCATGTCGCGCATGGAAAGGGACCCTGCACTCATCCCCGGTGGGCTTTCCCGAGGCCACAATCCTGTGGGTGAGGACAGCTGATGGTCTACTTGTATTGCATGTCTGGTATTCTGCACAACTACTTGTCCAGCACCCCCTCACTCATCCACCCTAACTGAAACTTTTAAATAAAATAAAATGAAATGACAGCTCAAGCAAAAGTTACGTTTAAACCAGGACCAAACTCAAAGAAAACCAACCTGCCTCCTCCCTTGAGGCTTGCATTTACTAATATCCGCGGGCTTAGAACTAACTTAGATGATGTTGAGTCATTTCTCCTTGTAAACACCCCGGATATCTTAGCATTAAGTGAAACTAACCTTCACTCCTCCATACCCTCTAACCACTTTAACATGCCTGGTTATCTCCCACTCTACCGTAAGGACTCGGACAGACATATGCATGGACTTGGAGTCTATATTCGAAACACCCTCCCCCTAACTAGAGAAATAAAACTAGAATCAGAGGGCCAGGCCTTTATGTGCTTCAGACTAAATATGCAACACAATATTAGCTACTTATATTTTCTCTACCGCTCTCCCTCAAACCAAGACTGTACCCTAATAAACAAAGTCTCAGACAGCATAGATATAGCACTCTCCCTCGATACTAGCGCACAAATACATGTATTTGGTGACTTCAATGTCCACCACAGTAACTGGCTAGGATTCTCAAATCACACAGACGTAGCTGGTAGCGCCACATATAGCTTCTCTATATCTCATTCCCTATCTCAGATGGTTACATTTCCGACACGTTTCCCAGACCAGCACGATCAACATGCCTCACTTCTAGATCTCTTTCTGACAACAGTTCCCAATGACTGTACAACAAATGCCCATAGCCCACTCGGGAATGCTGATCACGCTGTGATAATGGTAGAAATCAGCCTAAATTCTCGCCCTAAAACTGAAGACCCACTACTCAAAACAACGAGGTATTACAAAAAGGCTGATTGGGAAGCCATCAGGGAGCTCATCAGAGATGCCCCATGGCAAAATATCTTTACTCTTCCAGCGGAACAGTGTGCAAATGAGACAACTGAATGGTTCAAAACTGCTATTGAAGCACATGTTCCCGCACGGAAATACTATAGCAAGCCCCACTCCCCCCAATGGTTTACTTCTGCTTGTGCAGCTGCCATTTGTCAAAGGCAGCATGCGTTCCGCAGATTCAACCGACATAAGTCCAGCTCAAATAAACAGAAGTTTATAGAAGCTAGAAATAATTGTAAGAGAGTGATAGACACAGCTAAGTCAGATTACTCTGAAACCACCAGAAAGCGCATCGAAGCACAGAAATTAGGAACCCGGGATTTTTGGAAAATCTACAACAGCGTAGTTAATAATGGACAGTCAATTATTCCCCCACTAACAAACAATCATGAGGTTGCTTGCACGGCAACTGACAAGGCTAATCTGCTTGCCAGTCGGTTTGCCTCAAACTCCACACTGAACTCGGTACACCACTCACTCCCTGATTTTCCTCTGCGAACAGACGCCACACTTGACGACTTGAAAATCACCCCTTCTCAGGTACATGCTATTATAAAAAACCTAGACACCTCTAAAGCATGTGGACCAGATCTCATCCCGGCTGTGCTATTAAAAAAATGCTCTGCCGAGGTTGCTCCAGTTCTGTCCAAACTTTACAATAAATGCCTTAACGAATCTTGTTTTCCCGACTGCTGGAAAACCGCCTCTGTGGTACCAGTCTTAAAGAATTCTGGTGAAAGAACTGACCCACTAAATTATCGCCCCATTAGCCTCCTCCCGCTTTTCGCCAAAATATTTGAGTCCTTAGTTAATAAAGCCCTAGTCCAGCACCTAACAGCTGCTAAACTCTTGACTGACAAACAATATGGATTCAGGCAAGCCCGTTCAACAGCAGATATCTTAACTGTAGTTTCTGAACGTATATACCGTTCATTGGATAAAACAGGGGAGGGTAGAGCGGTGGCCCTTGATATATCTAAGGCTTTTGACAGGGTATGGCACGATGGTCTTCTAAGGAAAATTAGATCATATGGAATCACTGGAAGAATTCATAACGTAATTAAATCCTTCTTAAGTAATAGAAAAATCAAAGTTGTCCTCGACGGACGTACATCCAAACAATATGACATAAATGCGGGAGTGCCTCAGGGGTCTATCCTTGGACCTCTATTGTTCCTGATATTCATAAACGACCTCCCTGATAATATTGTTTCGGAGATGGGTATATTTGCCGATGACACCACTCTCTATAACAGATATGAGGGGAAAACAAATGAACACATATCCAAGAAAATGGCAGAAACACTAGAGGATGACCTCCAATCCGTAGTGGAATGGGGACAAAAATGGTTGGTCTCATTCAATGCTGCTAAGACTAAGCTTGTTTCCTTCAATAACTACAAGAAACCTTCTCTACCACCAATAGCAATGGCCAAGAACACATTGCCTGAAAGTACTTCTTTTAAACTCCTCGGCCTAACGTTTACAGGGAATATGAACTGGAATAGATACATTGAGAGCATTGCCAAGGCTGCTGCAAGGAAGGTTGGCTCCCTCTACCGTGCTAGAAAACTACTTACGCCTGCCAGTATCCTATACCTCTATAAGGCAACCATTCGCCCATGTATGGAGTACTGTTGTCACATCTGGGCTGGTGCATCTGCTGCTTGTCTCTCGCTCCTGGACAGGGTTCAAAAAAGAGTCGCAAACCTGATAGGTCCTGAACTGTCATCTGGGCTTCAACCTCTGTCCCATCGACGAGATGTTGCATCCCTCTGCCTGTTCTACAAATACTTTAATGGTGAATGCTCTGACGAACTGCAAACACTTGTACCTCCCCGACGTAACTACCCCCGACAAACCCGACAAGCTACTAAGTCTCATCCCTTTACAGTGGAGATCCCTAGGTGCAAGAAAGCCTTTTACTCCAATAGTTTCTTCCCCAGAACTGCGGGTCTTTGGAACTCCCTTCCGGGATTCTGCTTTCCCAACTGCAATGATATGCAGAAGTTCAAGTGTAATGTTAACAAACATCTTTCTACTCTTCTCCCTTCATAATGACCCCGCTAATTAATTCCCTAATAGTAGCCCCCTGCTTCAAAGTGGCACTGTGCCTTGTTTGGGGTGAAAATTGAATAAAAAAAAAAAAAAAAAAAAAAAAAAATATCTATAAAATGAACGTGTCTGTGTGTCTGTCTGTGTGTCTGTCTATGTACATTTCCCTACGCAGTAACTCTGTCAATTTTAAGTCTACAGACTCAAAATTTGATATACAGAGTACTGAGATTTGGGAAAATCTTTGTGATCGGTTTTCGGCCAGAAATTTGGATGTTAAGGGGTCAAAGTTCAACGATTTGACTTTTGAGAACTCTACCAAACTCCTCCAACAACTTTGGGTCTAAACACTTGAAATTTTAGATATAGGTTCCTTGGACATGAATCTAACTTAATAACTTGATTTGAGCCCATGCCTTTCCTTTACATATTGTATCCAATATTTTAATAAACTCATTGTTATTTTTTCCTTTTGTCATTTTTTTTTCACATTCATCCATTTTTGCCATTTTTTACTGATGCCATTTTTACCGTTGCCATTTTCACCTAAACTCATAATTTTCTCAGCCTTGTAGATAACAAAACAGAAATCGGAAAAAAATACATAAGAATTGTTCCAAAACATAAAACTACGCAAATAGATTTTCTTGTCTTTGGTAACAGTTATTTGTTGACTCTTTTGTTTAAAATATTTACTTGTTTTCGAGCAAATAAAATGTGATGGAATGTGATTCCTATATTATGTTTTCAAAGTTCAAATTTATATACGTTCAAATGCCAAATACAATTTTAGGTGCTAGTGCACTTATTGATCCGTGCTATTTTTTTTTAAAATCGTATCCAAGTTTCCATGTTTAATTAAAGTTTTATAATATGTTTTTTTTTTATTCAATTGTAAGGTTAAAGTATAAAATAGGCACAAAGCACCATCCCCTCCCCATATCAAGAATGGCTTTTAAAATAATAATGTTATTATTTCAGCACGGATCAATAAGTGCACTAGTACCCAATTTTATTTCAATCAATATAACGGCTCTACTTTCATATGCAGCCTGGGATATATTTTTACTTATGTTTTTTTTATGTTACCTTTTTTAAACTGTTATTTTTGTTTTTGTTTTATTAACAAAATATTCGGAAGATCAGACATGGAATTGAACGAGGATTAACAAATATTCCTCGCTTCAAATACTTTTATTGCCATCGAAATCGATTAAATCGCCCATTTTTTTTTCAATCCAATCAATTAATTGCCTGTTCTAGTTGGGGACTCACCGCGGTGCATCAGAAGGAAACTTCATATGCGTTAGTTCACAATACATTGTAACCTACATTGCACCGTAGAGAAACCACTGTTGTTTTCAAAATTTATTTTATATAATAGTTTGAACTAAAGTTGAAAGTGTAAAGTCAAGTATTATGGTTCAATTGTGCTTTAAACAAAAACATTGATTTAGAATGCGCCCCTGTCTTCTTAAAGAATATACTGTTGTTTTTATATGCTAGGCTATTCTGCTTATCTACTTATCAAATACACTGCTCATCTACTTATCAAATACACTTGTGATGTTAGGCTGTATAAGGGTGTTAACTTTGGTCAAAATTGAACTGTTCCTTTTTTATCGGATTATTTCGATTATCGATTATCGATACTTATCGAAGACATTCCTATGCAAAACTTATCTAAGAACACTGCCAGGCACATATAATACTTTTGTGTGGAATTTCATAAAAATCAGCCCAGTCGTTTTTAAGTCTATAGGGAACGAACTCACACGCGCACACAGCCACTCTTTTTCTTTAGAATTCATTAGAAGTCATTTATTTGACTCCTCCTATACATCTTGTAGATGCTGTATCGTTTACCTCTCAAAATTTCGAATTACGATCGTCCTAAATGAGTTTTTCGATTACACTATGTCATCCGGGACAGCTGTCAAAATTTAGTGACCTGAGCCTTCAGCATGATTTGTGTCTGGGCGATCGTGTTAAAAGTCAGTATTCCAACTCTTAACCATTGTTCTCGGCAGAGTTCGAATAACACTTATAGGGCAATAATGTTTCTTGGCTTTTTGCTAAGAGAAAGGTGTAGTATCTGTTGTTGTGTTACACTTCGTCTTTTTAGTATTCAATACTGAAGCAATTTTTATCTGTGTTCTAATCTAGCGTGGCCCTAATCCATGGAATCGAATATACCCCACATTCAAACACGACCTTGTGCCAAACTACCTTCGTAGGGGGGGGGAATAAATTGTTAAAATGGTTGGTTTGAACAGTATTTGTTCCCCATGAAAACGCAATAAGTTTTATCCACACACAAAATTCATATTTTTCCAGTGTTTTTAAAATTTGCTGTAGTAGTTTCAATAAACTGTAATTCAGAAAATGAACACCTTTAATATGTTCTAATTTTGCCATTTGAAGGTTAGTACTAAATTATATGGATTTTCTATTAGTAGCGCCATCTATATATCAAACCCGGAACCTATTGAATGATGTGGTATTGTTTACCAGTTAAGTTACAATCGATTTCCGTTATTGATTGGAAAGACAAAGTTATGTAAAATAAAATATGCATCAGCTGCGTTTAAAAGCCAAATCACAACGCAATATTACGAAAACAAAAAATAAATATTTTACTTGTTTTACATTTATAATTAAAATATATTTCGGAGTCAAACTCCATCCTCAGTATTTTGTGCACCATTTTAACTTTTTTTTTCTTCTTTTCTTTCTTGCCATGAAAAAAAAAGGAATAAGAAAACCCAAAAACAAAGAAAGAAAAAAAAAGAAAGAAAAAAGATGCACAAAATACTGAGGATGGAGTTTGACTCTGAAATATATTTAAATTATAAATTTCAAACAAATAAAATATTTGTTTATTTTCGTAATATGTGTTGTAATTGCCTTTCAAGCGCACCTGATGTGTATTTTATTTTATTTAACAAAACTCACACCCCTAACAACGTTATGGACTATTAGGATTCTTCGAACTATTGTTCTCATTTTGAGTGTTATTTTCATAACGTTTCGGCCGATGTAACCTTCGACCTTCCTCAGGTGTATCTTGTAGAACTCGCGGATGATACAAATTATTAGTTTCATCTCTTAAGTCAGAAACATAACAGAATGGTGTTTTCTTTTTAAAGATTAAAAATGTCAAATTTTAATTACTTTTTCGATATTTATTAACAAAAATATATGAAATGGGTTTAGGCATAAAAAATATGAAATAGGTTTAGGCATCAAAAATATGAAATGGGTTTTGTCATAAAGAAATATGAGCGGATATTTTACGTTAATTAATTTGATAAAACTCCAACAAAATTCACTTTCAGAAAAGTCATAATATTGAAATTTCGTAAACCTACTGAATCTCGTAAGCCTGTTTTAACAGGGAATCACCACTTATCAAGGCCCTAAGGTCACACGAGGATAAGAGTTAATGAGTGTAAGGTGGTCAGTGAGACAACAGCGTAGAGATCAGCAGTGGTGGAAATTGGATAGAATTGGATTATTTAAAAGGACGACTCAAGAAGAATTTGTTTACATCGGACTTGAAGATGACCATGTTTACTTGTTTAATTATTTAATAAAACGTATTATTAGAATTCTTCGGATTACTGTTCTTATCTTGAGTGTTATTTTTATAACATTTCTGTCAATATGATAATGGAGGGTCGTTATCTCGACCTGTCACATCCCATCCGCATTCTCATCTTCACCTGTTAGGAGTAACTTCACAGGTATATTATACTCATTTTGAATTGCAACGAAGAGAATAGTTAGAATCGGGATTTGTTGCGTTAAGTGTTAAACGCAATTAAATGTTAACAAAATTTATTCTTCGAATTTCTACGGAAAATGGATTTTCAAAGGAAAATATTTCGTCTACCGAATGCTGAAATGACGATAAACTAAATTTATTTACTACTAATGTTTAGGCGTTTAAAAATCTTTTTTTTTTTTAATTACATTTTCTGACTACATCATCGCTTCATTCCGTAAGACAGAGAGGACTATTGTAAATATTTTTATCATTTTGTTAGGAACCTTTTTCTCCCAAAACGCGTGTGTTCCGTGATTTTCATCCTTCTTTATGTTTTTATTCTAACCGTTCTAATCGTAGTATTGGCGATCGCACATTTACACAATAAATACAACAAACACTGTTCTGCAAGATCCCGACTGATCGTAAGGTTTCTACCCACGCAAGACGTAACGAAGAACTGCCCCCTTTCCCTCCCAGCCGAGTTCTTTTAATCTGCCTCAAATATCGCCCAATCACGTGGGCTTATCATGTTCTTCAAGTTTATTTTAAAGTAAAATTAGAATTGATGACATAAAACTTCCGTAAATTATATAATTATGTTTATTAATGAATTTCATGATTACTGAATTCTTTGTTTATCCCAACATAAATCCTGGTCCTGGATATGACCTAAAACTATATCCGATGGTGAGGCCCCACCTTGCGGGCCTTGGGGAGTGTGGAGCCACCCTTTAATTGCCATTGCTCCCAGGTCCACTCTGACCCGGAGTGGTAGTACCTGTTAGGGTCCCAACTATGGTTCAAATAGAATCCGACTTTAAAAAAATATATTCCATTAAAAATCGTTCCTCAAAATAACTAGATTCGGCATTAAATAACCTGAAAAAGGTTGATATGCCGTAAAACAAAAACAACCAACCAACCAACATAAATCGTCCGATTAAATTGCATTTCTTATATTATTCATTGCCTACAGGTAAAGAAATACACCTAAAGAATATTATTAATTGTTTTATGTTTGTAATTTGCGAACCATGAGTTGTGTTGTATAACTGTTATGGCGTAATGCTGAACTATCCTATTTATGGCCAAATGAACTCTTCCAGACATAGTGCATAGAGTAGATTACCACAGATCTTGAAACAGTATTGGGAAATCTTTGCGTAAATACACCCTCTTGTAAATATATATCTTATTACAAGAGAATATTCTTTTCATTATTTTGACTTTTTTTTTGTTTCATTTTACTCCAGTCGAAGTTCTCAGAAACCAAAGGGTCACCCTTCTTAGGGGCTAACATTTGATCTCTATATGAGATACATAGATATTCGAATATTCCATTAAAATTCTCCTTTACCGCTCAAAAACTGAGTTTGTAAATAACTTAAGAACATAATTTTCCTCCCTCTAATGTTAGATATCATGTTATAGAATATCTTTCTTGTGGTCTCTTGATCTCATCATATTCCAAGAATACATCTTATCTGGTGGAGTATCCAGCTTCATGCTTCCTCTAAAGATAACATCATTTGGAGAAGATGCACAAATCCTACTAAAAGCCGGTGTAGGTTACCCATATCAAGGAGATCTTATTTAGGCTATGAATACTATGCCATTTTGAATATTTTGTTTATTTGTAGGGAATCATGCAAGGTTGTCTTGACAAAATCTTGTGTAGAGAAAGCGAAGACATTCAAGGATAATCTTAGAATATATCTTTCTTGTGGTCTCTTGGTCTTACTAGATTTCAGAATAAAAATCAATCTAGTCTAGTGGAGTATCGATCATAGTGCTGCTACTAGAGGTAACATCACTTAAAAAAGGTGCACTATTCGTTGTAATAGCCACTATGGTCTAGCCATACCGATGAAATCTTATTTGAGCCGCGAAAACTATGTTATTTTGAATATTTAGTCAGGGTTTACTTGGCGAGAAAAGTATCCTTCTGCCATATTTTCCTGATAAACCTCTGTACTTAATACCTTACCGTATTTAATCACTGATTCAATAGGGATATTACACCTCTAATTGATGTAACATCCATATTGACTAAACGATACAATCCACATGTATTAGCATATATTTTTATATTGTTGTTTTTATTCTTCACACACACACACACACACACACACACACACACACACACACACACACACACACACACACACACACACACACACACATATATATATGTATATATATATATATATATATAAGTTTCATGGTTCAATTTTAAATTCTGAAAAAACAACATATTGACTAAACGATACAATCCAAATGTATTAGTATATATTTTTATATTGTTGTTTTTATTCTTAACACACACACACACACACACACACACACACACACACACACACACACACACACACACACACATATATATATGTATATATATATATATATATATATATATACGTTTCGTGGTTCAATTTTAAATTCTGAAAAAACAACATACAGAGACATATATTCGATTTAAGAATTTATTGTTTGACAAAAGGAATATATAGAAGGGGTTATTTTAATTTCCTTAATCCATGGATTCTCAACAATGGCTCATATCATCAGAGGAAATGAAATGCAGTTAGCAAAATGTTCAGCTGCGAATGGACGCTATTTTGCTTTTCAGCACAATTATTGAAAATAGTTTTTTGAGTGGTTGTGGATAATTATATGGAGAAAATTATACGAAAAGAGAAGTTGATACAACCTGGGTAATCCATTATCGGAAGGAGTCCAATGTCGTTCGGGGTTATAAATCCAGGTGGGCAGAAAATAGGCCTATGGGAGAAATTGATATTCCCGTATAGCGAAAGCGTATTGCTCTTTATTGATATTTCGTAAAGTATACGGGGCAACCTTATTCGTTGTTGCGTTGAGTGAGTGTTGGTTGCTGTAGTTCAAATGCTTTCTCGGTGTTGACAAAGTGTATCCGAAGTTGAGTGGATATACCATTCCATTATAATTACCTGTGCCGTCCAACTCACCGTTCTGAATATCATCTCCAGGATTATTTTGCTATTTTTTCTATTTTGCTACCTACACTATTGATTTCGAGGTCCATTGGTAACTCAATGCTCAAATTCTATTACTCACTTAATATTATTGAAAATTAAACCGATTTATATTATAAATTAATTCACTAATCCGTCCAATATAAAGTGTTAGTATTAAGCTTATTTCAATCCATAGTAATAAGTTTTTAAGTTTTACTTCATTTCTGCTAATGTTGTATTATAAATTAATTGGTTACTTACATTTAACTTAATTTAAATTTATTTATTTATATATTTATGTATATTATTTATTATCAATACCACCATTATCATTATTTGTTTTAAAAGTAATATTTTTAATTTTTACATTTCACATACTTAAGCCTGTTCACCATATGACAATCTAGTATTAGTAAATATTTTACGAATTTGTTACTTATTTAAGTATAATTTTAGTTTAGCATTGTCATGTCCTAATTCTATAGTATTTAGGTTTCACAGTTTCCTAATCTGATAACATGCTATTTTAGTTATAAGTAAATGAATGTATCTTTAAGTTAAACTAATGTTAATTTTAATTGAAGTTAATTAAGATTTATAAATATTATATATTATAAAATTATAGAGCATGTCGAACTCCGATTTATATAATAATTAAGTGATTGATTTTGCGCCACGAAACAAGAATTGTATAAGTCAACTGAATAAAAGGAATAAATTATAAGATGGTCAACATCATGTATTTTGGAATATAGTTTTTTTTGTTATTTATTATCTCTCTCTCTATATATTTATGTGTATGTGGACAGAGTTAAAAGACATGGTTACATTCTTTAAGAGTTGTGGTTGTCTCGCGTTTTTATATACGCACATTCTATTGAGGGGTTAGTGAGCCAATCAGCTCAACAAATTGATTATATAGATGACGAAGAATAAAATACAACAATATAAAATATATATTAATGCATAAAAATTATATCGCTGATTCAATAGGGATGTTACACCTCTAACTGATGTAACATCAATATTGACTAAACGATTAAATCCATATATATTAGTATATATTTTTATATTGTTGTGTTTTATTCTTCATATATATATATATATATATATATATATATACATACATACATACATACATACATACATACATATATATATATATATATATATATATATATATATATATATATATATAAGTAAAAACCAGAATCTGTGTTGTATTGTCGGGTTTATATAACTATGCCTATATATGTCTAGTGTATAAGGAATCCGTGTTTCTGTAATCGATGCTCGTGTATCGTCTAGTGGTTAGAATTATAAGGACATTTACTTTCCTTTGTGTATGCGGTGTCTGTACGCGTAGATTTGTTACGTGTATATGTAAGAGTCTTTCTATGTGTATGTTCATGTTTTCACGCATTCACAACAATAACGACGAGACAATAAATGAACATTCTTTATAATGACGAATAACACCCTCGTCTGCTTTACACATACCTTATTCATTGTATTCCTCTCCTCTGACGGCAGCACCTGAAACGAAGGCATATTATTCCAAAATGCCAAGTTATCATTTCCAGATCTTTATTTTCAAATGTTCCACATGTCAGAGTTTGCAGCTCTTAGTCTTCTCCCTTCGATCTTCCTTAGTTGGTTAATAGATGCTTACATTAGGCTACAAAGACAACTGACCAGGTTCAACATTGCTTAACTTCGGTGATCCAGCGGAAACCGGTGAGCCAACATGATTATGCCGTATGTTATGTTAGATCATAAGCAACAGAAAAATTATAACAGTAACTCCCCTTATCGATGCTCATGTATCGTCTAGTGGTTAGAATTATAAGGACAGTTACTTGCCTTTGTATGTGGGGTGGCTGTATATGTCGATCAGTTATGTGTATATTTAATAGTCTTTCTACGTGTATGTGGGTGTTTTCATATATTCACAACAATAACAAGCGTGACAATAAAACGGACAGTCTTTAACTCTGGCGAACAACGCCCTTGTCTGCTTGACACATACTTTATACATTGCCTCTCTCTCCTTTTAGTGGGGTGGCTTATGGCCAAAATATGACCAAATCGTTACATGGGGGCCCAAAGCACCAAAGTTGGTACATCTATACTTTGGGTTAATACAAACATTTTTGAAGGGGGGTACCCGATTTTAAAGGTCAAGGTCAAGGTCAGGCGAAGGTTAAAGGTCAAAATGTGGTAGTACTGTAATTTCAGGTGTCATTTTAGTTTTATCTTGCTTCAAGTAGTATAGTTGCATGAAGACTCTTCCGCCATCAATCAGAGCTGAATTCAAGAAAAACTGGGTGTTCCTGAAGGGTAGGCGACCATTCTCAGCCATGCCTCTAGACCAAGCACACGAGCAGAACAATGAAAAAGTGAAACATTCTGGTGGTGCAATTGGCCTGACCACGAATCCTGCTGCCTTGAAACGATGGATGATTGCCGGTCCAGAGCAGGCAAGGATTCTCGATGAATTTGAAGAGATGAATAACCTGTCTGAGGAACCTTCTTTCCAGAGTCATGAGCAAGGACATGCCATTCAGGAAACATTCCACAAACAAGTCAACAATATGTGTGATGTTATCAAATCAATGGGGAATCCATTCTTGAACACAGCAAAGGAACTCATTGTTCTTGACACCCATGACTGTATGGATGAACAGGTTGTGGAAGCAGTATACGGAATGGAGCAACTGGGCAAAGAGCAGTACTCAAGGTATGTTAGTGATGTGCTGGTGAAACGAGAGAAATCCATCCACAGCACAATCAAGAAAAATAAACTTCCACTTTTCAAGCGACCACACACCAGTACTCCCAGCAGAAACGTGACTCAGTTGTAGGAAATAAAGAGTGATTATAACCTATTCAGCCAACTCTTCATTGCTACTCAGGTCCGTGACACAAACCTCGAGGAGTTTTTCTCGCATGAAAATCACCCATGGCCACCAGCATTGTCACTGAATGGGAAACTTCGTCTACCAGGAAATAAATCAGAACTGTTGGCTTGCATCGATCCAATTATTCAGCCAGAACCACCATCACACTTCGATGCAAAGATTTTCGATGGGGCTGCCATGGTACACATCCTGCCGCATGAACACAAATGTACATTTGGGGAGTACAGTGACAAAATCTTCATTCCTTGGACAGAGAGGCAACTGCAAAGCAGCACTCGAATTGACATTGTTTGGGACAGATATCATCCAGACAGCTTGAAGGCAACTACACGTGAGAAACGAGGGAAGGGGGTACGCAGGAAGGTGTCTCGCAATGCCAAACTTCCAGCGTCCTTTGCTGGGTTTCTGCAGAATGACAGAAACAAAGAAGAGCTTTTTGCTTTGCTCTCAGGAGAAGTAGCCAACTATGTCTACCCACCTGAAAAATGGGTATACATTACCTCCGGAGAAAGAGTTCTGTCCAATCAGCCTGGATGTACAACGGACAAGTGTGACCACGAGGAGGCAGACAGCAGGATTTCTTTGCATGTGTACGATGCCCTGAGGAAAGGTGCAACATCAGTTCTTGTCAGAACTGTTGATACAGACGTGGTTGTGGTCCTTGTAGGAGTTTATCACCGTTTTGTCAGTTGGTATCCTGACTTAGATCTGTGGGTTGGATTTGGTGCAGGAAGGCACTTTCGATACTACCATATCAACTCTGTTTGCCTGGAACTTGGTGAAGATAAATGTCAAGCACTACCCTTCTTCCATGCTTTCACTGGATGTGATGTAACATCCCAATTTAATGGTAAAGGAAAGAAATCAGCATGGAAGACCTGGAAATCACTCCCAATTTCGACAGAAGGGTTTACTACAGCATCGTCCTCACCATTTGTTCCTCTACAAACATAATCTCCAGTATTCAGGCTAATTGAGCAGTTCACCTGTGCCATGTACGACAACACAACTCACCATAGCAAAGTTAATTACCTTCGGCAAGACCTCTTTCCGAACAGAGTGAAACTAATGGAAAGGCTACCAGCAACACAAAATGCTCTGCTCCAACATGTCAACCGATGTGTGTACCAGGCCAGTATCTGGACAGAGAGTCTGAAACCAGTCGTTGCTGCCCCGAGCCCAGCTGGTTTTGGATGGTCCAAATCAGACACAGGGTGGCATCCCATCTGGACCACAATTCCAGCTGCTGCTGCG
This sequence comes from Euprymna scolopes, assembly GCF_053919585.1. Lineage (NCBI taxonomy): Eukaryota > Metazoa > Mollusca > Cephalopoda > Sepiida > Sepiolidae > Euprymna > Euprymna scolopes. The sequence continues at coordinate 15,540,275 of NC_136485.1, forward strand.
TGCAAAGAACTCATAAAGTGTGGTTGCAAAGCAGTTCCTATGTGTGTTAAGAACTGTAAATGCGAGAAAGCTGGCCTGACATGTACAACACTATGTCAGTGCCGAGGTGATTGTGAAATATGACGACCCTTCCATATTCTTGTACTCCTTCCAAGAAGATATGCATGCAGAGTTTTATAGAGGTAGTCCATGTAAGCAATTCTTGTAACAATAGTGCAAGAATGTTGCATTAAATAGGAAGTAGTCTGATTACCACTACAATATTCGCATCCGGTTAAGTTCTACAGTACATATTATTATAGAAGTGAATGGTGTTATGCTTGACTTATTGTATTGTATCTGAAACATGCATGCAACTTGTTTGTTTATTGCACTAATGTCTTTATAAATAATGCCCTACTTGCCCAATAGAATTCATATATAAATACTGATGCCAATAATTCATTGTTATATACATTGAAATTACAAGTGGTGACCTATGATCTTGTTCTACAATTCAATATACACTTAAAAGAAATGTAGCTTGAATTACATATATAATTCCCTTAAGAGCATTAACAGTAATTTATGTAATGGCAGCACATTTTGTATTGGAAATTAATAAGAAAGTTGAAAAAAGACAAATAGCGATGTTTGACCTTTGACCTTTGACCTTGCCCTGACCTTGACCTTTAAAATAGGGTACCCCCCTCCAAAAAGTTTGACTTTGTACCAAAGTATATGTGTGCCGAATTTGGTGCTTTGGGCCAGCAGGTAACAATCATTATCATAAGCCACCTCACTATTTGGCGGCAGCACATGAAATGAAGGCATCTTCTTCCGAATAGAACACTAAAAAACACCATATCTTTATTACCAAATGCTTCACGTCTCGGAGTTTGCAGCTCTTTACCTTCTTCCTTACATCTTCCTTAGTTGGTTCGTAAATGCTTCCATCAGACCACAAAGACAAGTCTTGTCCGCTAACTAACCCAGTGGCTAGCTAACTACCATCTCATTTCTTCGACTTCCTGTTACAGATTAACTCTTAATTCTCATTTCTCCTGGCTTACATATCTCTGACGTCAATACAGTGTTACATAATGCAGCGCCACCCCATACCTTCTCGTTCTATCGGGCCATCCGGTGCACTGTACAACACACGCACACACACACACACACACACACACACACACACACACACACACACACACACACACACACACACACACACACACACACACACACACACATATATATATAAACTTTTAGTCATTCAATAAATTAAAAAATTTGTGACGTGAAATGGTTTCATTAACTTTTCATTAACCCCCCCTTACTCTATGATATTTAAATATATAAAAAACTTTTAATTGAGATTTTCATGTCTCACTGACTTTAGAAAATAAGGTGTAAACCATTATAATTATTTTCTAATATTTTCTCCTATGAAGAGATGCTAGACATCGAAATCCTATAGGATAAGGAGTTATAATATTTCAAATGTATTCTTTGTCCTCCATAGAATAATAAAAATTTTGTGATTTGAAACTCAACATTTCACATCATAAATTTTAAAATTTATTGAATGACTAAAATTTGATTTATTTGCTCTATCTTGTATATCGAGCAATTTTTATTTGGATGGAATATTACTCATAGAATATTACTATTTTGTCAGACTTATAATCACAGGTTTCCATACCAGTTGATTTTTAGATAATTTTATTCGGAAGTATATATATATATTTATATATATATATATATATATATATATATATATATATATATATATATATATATATATATATATATATATATATATATGGTAAAACTGGTAATTAGTAAAAACCTGAAGAGACTACTCTTTACTATTGCAGAGCAAATATGTTTTATTTTTTTATTACCGTTTTATCTGTTTGGTTACATATGTTTCGGATGTTGGACCATGTTTACAATCCAACAGTCTCGTCAGACCTTAAAGAAATGGTTGTTAGTATTTGGAAGAAGTGTTTTAGAAAAAATGGCGGGGGGTAAGAGGGAGTAAGAGATAATAAGGGAGAGGGAGACGGTTATCGACAATATTTACGTTTTAAAGTTTTAAATACATTGGATTGTAGTGCGTGTGTGTGTGGGTAGTAGATTAAGGTAGGCGAGGGTGGAGATATATGGGTATAGGGAGGAGGAGGGAGAGAGAGGAGTGTAAAGAAAAAAGAAAGGGAGGAGGTAAAGGAGGGGGGGGGGAGGAGTTTCAATTTATAGGTTTTAAAATTTTTACTGCTTTTTGCTTGTTTAGCCAGATATATGAAGTAGATAAAAGAGAGAAAAAGAGGGGGGGGGGAGAGAGAGAGGGGTTGTATATGTGTTTGACAAGTAAAAGGTTCCATTTAGAATTTTCGTAGTCGCCATAAGTCGACTTGTTCATTTCAGTTGACAAGGAGTTGTTTTTAGGTAGTTAAGGATTAATACATACGCCAACGCACGCGCAAATACGCATACATACATACACATACATATGTACATTTCTACACATCCACATACAGACACATACGCACATACACATATATAAAAGCAATATATATGCAGACATAAATGCATCTATATGCAGACATACACACATGCACGCAACTCCTTTGCACATATACATACTCATATATATATACATATATACATACATATATAGACACACACACCTACCTATATACATATATGTGGAGATATAGATCTCCAGTAAGAAGTAGATGTACATATACATGATGATCATTGCAACGTCTTGTCAGACGAGTGCCACTCCCTCATACATTTAAAATCCATGAACCCAAATGCCTGAGGGAGTATCTATACACAGATGATGTTACAGAGTCTTAGCTTTGTACGACAGCTAAGTCTCTCTCTCGGTTCAAAATGTTGAGATCCAGCAACAAGCAAGAGCAAGATAGCCAGCAACAAATTAAACTGCAGACCAGCTTAATGCGGGTACTGGTCTTCCGCTTTATGATTTTTTAAATCAGAGATTTGCTTCTCCTAGAAAGGTTGCCTTCACCACGGCTTACGAAAGCCCTCTCTACCCCAATACACATATACACACACAAATATACACGGTGCTAGTTGGCCGTTGACCCAGAAAAAGAGTTCATTCGCCATTTGGAAGGTCTTGTTTTTAATCCTTCAGGGAGACTAGCCGCCCTCCTCACCAAACAAGTCAGGTCATGTCATATGCTACTGGTACCATGTAACCCAGTACTACCTGCCTCATGGTCGGGTCACCGGCGACTAAACTGGTTCCCCTACCAGACACACATACATACATACATACATACATACATACATGCATACATACATACATACATACATACATACATAATACATACATACATACACGTATATATAATTACATAAATATACATATTCATAAAAATATAAATTTACAGACATATATAGACATATATATATATACACAGACACGTGTATATTTATACCAAGTTAATAAAGTAAAGTTAGGATAAATAAATAAACAAATAAATACACGGGTGTAGTTAATAATGCGAGGTTAGGTAGACGCATTGTAAGATATGTTCAAAAAACATGTCGGTTTAATATATATATATATATATATATATAGTGGAAATGGTAATTAATAAAAACTGAAGAAAGTGCTCAATACCGTTGTAGAGCAAATATGCGTTTTATTTTTTATTACCGTATCTTTCTGTTAAGTTACATTATTGTTTATTGTACCCGTGCCCGCGACCGCTAACTAACCCCCTGTAAACAATTAACAAAATAAAAACTAAAAATAAATAAACCGAATCATAGCCCCCTCCCCCCACCGCCTCCAAACATAAGCGAACACTCAACAGGTCAAGACATACTTACCAAGAAATCATCTCACCAAGGAGACGCATAAAAACTTTAACATTAAGACTCGAATTTTAAAGTAACCCAACTCCTCCCACCCCTACATATTCCCCTTCCCCTCCATGTATCCCTATGCCCTCAGCCACCTCAGAAATAAACTTCCCAGACCCTCCCCCACAAGTTCCTTAACCCCCAAAACTAAAACATTATCGACATACCAAGCGCCCCCCACCTTCCCCTTGTTCCCTTCCTCTATTTCTTCCGCCCTCCTCGCACCTCCCTGACCTCATTCACTCTTTCACTCTCTCATCCCAAAAAGTCTGAGGATGCTACAGACGGCCAAAAACACGGTCAAGTAGCTGAAACAATAATGTAACTTAACAGAAAGATACGGTAATAAAAAATAAAACGTATATATATATATATATATATATATATGTATATATATATATATATATATATATATATATATATATATATATATATATATATATATATATGGTGTCCCAAAAGAAGCTGACGGATTTTAAATTTGATTAACTCCCTCAATATTAAAGTTATGCTTACCAATTTTCATATGTCGGTAGATGAGCCTTCCGCGATTTCTTGAGATATAGTAAGATATCATAGTCTACTTATTCTAATTTTATTTACACAACTTAATCTAGGGTATGTTTTTCACAAGGTCTAATTTTAGTTCTGAAAAATGATGTTACTCCAATGTCCACCATTTTCATTTTCACACTCTTTTGCTCTGCAGAGCATTGTCCAGCACATCACTTAATGTTTCAGGACTTATGGTCCTAATTTTCTCCTCTATATTGTTTTTAAGGGCATTTATTGTGGCTGGTTTGTTTATGTATATCCGCTCTTTGAGGTAACCCCAAAGGAAGAAATCTGCACATGTGAGATCTGGCGAGCGGGGTGGCCAATTTATCTCCCAGCCACGAGAAATTATTCGGTTGCGCAGATTTAATGTTTCTCGTACCGTATGAGCCGTCGCACCGTCCTGCTGGAACCACATTGGTGGTTTGTTTTGTACCCAAGGTCGAACAAAATCTTCAAGCATCTGGCGGTACCGAGCTTCTCTCACTGTTACATTCTCTCTTTCTTCATTTTCAAAAAAGTAAGGTCCGATTACTTCATCCACTGTTACTGTACATTTTTGAGGGTGTAGTTTCTGTCGTGCTGTTGCGTGGGGATTTTCTGAATCCCAAATCCTGCAATTTTGCTTATTTATAAACCCATTCAGATGAAAATGGACCTCATCGGACATAATGTGGTTTTTAAGAAAGTTTGGATCTCCATTGGCCAAATCTTGGAATTGCATGGCGTATTCCAGCCTTTTTTTTCCGGATCGTTTGGCTGAAGCTCTTGCACCAATAGAATTTTATATGGAAATTTTCCCTCCTCGTGAAGCATTCTGTGAAGAGATGATCCAGACCCAATTTGACTTGATCTCCTTCTTACTGATGTGGATGGATCCTCGGCCACACTCTCTGCTAATCTCTGACGATTCTCATCACTTCTTGCCGTACGGGGTCTACCAAATTTAGGGAGGTCACATACACATCCTTGCTCATGAAATCGAGCAATCATAGCTTTTATTGCATTGGGAGTAGGGGAATTTCTTGTGTTGAAGTTTCGTCGAAATACTCTTTGAGTTTCTGATATTGACTCATTCAACCGAAAATACAACTCTACAATATCTGCTCCTGTGTAACGACTCATGATGACTCTAGATGATCTGAAAAAAATAAAAGCAAAATATAAAAAAATTAAGAAAGTTATTAATTTTTTCTAACCATCAGCTTCTTTGGGAACACACACACACACACACACACACACACACACACACACACACACACACACACACACACACACACACACTCTCTCTCTCTCTCTCTCTCTCTCTCTCTGTATATATATATATATATATATATATGCATAAGTATATGTATATAGTTTGAAGGAGCCAAGGAGATAGTGGTTACTACTTATGCAGCGAAAACATCACATTGCATGACAATTTCCTAGTGAGAAAGCCGTTTTTAAAGTGGGCGTTGTATTTACTCATAGCCGATAAAAGACAACAGCGCGTCAACAAATAAGTGTTTGCAAGAATATGTGACAATGGACGAAATATTGATCACCACTTCACTCTGAGGTTAAATCAGCAGCAGCAATTGAAAGCTGTCTAAAGCGATTAAAGACGCAAACATCAACAGACAAGCTGTTAACGGACAACATATTTTATTATTCGATTAGTCGTTGAAAGAAAGAACTATCAATGGTGAACATAAGTGTTATTTTTCAAAGTAGAAATGGACAACAAACAGACAAATACAGTAGAAAAATGAGATCTATCCTTCGGGCTAACATCACAGTGTAGTATCTGTTAAGCTAATTCGTCTTTAGTCAATTGAGAAGAAACCTTTTTATACTAAGGACATTTTTTTCAGCTCCCCTTTTTGAGGAGCTGTTTTCCACAAGATGAAAACCGACCTTGTGTCACTTCTTGCTCTCGTATGGAAGCAATTAAATACTAATACAGTTGTAAAAAATGCCTTCTAGCCAAGAAAATGTGCCGTGTTACAATCGTTACATGATCGTTACGATCGTAAAATTACTTCCGCACTACCCTATTCTCCTGATATAGTATTCAGTTGTGCAGGTTAAGCAGCAAGCGACTCCCTTACTTAGGAATGTTGGTCTCTTTTTTTTTACATGGGGATCACCACTTATCAAGGCCCGTACGCCACTCGGGGATAAGGGTTATTTTGTGTAATTTTGTATAATGTGTTATTTTGTATAATGGGATAATAATAGTAATAGTTGGTATTGGAGATTTGATAAAGCGTCTTACTTAAGGGGCGATTAATCAGGAATTTGTTTATGTTGGACTTGAAGACGTCCAAGTTGTAGTCAGGTGGGAAACAGGCAAACGGAAGAGAATTCCACAGGCGTGCACTTCTCAGAAAAAAGCTATGTTCATGGAATCTACGTTTTGATTTAGGCACATATAAAGAGTGGGGGAAATTACTGACATTGGTTTTAGCTAGACGGATGTTTATCATAAAGGATTGGCGAGGGAAGACCAGAGATTGGAGCCCGGATGAGCACTTGCCATGGAAATAACGATAAAACAAAGACAGGCTCGCAACGTCTCTTCTGTGGGAGAGAGGTTGCAGGGAAGAGAAGAGAGCATCCCTCACTAAGCCACGAAGTCTATTTTGTACTTTGTCAAGGCAGGATAGGCTGTTTTTTGAAGCTCCAGCCCAGATATGGCAGCAGTACTCCATCTTTGGACGTACTTGGCTTTTATAGAGACAGAGAATTGCATCAGTATTGTATTTTATAGACAATAAGCGGGTAAAAATTGTAGCGTTCGTGTGTGTGTTTGTCTGTACAACTACATTACAGCCGAAACCAATGGACCGATCATAAACGAACCTGGCATGATGATGGTCTCCCACAAAAAGATAGCGCACATCATTTTTCAATGTTAAGGTCAATATGTTAAGGTCATAGCGTATGTATATATATGTATACTCTTCTACAGCTCACATCATTGGATCGATTATGACCAAACCTGGCATGCTGATGGTCCCCCACATGGGAATGGTGCACACGATTTTTCCAGGTTAATGTCAAAGGTCAAGATCATAGCCCATGTATATATATTCTCCTACAACTTACACCATTGAACCAATTATGACCAAACCTGACACGATGATGGTCTCCTACCTAGGGATGCTGCACACTATTATCTATATATATATATACATAAATTCGTATTCCTGTTTGTTTGTTTGTTTGTTCACAATCTGATTAATATATACAAAAGGTCGGCTACTTTACCCTTTCATTTATTTCTCTATATAGTATGATTCTTTCAAAATATACAATTAAGAGGCCACCTAATTTGCATATTGCATTAAGGAAAATCGATTTTACTAAATTGAGGTATGTTAGTTAATTTTTCTAGGGAGATAATTGTTTTAAGTGTTTTATTTAAAATCGTTATTTAATAAACTTTAAATAACAATTTAATGGATAATATATTTCAATTAATTTATTTGGAATTATTACCATCGACACTTTTAAAGACCTAGAGTTACCTCCTCCTAGAAACTTCGAAGCATAAGAATAAACTCTTCATCAAATAAAATAATTTGATATTCCCAGTAACTTTGTAGCTTGAAAATATAATTCCTTGTAGTCAGAAAAATGTTTTTTTAAATATTAAAAAAAAAACACTCACGAATAAACTGAAAAAATTTATTTGTTTATTTTAAATATTCTTGAAACGGCTATACAGAAACTTTGACCGCTTACAATTCGAATTTCAGCCACACTTTTAGAAACACCCCCCACTCAAACAAAGCAAATCGAAAAAGCCCCCCCCCAAAGCAAATCGAAACTTTCCTTTATTTACGAAAAAAAAAGCCAGTGAAAACAGTGTCTTTACAAGAAAAAAAAAACGCATATTACGCATGCGTTTGGCTATTTTTTTTTTTTATTAGTGACCGAACGGCACTCGCTGCTATTTTTATTGTTGTTTTGATTTATTTTTATTCATTTATTTGGTGGGAAGTTTTCTTTTTAGCACACAAACAACAAAAAGTGCTCAATATCCGGTGAATAGTTTCTTCTCTTTGTATTTCTTTTGCCGAAATAGGGACCCACGTACTTCTTTTTTTGGACGATTACATTTACATGTTTTTATCTGTTCTTTCATTTTTGAAATTGTTGCCATGATGAAAAATATCATTAGGTGTGATCAAACGGAACTTCATGTCAACCCAGGTAATGCCGAGTACACATACTAGTGTATATATATATATATATATATATATATATATATATATATATATATATATATACACGCACACACATGAGAGAGCTTATTGCAGGAATTTTTTTTTAGATAGATAAGTATGAGACAGATAACTTTCCATTTATAATAGACTAGCGGAGGGTACCCGGCGTTGCCTGGGTGTTTGGAGGTGTGTGTTTAAAATAGGTGTAAAAGAAAAAAAACTTTTGGTCGGAAGGTCGGAAGGTCGGATTGAACTCCAAAGCCTTGACGCGAAGATGGAAACGAAAGTGAAAAAAAAAGCCAGTGACCCAACCATCTGCGCCACGAAGGAGAGGAACTGATAAGTACATTATATGAAGGCTTATGAAGCGAAATAAACAGTTGCGAGGAAGTTTGACCTATTTTTGTACTGCAAGCCAAATCATTCGCGGACATACACAAGAAAAAGCGAACACACACACACACACACACACACACACACACACACACACACACACACACACACACACACATTTTCGCTTTTATATTTATAGATGCCCCCCTCCCGCCCTGGTTTAGCTAATATATGACGGGAGTAAATTTTCTGTAAATGCAATTAACCGGTAATAATTTATGTTTTGCCTTTCCCCTAGCAAGCAAATACGTTTAATGTTATATTTATAGGTGTTTAGGACCCAAGGAAAAGGGGAAAAAAAGAAAAAAAATGAAGGTAGTCCTGCATATTTTGTCGTAAATTCCCGCCAAGCATTGATCGGGCGAGATCGGCAATCATCGGTGTCAGCCGCAGACTACCGGAAAAAAAATAAAACAAACAAACAAACAAACAAACAAACAAACAAACAGACAAACAGACAAACAGACAAACAAAACGAACTGGAAAGAATACAAATAGAAAAAAGGAATAAAAAAGAAAAAAACCCAAAAAGTTACCGTATAAAATGCAAATATGTTTATTTTAATTTTAATTATTTAGTTTTTTTTATAAATGGAAAAAAATGAAATAAAACCAGAAAACTGATTGTATATAATGAAAATATTTTTAACCGTATAATTGTTAGGTGAAAGTACGACGGTTTGTTGTGTGTTTTGTTTTAGTTTCTTTTTTGTATTGTTTTCTTTGTTGTCGCTGTTTACCAATTGGAATGTCGTTGGATTCCATATCGATAGCGTAGTAGTAATTGAGCTAATGAAACTCCCAGAAATGCAATGTATAGAAATAAATAATGAATAAGTAACTAATCCGAAAATAAGAAGTCAGCTCTCCCCTTTAGTATCACGTATGTAAGCACTGCAAACATAATAGAAGGAAAAATACAGTAAACAAAATATTAAATCGACTAATAGCTGCAAGATTTGAAGAACGCTGGCGGCTGACTGTTAAATTTGTTGTAAAACCTGGAATCAAATGTTAGTTCGTTTCGCTTAAGTAAGCCTTCGAATCGCACCCCCTCAAAAAGAAAAAGATAAAAATATAAAGGGGGTAAAAAGGAAAAAAAAGAAGAAATATAAAAAAATGGCATAAGTAATAAGAATAGCTGAAATCTAAAGGTGCGGTTCACCCGACGGTAAAATTCCAATCCATTTTTTTAAGCAACTAAGAACTCAAACCGGTGTTCCTCGTATATTCCCCTGTGGACGTATCTACAGCGGTGTTAAGTGGTCGCGTGGGAAGTATGAATGCAATAGAGAGAAAAGGTTTTACCACTTCCATTCATTGTCACTGATTTTGGGCGTGAACTCTCACCGGAAAAAATATAGGGATCTAAGATTATCGAGGAAGTGGATAGGTAATAGGCCTATAACAAACCAGATATATTTTGCTGCAGTACGTGCATATTACATTCGCATGAAATGTCTTGATTTTAATCCTATTAAGGTCAAAAATGAGTTCATTTTATTTATATAGAGAAGAAGAGCTGTCTCTGTAATTCAATGTTTTCAGTGCTAATGTTATAAACTATTCCACACACACACACACACATACACAGACACAAACACACACAAATACACATACTTATTTTACTTCTACGTAAAGTTTGTATGAGGTAACGCTAGATAGGGTTTCTTTTATAAATAAAATTTCAATATATGAATGATGTATATATGTATTAGAGAAAACCAGAGAAAAACATGTTTATGTAAAAATGTATAAAAAGTACGCACACACACACACACACACACACACACACACACACACACACACACACACACACACACACACACACACACATATATATATATATCTGCATACTCTGAAATAGTATACGTTTAGATATGTATAAAGGTATAAAGATCCAAAACAATATATTCAGACATGAAATCATTTGTAACATATATTTATTTAATGAATTAATCTCTCTTTAAATATAGTATATATATATTTTAAATGAACATATTTTTTAACATAGAGTTTAGTATATATATATATATATATATATATATATATATATATATATATATATATATATATATATATATATATATATAATTGTTTCCAGAGTCAAGCAACGTCGCAGCTCACAAGAACCCAAATAGGACGAAACTCGAGTCTTGGATTTCTACTTTGTTGGCTGTAATAGCTCTTGTGAACTGCGACGTTGCTTGACTGTGGAAATAATTATATCATCCGTCACATCTTGAATATGTATATATATATATATATATATATATATATATATATATATATATATATATATGGGGGGTTAAGGAAGAGAATAAGATCAGTTAAAACAGACAGAAGTATACAGAAGCTAGAAGTAAAGTTAAGAAAGGAATAGCGACAGCTAAGAGAGAATTTACTGAAACCACAAAAAACGCATCTAAGCACAAAAACACAAAAATTAGGAACTCAGGACTTCTGGAAAATCTACAACACTGTAGTAAATAATGGACAATCAATAATTCCCCCACTAACCAACAATCACGAGGTTGGTTGCTCAGCAAGCGAGAAGGCTAACATGCTTGTCAGTCGGTTTGCCTCAAATTCCACACTGGACCCTTTCAACCATCTCCTACCTGACTTTTCTTTGCGGACAGACGCCACGCTAGACGATCTAAAAATAGCCCCTGCTCAGGTGCATGCTATCATAAAAATCCTTGACACTTCAAAAGCATGTGGACCCGATCTTATCCCAGCTGTGCTATTAAAAAAGTGCTCAGCCGAAGTAGCTCCAGTTCTCTCCAAACTCTACAACAAATGCCTTAATGAATCTTGCTTTCCGGGCTGTTGGAAAACTGCTTCTGTGGTATCAGTATTCAAGAATTCTGGCGAAAGAACTGACCCATTAAATTATCGCCCTATTAGCCTCCTCCCACTTTTTGCCAAAATATTTGAGACCATAATTAACCATGCTTTAGTCCATTACCTTACAGATGCTAAACTTCTGACTGACAAACAATATGGATTTAGACAAGCCCGTTTCACAGCAGACATCCTCACTGTAATCTCTGAACGTATATACCATTCACTGGACAAAGCGGGGGAGGGCAGAACGGTAGCTCTAGATATATCTAAGGCTTTTGACAGGGTATGGCATGAAGGGCTTCTCAGGAAAACTAGATCATACGTTATCACTGGTAGAATACTTAACATAATTAAATCCTTCTTAGATAAGAGAAAAATCCAGGTTGTCCTTGACGGTCGTACATCTAAACAATATGATATAAATGCAGGAGTGCCTCAGGGGTCTATCCTTGGACCTCTTATTATTCCTAATATTCATAAATGACCTCCCCGACAAAATTTCCTCTGAGATGGGTATATATGCTGATGACACCACACTCTATAACAGGAACGACAGGAAAACAACCGAACACATCTCTAAAGAAATGGCAAAAGCACTAGAGGATGACCTTCAATCTGTAGTGGAATGGGGACAAAAATGGATGGTCACATTCAATGCTGCCAAGACTAAACTGGTTTCCTTCAATAATTACAAGAAACCTTTTTGTCACCAATAGCAATGGCCAGTGACTCTTTATCTGAGAGTAAATCTTTCAAACTGCTTGGCCTAACGTTCACAGGAAACATGAGTTGGAACAATTACATTGAAAGTATTGCCAGGACCGCTGCGAAGAAGGTAGGCTCTCTCTACCGTGCTAGAAAGCTACTAACACCCGAACGTATCCTGTACCTCTATAAGGCCACCATTCTCCCATGTATGGAGTATTGCTGTCACATTTGGGCTGGTGCATTTACTACTAGTTTCTCGCTCCTAGACAAGGTTCAAAAGAGAGTCGCCAATCTGATAGGCCCTGAACTGGCATCTAAGCTTCAGCCTCTGTCCCATCGACGAAATGTTGCATCCCTCCGTCTGTTATACAAGTATTTTATTGCTGAATGCTCTGGCGAACTGCAGACACTTGTGCCCCCACGACGTAGACACCCTCGACAAACCCGACATGCAGCTAAATCCCACCCCACACAGTAGAGATCCCTAGATGTAAAAGATCTTTCTACTCCAGTAGTTTCTTCCCCAGAACTGCTAGACTTTGGAATTCCATTCGAGGTCCTTGCTTCCCCAACTGTATTGGCGTGCAGAAGTTCAAGTGTAACGTCAACCGACATCGTGCTGCCCAAATCCCTACACAGTACCCCAGTAGTTGTTGGCCCTGATAGTAGCCCCCTACACCAAAGTGGCAATGTTCCTTGTTTGGGATGAAAATGTAATTCATATCTCAGGCATTATCGTTAAAGATATCGTTAAACGTTTTGGTTTCGATTCTCATTTGTGGCGCAGAGTTATTTTTTTTTTTAATTTTAAATTATTTCTATATAATGGGTCCAATACAATCTATATATATAAAATCGAAAATGTGTGCATGTTTGTATGTATGTATGTATGTATGTGTGTTTGTATGTCTCGCAAAAACTTTCGATACGGGTGACGGATTTTTGCCAGACAGGTATCATTTTAAAATTCCAACCTTCACCCGACAAATATGGGCCCAAACATTAATTCCTTCACCCTAAAATCATCAGTTTTGTACAGGGAGGGGTGCTGAAACAATCGTTCCTTCATTTTCTCTGCTCTTGTTACTACGACAATGACGTTATTTTTGACCTAGAAAACGTTGTCGTTAGTTTAAAACTACCTGCAAGTGTTTTTAAATGTTTAATTTTATTCGTTCTTAGTTCTATGTCTCTTTGGCGTAGGAGTAACCCGTCGAGCATTTTTTTTTCGCCTTAGCCCCGATGTTTCGGGTTCGAGCTTATAAGCTGAAAAGCTATAGCAAGCATCTATATGAGTACTTTAACCATAGTTCCTGATTTCAGAATGCGAAAAATTAAAAGATACATCTCCCTTACTTTAATGCTAGGTTTATTTATGGTGTCTTTTACATTTAATAAAAACCCTTTCCAATATTTGCTGACGAGGAAACCTTGTTTAATAAAAAACTATATGTAATAATTATTGTCTACCACCATAAAAACACTGTTTTCGGAAACGAGCGTGCAAATAATTGATTTTGTTGTTGTTCCTTCTTATGAAACGGATTTTTAATTTAATTATAATTTGATATATATTTAATTATAATTTGATTTTTAAATTATCAATCACAATATTAAATTAGCTCTAGGATATTTACCTATCGAGCTTATTATATATCTAAATTACAACGAGCACTTTTTCTTTCCCTGTATTTTAATTAAACTAGTAATTTTACTATTACATTAAAATACACTCTGCTCTTTAGACTATTGTTCTATCTCCTTTATATATATATATATATATATATATATATATATATATATATATATATATATATATGTAAAAGCGAAAATGTATGTATGTATGTGTGTTCGCTTTTTCTGTATGTCTACAAAAGGCTTTTTTGGCCGTCATTCTCGGTTGGCTCGCTCCTTCTTAAAACCTTTTATATGCTGTCTAAATAATAATAAGGAACTCGGGTCACAGCTATCTTTAATTTACCCGACTTTTACAAGCTATTTTCGAGATATTTTTTGATCGCCGCGTAGCGGGGAAAACAGAAACTGGTTTCCAGCGCAAGACTATGGCAAACATCAAGCGACTTTCTCGCACCTGCTAATTTTACTTTATAAACGTCAACTTAACACATTTATCAATTCATCTGTTCCCGTGGTCAAGATGATTAGGTCGCAGGTTTTTTTCCATTTCCTTTCCACCTCCGCGTCAAAGGTTCAGGGTTCAAGCCTACCTTTCTACTAAAACTTTTTTTTTCTTTTACACCTCCAAACACCCGGCCAACGTTTTTTTTTTTTTAACAGGGTTGGTTTGATGTACCCCCCCCCCACCACCAACACATACCTCCAAACACCCGGACAATGCCGGGTACCCCCGCTAGTATAATATAAAGCTGAATATCTGTGTGTGTATATGTGTGTGTGTCTGGTCATATTGTTGACTATCTAAAAAAATGAGTATATATAATGATAGAAGATGTATCTAGACACAGGAATAAGTATGTTTGATCTGGCAGAAAGGTGGTTCATTAAAATTGTGGTGTCTGCGTTCGCGCATGGTCCACAAAGTATGGAAATAGAAAATTAAAAAATTAAAAAAAAAAAAAACGTTTACAAGTGTTTTTGATATAGATGTACATGAGAATACTTTGATAAATATGTTTCAACTTAAATAGGGATGGTATAATAAAATTGTGGGGTCTGCGTTCGCGCCTGGCCTCCATAGAATGGAAATAGGCACAAACTTTAATAAAGACTTTTCATATCTATCTGCGTAAGTATACTTTGATAATTATGTTTCAGTTTGAAGAAATATGGTATAATAGAATTATGGGGGTGTTCGTTCGCGCCTAATCTCCATAGAATGGAAATATGTCACAAAGTTTTATAAGGTTTTTTAATATAGATCGACAGAATATTGTGATAAATGTTTCAGTGTGAACAGGTATGGTATAATAAATTATGGGGTGTATCCATTTTATTTTTACTTTCATCATATTTTGCTTTGGTTTTGTACCTATTGAATATTATATTGTACTAATTTCAAAAGCAAATTAAATTTCGATTGTAGCATTTGGGTGCCATCAGCTAGAATCGAAACCAAAATATTTAGTGTCCTAACGATGTTCTTTACCGTTTGAGCTAGCGACAGATAGATGAGTAAAAATTAAAATTAACTCACTTCATCCTTCGCATGCGGAAAAGTAATAACCAGTTGAAATGAACAGTTTGCATTTCAACTTGCCGACATATTTCTATACATTCCTTCGAATCATTTAGTACTGGAATAACCAGCAATAAATTATTCGGAGGAATTTACTCATCACGTTGAAATGGTAACTTGTATTGTATTGCTCCGTTTGCATAGACGAATGGATTTATAGACGACTTGTGAGAGGGGGGGGCGCCCCGCCCTTCCTGGTCGTAAAATACGCTTACATAGAATAAAATAAAACACGCATCAAGTGCGCTTGAAAACCGAATCACAAAGTAATATAAGGAAAATAAACAAATATTTTACTTGTTTGAAAATTTTTTAATACAAGTTAGTCACCACTTATCAAGGCCCGGAAGCCACTCGAGGATAATGGTTATTGTGTGTACAGTACGTTAGTTTTGGAGATCTGATAAAGTGTCTTACTTAAAGAGGCGGTTCATCAGGAATTTTTTCAAATTGGACTTGAAGACATCCAGGTTGTAGTCAGGTGGGAAACGGGTAACCGGAACATAGTTCCACAGGGGTGCAATTCTAAGAAAGAAGCTATGTTCATGGAATTTACGTTTTGATTTAGGCACAGATAAGGAGTGGGGAAAATTTTTGACATTGATTTCAACTAGACGGGTGTTTTTCGTGAAAGATTGGCGAGGGGGACTAGAGATTGGAGTTCGGACGAGCACCTGCCATGGTAGTAACGATAAAACAAGGACAGGCTTGCAACGTCTCTCCTGTGGGAGAGAGGTTGCAGAAAAGAGAAAAGGGCATTACCCACTAAGCCACGAAGCCTATTTTGTACTCTGTCAAAGCAGGATAAGCTGTTTTTAGCAGCTCCTGCCCAGATGTGGATGCAGTACTCCATCCTTGGACGTACTTGGCTTTTATACAGATAGAGAATTGCATCAGGGGTGAGATATCTCCTGGAGCGGTAGAAGGATCCTACCATTTTTCCAGCGATCTTGGCAACTGACTTGATGTACGTATTCCATTTCAGGTCAGGGGTAAAGGTCAAGCCAAGAAGCTTATCAAAACATGGAGCTTCCTCTAGACGAGAGCCACCCATATCATTTGATGCCAGATGGGGATCAGAGCGTTGATGATGTAAAGATAGGAGCTTGGTTTTAGATGCATTAAAAGTAACCAGCCACCTCCTCCCCGCTGTACCACGCGCTCAAGATCAGAGGAGAGAGAATTAGAGAGAACTTTGTCATTTACGGCCTTTGATGTGTTGCCATAAATGGTCGTGTCATCAGCACAGATGTCATTGAATGATTTAAGTATGTGTTTTGGGAGATGATTGATGTAGATCAGGAAGAGAGTTGGGCCTAGGATGCCCCCCCCCATAGGGACTCCAGCATTAATATTGATGGCCTCTGATTTCTGCCCATCAACTACTACTCTTATGAGCCTATCGGAGAGAAATGATTTTATGATCGAGAAAACATTTCCAGTTACACCGTAGCTGGACATCCTGTGAAGTAGGCCCTTATGCCATACCTTATCGAAGGCCTTTGATATGTTAAGATCAATTGCTCTAGAGAGGAAGCCTTTGTCAAGAGATTCACTAATCCTATGAGATATAACAGTTAGCACATCTGCTGTAGATCTGACAGAACGGAAACCATATTGCGTGTCACTAAGAAGGTTATTTCTGCTGAGGTAGTTGACTACTTCTCTATTTGGTATGGATTTCAGCAGCTTACTCATGACACACAGGAGACGTATTGGTCTGTACTGAGAGGGAGAGGACATCACCCGAGTTCTTAAATACTGGGCATGCTGATGAGGTTTTCCAGGGTGTTGGGAATCACTTATCTTTAAGGAAACGCTTAAAGAGTTTTGTAAGTATGGGGGCAAGTTCTAGTTGAAGCTTTTTCAGCACAATGATTGGAATGCCGTCAGGGCCAGTTGCTTTACTGGAATCAAGGTTCTTGATTAGTTTGGCGACATCACGCACAGATATTTGTATGTTGCAGAGCGTGTTGTCTGTTATAGGAGGAAATACGTTGAATTGATGGCCTTCGTCGCATAGGGTAGAATTAGCTGCAAATTTTTTGGCAAATAGTTTGGCCTTGTCTGATGCTGACGAGATGACCTCAGGTCCATTGATAATGGTTGTAATTGAACGCACACTTCTGTTCAGGATCCTGTTTGCTATTTGCCAAAACTGATGGGAACCAAGCCGCTGCTCAGCTACTTTGGATTTAACAGATTGAGCATATAGTTCTCTTGCATTTTTATTACTCTTTTGCAGTTGTTGCTGGCAGCCCTGAAGGCAGCTTTAGTCTCAGTGCATCTATTACGTTGGTAGCTATGGAAAAAGTGATTTCTGTGCGCGATGGCAGCAGCACATTCTGGGGAGAACCATGACTGGCTGTTAGGTTTTTGTTGGAATTTTTTGGATGGTATGAATCGGTCTATGCCTACAATTAGCCATTCGGTCAGGTCTGATACTATGGAGGATACATCTTTTTTTAACATCGAATGCAGTGGTAGATCGGATATAAGTGTACGGAAGCTATCCCAG
Organism: Euprymna scolopes; assembly: GCF_053919585.1. Lineage (NCBI taxonomy): Eukaryota > Metazoa > Mollusca > Cephalopoda > Sepiida > Sepiolidae > Euprymna > Euprymna scolopes. The sequence goes on from NC_136485.1 coordinate 15,558,621, forward strand.
TCAGCGGTAGAGTATCGATATACAGTACGGTGGAGAGGTACATCTCCAGGCTTATTGCGTTTTGTTTTTATCTTAACTGATACAACTGCGTGGTCGGAAGATCCCAGACGAGACAGAACGGAACTTGAACATAGCTCAGGGGACGTTGTGAGAAAAAGGTCTAGAAGGCTAGCATACTGACCGGAAGTATCGGGCACTCGGGTGGGTTCGTGGACAATCTGGGTGAGGTCATAGGCAATGGCAAAATCATGACAGAACCTCCCATCATTATCTGTTTTGTTTGAGTGGGTCAGCCCTTCCGCATTGTGGCCATTGATGTCACCACAAATGTGGATGTTAGCTGAAGGGTGAGCAGACAGGATGTGGTTAATTTTTTCAGATATGCTCTTAAGGATAGTAACTCTGCTGTTGTGGGGGCGATAGAGAGCGAATATAAATGCAGTGGTGTAAGCAAGTGCAACCCGGAAGCACGTATAAGGTAAATTAGGGTCTTCTCTGGAGATATCCCTACCACACGGAAAGCCATCTTTAATGTAAGCACATATTCCATGTCCATGGCAATCTTGGTGGTCAGATTTAGATGTTTAATTATGAATTCGTCAAGGGAAGCGGTTGGCCTAATGCCAGTTTTCCAAATATTACGTTGTAATTTGGCTTTCAGCGCACTTGATGCGTATTTTATTTTATTCAAATTAAAACAACGTCTCTATATGAACACACAACCTTGACGCTTAAATATATTTTAATTCATGCAGATTTCGTATTTGTTATTTGTTATTACAGAGTCAATTCTCTATTGAATATTATATATATATATATATATATATATATATATATATATATACATATATATATATATATATATTAGTGCTGATTTCAAAAGACTTTTTTAAATGACTTAGGTTCCATCAGCTAAAATCAAAGCCAAAACATTTAGCACTTCAGCCGCATTCCCTACCGTTTGAGTTATTCACTCAGCAACATTTGACTAATATACTTCTGATGTTATTAATACATGAAAAGTTTTATATATAATATCTTAATAACATTAAAATAATACATTCCAAAACAATTATTTTTTTTAATTAAACGGTTAAAGACCAGACAAGTACAAAATTGACTTTGATGAACGTATCTATTTATAAAAATTAAATTGAAAATTAAAAAAAAAATTTCGAATGTATATATATAAAATAGTAGCGATTGCGTGCGAGTGTATGTGTACACAACTCTCCTACAACCTACATCACTGAACAGATCATAACGAAAGCTGGCATGATGATGCCCCACCCCCAGGAATGATACACAATTTTTAATTTAAGGTCAAAGGTCAGGGGTATAGCGTATATATATATATATATATATATATATATATATATATATATATATATATATATATATATATATATATATATACTCTCATACAGCACGCACCACTGCACCGATCATGACCAAACGTGACATGATAGTTGGTCTTCCAGCAAGAGGCTTGGATTTCGAATCCTGAGTTCGAATGTATCTAACTAATGTGCCCAAATGAGGGCGAAACTCGAGTCATGGAATTCCGGTTCGTTAACTGTCATGGATCTTGTGAGTGGCGACGTTGTTTGACTGTGAAAGTTATTATATATATATATATATATATATATATATATATATATATATATATATATACACACGCACACACACACACATACACACACACACACACACACACACACATATATATATATGTATATGCATATGTATATATAAAATTCAAATTTTACCGGTTTTGAGGCCAAAAGTAATGCAAACATTTTATATAAATAAATATAAAAAAGCAATATTTTGAATTAGAACAAATTCTTCATCAGGAAATTTTTTTTACGTCTATGCTGGTGATAATCCTTAGGATGTCTTCAGACATTGTTTAAGGTTTGAATGTTCAACACAGTGTAGGCATCGGTCAAACTATGTGTCACATAATATAGGAAGTCACAATTTTTAGCACTGTTGTTTTTATATGGAATACAAATTTCAAACTTTAACGGGTTTAAAACCAAACGTACTGCAGACACTTTTAACAAGTACATGAATATATTTATTTATTAAAACCAGTTCAATATTTTGAATCACAACAAATCCTTCATCTGGAAAATCCAGGTTTCTCTATTTTATTTTTATTACGTCGTATAGCGGTGGTAATCCTTGGGATGTCTTCAGATGTTGTTTACGATTTGAATGTTCAATACAGTGTGAGCGTTGGTCAACATGGGATTCAATGTTTTAAGCACTGTTGATACATGGAAAATATCTGCACTAGTTTTGGTCTTAAAACCGTTAAAGTTTGAATTTTGTATTTCATATATAAACAGTGATAAAACAGTAAATTCCTATATAAAAACAATAAGAGGAAAATGTTTCCAGACTGAGGCAGCATTTACTCAAATGCGAATAATTTTAAATAATTGGTTAACTTTTTACTTGGCTGTTTGAATTTTATCTTCGTAAAAATAAATACTTATCCTACACCCTTAATTGATGTAACATCCATCTCTTCTCTATATCTGTATATATAAAAGCGAAAATGTGTGTATGTATGTTTGTATATATGTATGTGTGTTTGTATGTCTCGAAAAAACTTTTGAGCCGGGTCACGGATTTTCACGAGATTGGTATCATTTTAAAGTTCCAACCTTCGTCCGACAAATATCGAAAAATTGGCCAAAAACATTATTTTCTTCACCCTAAAATCATCAGTTTTCTACAGGGAGGGGTCAGCAAAAACCGCCCTCTCCTGACAAGTTCGCTTCTACGCATGTGTCATACGACGTCGGAACATGATTTACTTTAAATATTAAAAAAACCGACACAATTTCGTCGATATCGTCTTAGCTCAGTTGCTTAGAGCGCGGCCTCATTATATAAGGTTTTGGGTTCGAATCTTGGTGTGAGGTGTCTTTTTTTTTCGATTTTTAAAATTTTAATATTGAAACAGGGTTTTTAGTTTTCAGATTTTTTAAAGAAGTTTTAACGTCCGTTTTTCTGTTTTCTTTTTCCATCACATTCGCATTTTCTTTTTTGTTTTTCCCATTTTTACATTTAACATCGTTCGTTTGCCTTACGTTAGTCTTTTTTGTGTTTTATAAAAAATATTTACTTCACTTATTCTTATGTTTTGATTAACATCCCTACCCCCGCCCGAGCGCACACACCTCCAAACACCCGGACAACGCCGGGTACCCCCCGCTAGTCTCTCTATATATAAAAGCGAAAATGTGTGTGTGTTTGCGTGTTTGTATGTCTCGCAAAAACTTTCGACACAGGCCATGGATTTTCACGAGTTCGGTATCATTTTGAAGCTCCACATCTTAGACGAAAATTGGGCAAAAACATTCATTCCTTCATCCTAAACGGCTTTTCTTTTACAGGGAGGAGTGAAAAAAAAATTGGTATCTTCATGACACGATGGCTTTTCGCATGCGTCAATACGCGCAAAAGATGTGCATTGAATTCGTTTTAAATATTATAAAAACTTTCATCCACGCGTCTATAGCGCGATGGGTTAAGTGACAGTATCGTTATCTAAAGATTCCAGGTTCAATCCCAGTTATCAGATGTAATGTTTTTTTTCTCGATTTTTAAACATTTAATATTGAAACGAGGTTATTTATACCATTTTTTTTTCACTTTTCGCTGTTTTTTTTTTTCCTTTTTTTTTTGGTTTTTGTTTATCCGATTGTTTTAAAGAAGTTTTACGTCCGTTCGCTGTTTTATTTGCTTTGTGTTTTCCGATATTTTAAAAAAGTTTAAACAGGATTATTAATTCGCTTATTCTTCTAAACACTCGGGCAACGCCGTCCTTTTTTTTTGTAGGAGGGGGGTTTGTTCTTCCGATTTTTAAAAGAAGTTTTACGTTCGTTGGCTGTTTTTTTTTGTTTGGGTTTTTTCGATTTTTTAGAAGTTCTTTACCCCCCCCCTACACACACCTTCAAACACCTGAGCAACGCCGGGTACCCCCGCTAATATTGAATAAAGGAATAACTGTATATGCATTAGTATATATTTTGATAATGTCGTTTTTTAGTCTTCATATTATATATCTGCACTGAAGATTCCCGAAAAGATGAAACACTCGTGTCTGTAGGTATTTAATTATTATAGTAAAAAATATAATAATAATTATGACAGCCCCTTTAAGAAATTCGTTTCTTATCGTTGAGCACTTTCAGTTGAATGAAACTTAGCTCTTATGCATAGATCATCGTATAACGATTAGATTACTGTCTGACTGACGTAAATGAACATTTAAAATTAAAATGTTTAAATTCAACACTATTTCACGCGTTTAATGGTTAGGTCTTCGCTAATCGAGCCAGAGATGTCTCGTGTTGCGGGGTTCGAATCGTTCGACTGGTATTAATCGTGACACCCTGCACTGAAGATTCCCGAAAGGACGAAACACTAGTGTCTGTAGGTATTTAATTATTATAGTAAAAAAATAAATAAATAAAAATAATTATATATATATATATATATATATATATATATATATATATATATATATATATATATACATAAAAGATTTGTTGTTGGCGTTTTATTTAACGATATTAACAACTTCGAAACACTGTTATTTTTATTTTTTTTCCGCTAACTAAGCGTTTTTTTTAAGAGCTATAAGTTCTTATTGTTATTCATATGTTTGTTTTAAAAAAATAGTTATTAGATCAGGGTTAAGGTTTTGAATGAAGCAGATTTCATTGTTTTTCCATCATATTTTCCCTTTTGTCAATGGTTTCAACCATTTGTTTGATTAAAAATTCGATGATATGCGTAAACGCTTACTTTCTTAAGTGGTCTTATGATTTTGACCAGGACTGTATATGAATAAGTTCTTATTGTTATATATATATATATATATATATATATATATATATATATATATATATATATATATATATATATATATAGAGAGAGAGAGAGAGAGAGAGAGAGAGAAAAAAAGGTTGCTTGGCTGTGAAAATAAATATATATGCGTGCGTGTGCAATCTGACTTTATAGGGAATAATTGCTATTTACTTTCGCAGTTTTAGGCTTTATAGCCTAAACGATTTTAACAACCACCCAGACACACACGTCACTTTTATTAATATATTTATTAAACATTTGTAGTAAGAAAATATTTTTATATTTAAACCAGCTGTACCCGGCCACGCGTTGCTGTGGCTCAGTTTGTTAAAATGGAACACATTCCTCAAGAAAAATTGCATTTTGTTCGTTTATTTACTTTTATTATTTTTTGCAATTTTCTTTAATCAATAAAAGTTGTTATTTTTTTCCCCCCAAAAAGATTAATTTTTTTACCATAAATTGTTAGGTGAAAGTTTTTTTCAGAAAAACTTGCGCCTTTTTTTAAAGAAATTTGACAGCAAACGTTTCTCTTTGAAAACGGAATTTTTATTATAAAAAGAACAGATGAATGCTTTACATGAACACTGTAAATAGTTATGTGAAAGTAGAGAAAAGTTTGATTCTTTTTTTTCAAGTGAATGAACAAATTATTTTTTTTAACAGATTTTCAGAAAATAAACAGAAAAATACTTCCATCATTAATTATGCAAAATAATAAATAAAATGTTGATTTAGTGTTTCAACATTATGCTTATAAATTACGATAAAACTTGCTGAGTATGCGCTGTTTTACGGTTGTTGTAAAAATGGAACAGAAACTTAAATTTCGCTTCGTTTAAATCTTTCTTAATTTTTTAATTGTGCCCCTCCCAAACGAATATAATCAAAACAGTAACATTCAACAATTGTACTTTATGTATATAAAACACAAAATATTTAAAAAAAAAGGTAATAACGAAAGGGAAATAATTCCATTTTTAAAAGAAAAAGTCAGTTTGGTATATCTTTTTGTTATTTTTTACATAAGTCCAGCTTACCATTTACATTGGAAATGTCGACATTTATAGGTTGTCGGGTACGTTTACAACGAATAAACACTCCAATCTAGTAGATGTATCAGAATTTTTGTAGGAATTTTTGAAACCCCTATCACGAAACTGCGAATAAAATATAAAAAAACTCGTAATTTCTCTTTTAAAAGTGGGTTGTTTATTTTCTTTATGGATTATACTTCCGAAATAAACTATTAAAGTTGTTTTAAAAGTAATAGAAATATTTTTTTAATTAAAAAAAAAACAGTAATGAATTTTACGAACTCAATATTTTTCAATGTTTAAACTTTAAAAATCTATCAAAATTTTTGTATTGATTCTATTTTTACGATATTTTCAGGGTCAATGTGAAATTTTATGCTCTTTCCAATAAACTGAATATAATATTTTAGACATACGTTTTTTTTAATTCTATCCCCCCTCATTTTCAAGTGTCTATTAAAAAGTAAATAATTAATTTACTCACCAAAGTGTTATATATCACAAATTGAAGAGAAAAGGCCAATAAATAATACATTCAAATTTAAAACAAAAAAAGTAGTGTTTTTTAGAAATTTACCTGTACAGTTCGAAGTTTAAACCCTTTTTTTTCTTAAATCACGTTATTTGTTTTTTCTTTTGTTCTTTTTTTTAATGAAACCTTGGTCCTTGCTCCTTTAATTTAAAAAATTAGGGCTTGAATTACATTTTTCGAGTAGTTATAAGCTTGGAAAGGCAGGGGGTCGAATAATTCACGCCTCCCATTTTGAAATGTCTATTAAAAAGTAAATAATTTACTCACCAAAGTGTTATATATCACAAATTGAAGAGAAAAGGTCAATAAATAATATATTCAAATTTAAAACAAAAAAGTAGTGTTTTTTAGAAATGTACCTGTAAAGTCCGCAGTTTAAAACCTTTTAAAAAAAAACACGTTGTTCATTTTTTTTAATGAAACCTTGGTTCTTGCTCCTTTAATTGAAAAAAAAATTAGGGCTTGAGTTAGATTTTTCGAGGAGTTATAAGCTTGGAAATACGTGGTGGAATTATTCACTATTTTTCACGAAATTTCTGACACACCTACCAATCTACCCATGTTAAGAACGGCTTTCGGAATAGACACCCCTAACCTTGCCAGCATACCCGAAAAGCTATAAAAGTTGACGTGTCGAATGTGAACGATGAGTTGGACGTAATGTAAAAATGTACCGAATTTAAAAGGGAACGAAATTCAAATTTCCGTTTCATTTTTACAACAACCGTAAAGCAGAGCATTCTTTGCAAATTTTACCTAACTTCCTGTATTAATGCTATTTTTTAAGCAAAAAAAAATATTTAGGTTTGGCTATAAATTCCTAAACTCATTTCACCCTAAATAATTTAGGTGACTGAAATAGGAATCTAATTGAATCTTTAACTTCCTGAATAGTATGCGAGAAATTCATTTTTCTTCGAGTTATATCGAATTCATTAATACGGACTTTAGGGTTTTTTTTTCGTAATGTTACTGTAAAAATTATTTTTTATTGTTACGAATTACGATGCTTTATTTATATAAAAAAAGCAAAAATAAATTCTTGCGTTTTTTATTTACTAGTGAAAACCATAACTTTAGTAAAGGTATTTTTTGTTTAAATAAAAACATTTTCACTAAGAGTTAAGTAAAAATAACTAGTTCATTATATTCTGCGATCATTATTTGATGAATACTGCAATTTTCATTAAAATTGGTTAATTTCCTGATTTTTGGTGAATTTTTAAGTAAAGGGAGGGGTCAAATTGTTTATACACTTTGAGCGTTGGCATTCATTTTGTCTGTACCTACCATTTTTCGATGAATATTTGATAAGAAAGCGACCACGTGTTGTTAATTTAAATTAAATTTCAATCACAAGCTTACATTATCAATAATCATGTGATTAAACACATTGAAAATTTACCGATATTGTAAACACATTTTATTTACATTATCCTTTTAGTGATATCAAATGCAGTGTTGGTAACTGAGATTTAAAAAAACCCGCGAGATCAGGAGAAAGAAATCTCCAGAAAATCGCTAGATTTTTAACTTTTATCGTCTGAAATTTTCTAAAATCGCTAATTCACCCCCCCAAACTCCATATTTTAACTTCCTACCATAAAAAAATCATAAATATAGGATATTCAATATATAAAATGTTCCGTGTTTTCTCACTATATGTTTCTGGAATTATATTGAATCAGTTAGCTCCCCAGAAGGCTTACATATTTTATCAGCTAGTTCTACCTGTTTTTTCAGAGAGGGTATATATTTTTTTTGCAGGAAACAAATCATAAACTCAAACATTTTATAATAAAAGTTAAACTGAAATATACTGCAAATTAAACATCACAATAATGATGCAACATATTTTTAAATTAGAAAAATAAAAATACAAAAAAAACTTTATTTTAGCATGTTAAAAGTATTTAGGTTGGTAGATAATTAAATTCTATTGTATGGTATAAGTTTTTTTTTTTGCTGTTGTTTCTTGCTTTTTACAATTTTCGACTAAATACTTCTAAATTAAGCGGGGTTGCTTAGATCGTATTTTAAACTAAACTTCGGAGGTTGGAATGCCCCTCCCCACCTAAAATGTACTTGGAAAAATCGATTTTATAGCGATATTTAAGAATGGTTAGCCGAAAAAAGGTGAAAAACAAAACAAATAATTAATAAATAATTGTTACCAAAGGCAATAAATGCTACTTTTTTTTACTTACATGAATGAGTTTATTTTATGTTTTAAAGTATTTTCAAGCGCTTTTCTTTATTTTTTAATCTAAAATTGCGGGTGTCTGGGTGCCAAATATCTCCAGATTTTCTAGAATTCCCCGCTAGATTGCAAACGAAATCTCCAGATCTAGCAGGAAAACCGCTAAATCGGAAATACTGGTCACGTGACAGGAAGCGGTAATAAATAATTGTCCCTAAATAAAAAAAATGGCCTATCAGTACAAAGAAAGCCACCTATTTATCATAGAAAAATTAAGTATAATGTTATAATTAAAAAGAAATATATAAAAACACACATGGATATAGTAAACATATTATACCAAAACGTGGAAGCCATCCGTCCAGTGGATTTTTAGACTATTAATTGCGAACGAACCAAGAGTTACATTTTTATATATATAGATAATCAAAAATTTCAGACGAGATCTCATCATTATTTATTCTGTTTCTTTTCGAATTATTGTTCCACTCTTTGAATTAAAAAAAAACACGTTTAGTTCATATTTAAATTTGTTTTATTCACTGTTATTTTCAATTGGTTAATGTGGTTGAACGTGTTAAAACCCATGTTAAATGCAATACACCCCCCTTATCGTTTGTATCTACGCATTTGCTGTTTGTTTAAATTTGTACGTAGAAGCTTTAGTGCACGTCAAACTATCTGACGAGTTTCGAATGGGAATTCAGAGAATTCCAAACCGTTCTTAGATAAATACAAATAAAACGTTTTTTTTTTTTTTTGTTATTTTAGATCTCTAAAAGACAATCTATTTTCATAAAACATTCTTCAGGTAACTATTCATTCAAAAACAATCCGAATTCACAACATTATATTTGGACGAAATGAATCTCTTAGAGAGTTCTTCTTTCTATACTAATGAATTTAATTCAGTCATTTGCAGGAGATCCACCACTATGACGCATAAGAATTCCGTAATTTTTCCGAAAGTTAATCTCACATGCCGATGATACATACAGTCTATAGCATGTAAACTTTTAGTGTGTTTTTCCTGACGTGTAATACAACAAAAAAGACCCCCCCCAAAAAAAACAAAACAAAACAAAAAACAAAAACAATATAAAGCTTATTTGGGATTTGTTCAGGGTAAAGGCTTTTTTCCCTCTATTTTACCTGGACTATCATTTCATGTGAATCAGATCTGATGTTCATAAATCGATACAATCAATGGTTAATGTATAGATAGAATAAATACAACCCCCCCAAAAAAAAACAAAAAAAAAAAACAAAAACAATATAAAGCTTATTTGGGATTTGTTCAGGGTAAAGGCTTTTCCCCCCCTATTTTGCCTGGACTATCATTTCATGTGAATCAGATAATTATATTGTTGGCATTGGTTTCCCCGATATCCTTTTAGCTAGAATTATTTTTTGAAAGACATCGGGTATTTACAGGTGCGATTATATGAAGGTTGCTAACATTCTAAGTGAAAGTGTTTCTGTGAAACGAACCAGATTCGAACTTGGTGCACCCAGGTTTTCAATACATATTGGTAATTACTTGCTCACCGCCATATGGATTCGATAATCATTTAAAAAAAAAATTATTTCGATTCTCTTTCGTTCCAAGTTGTAGCTCTTTGAAATCTTTGAGGAATGTAAAATTTTATTAGAATTCTTTGTTTCTTCGACTAAAATTAAATTACAAAATCTTTGTACAACGGGACTAAATCTTGCCCGTCTTTCTCAACTCTCTCCACGTTTCCATGGTTCCCAACTGAGCTCCAATCTCTGATTTCTTTTTTTCTGTACAACATTCACAGAAACAACGAGCCTTCCATTATATTAACAAAGAATATTCATTGTTACCCAATGCAACATCAAACCGAATTTCTACGAACGGCGTTACTTTCTAAGAACATTCCGCCCGTGAAAGTCGTTACCACAAAACTGCTTACCTGTTGGCTACAGCGTGGTGATTTCAAATCCACCGTCAACAAATATTTGTTATAACTTGTCCTTATAATTATATCACATTTTTTCATTCCATTCTCCATTTTCAATCCGCCCATAATATTCTTCATCATTCAACTGACGACCTAACCATCTCATTAAATCTTATCTAATGGCTTTTAGTATTGATAAATAGAGGCGCTCATCTTATCCGCTGTTCATAAATCGATACAATCAATGGTTAATGTATAGATAGAATAAAGCTTAATATTTTGATATTTAAGTGGTATAATGTATACGGCATAATCACGTTGACACTCGTTAGATCAGCAAAGTTGAGCTTGGTCAGTCCCAAGATATCTCACTGCAAAAACCTAACGTCGCCACCTCCCCCAACAGGATTATACATGCGACTGGGGACCGCTTGTGAATTTTATACTCCCATAGAACTTGCTCCTTTGGACGAAGCCGGTTAAAACCGCATAGGGTTAGTAAATGGTGTGGTATAGTGGTTAAAACAGCGGCCTGTGATCTCTACGAGTCAGGTTCGAATCCTATGAAAGCAATTGCATCACTTTTTCTTTTCGGAAAGGTATGACTCCATAATCTCCCCTCTAGCTATTTATTAGATCGTAGGGTGGACTATAATTTTAAGTTTTGGTTGTACAACTAAGCTAGGAGAAGGAAAATTTCGGAATAACATATTCCTCCGCTAATTTTTGCATTGTTTCCAGTTATCCAGAAACTATATTTGCCACTGCCGGTTCTGTAAGGATTTTCTTATAACAATCGCTCTAAACAAAGCATGAAGTCACTTGATGTAAGTTTTGGATAACATGTCTCCAGGCGACATCGGATTACTGGGGAGAAGCGGTTGAAGCTAGAGATGGCACTGCGATTGTTCAGTGTTATGAAATATTGCACTAAGAGAAAATGTTATTTAAATGAGATAGTTATTTAGAAAACAAAATATTTATGTTAAATATTTATATAATGAAGATTAGAGCTTTAGCAAAACAATAAGATTACAGTTAACTAAAAAATACGCAACTGATCTGGTTATGTGACGTAAGACTTACGTAGTAACAAAGAAGCGACAGATGATATAGTCACGTAGAGAGATTTTGCAAGTCAGTTAGAGTAAATCACTCATTTGACTGGCGGACGGGAGCCAGTCAGCAGTCTGAGTGGCCTAACTAGCTGAAGAGATTTTTTCCTCTGCAGTCCATCGGACGCTTCCGTGGACCAACTAATAGAAGAATGTAAGAACTCTAGAGAAGCATGCAAACTCCGAGACGTGGAACATTTTTTTTTTTTTAAATTACATTTTCACCCCAAACAAGGCAAATTACCACTTTGGTGTAGGGGGCTACTATCAGGGGAAACAACTACTGGGGTACTATGTAGGGATTTTGGCAGCAAGATGTCGGTTCATGTTACACTTGAACTTCTGCACGTCAGTACTGTTGGGGAAGCAGGGACCTGGAATGGAATTCCAGAGTCTAGCGGTTCTGGGGAAGAAACTATTGGAGTAAAAAGATCTTTTACATCTAAGGATCTCTACAGTGTGGGGGTGGGATTTAGCAGCCTGTCGGGTTTGTCGAGGGTGCTCACGTCGTGGGGGAACAAGTGATTGCAGTTCATCAGAGCATTCACCAATAAAATACTTGTAGAAAAGGCAGAGGGATGCAACATTTCGTCGATGGGACAGAGGCTGAAGCTTAAATGCCAGTTCAGGGCCTATCAGGTTTGCGACTCTCTTTTGAACCTTGTCAATGAGCGAGAGACTAGTAGCAGATGCACCAGCCCAGATGTGACAGCAATACTCCATACATGGGCTAATGGTGGCCTTATAGAAGTACAGGATACTTTCGGGTGTTAGTAGTTGTCTAGCACGGTAGAGAGAGCCCACCTTTCTTGCAGCGGCCCTGGCAATGCCTTCAATGAAATTGTTCCAACTCATGTTTCCTGTGAACGTTAGGCCGAGGAGTTTGAAAGATGTACTCTCAGATAAAGAGTCATTGGCCATTGCTATAGGTGGTAGAGAAGGCTTCTTGTAGTTATTGAATGAAACTAGTTTAGTCTTGGCAGCATTGAATGTGACCATCCATTTATGTCCCCATTCCACTACTGATTGGAGGTCTTCCTCTAGTGTTTCTGCCATTTCTTTAGAAATGTGTTTATTCATCTTCCTGTCGTGCCTGCCATAGAGTGTAGTGTCATCAGCATATATACCCATCTCAGAGGCAATTTTGTCGGGGAGGTCATTTATGAATATCAGGAACAATAGAGGTCCAAGGATAGAACCCTGGGGCACCCCGCATTTATATCATATTGTTTAGATGTACGACCGTCGAGGACACCCTGGATTTTTCTCTTATCTAAGAAGGATTTAATTATGTTAAGTATTCTACCAGTGATACCATATGATCTAATTTAATAATGGTATATACGTTCAGAGATTACAGTTAGGATGTCTGCTGTGGAACGGGCTTGTCTAAATCCATATTGTTTGTCAGTCAGAAGTTTAGCATCTGTAAGGTGATGAACTAAAGCATGGTTAATTAAGGTCTCAAATATTTTGGCAAAAAGTGGGAGGAGGCTAATGGGGCGATAATTTGATGGGTCAGTCCTTTCGCCAGAATTCTTGAATACTGGTACAACAGAAGCAGTTTTCCAACAGCCCGGAAAGCAAGCTTCATTAAGGCATTAGTTGTAGAGTTTGGAGAGAACTGGAGCTACTTCTGCTGAGCACTTTTTTAATAGCACAGCTGGGATAAGATCGGGTCCACATGCTTTTGAAGTGTCAAGGTTTTTTATGATAGCATGCACCTGAGCAGGGGTGGTTTTCAGATCGTCTAGCGTGGCGTCTGTCCGCATAGGAAAGTCAGGTAGGGGGTGGTTGGAAGGGTCCAGTGTGGAGTTTGAGGCAAACCGACTGGCAAGAATGTTAGCCTTGTCGGTTGCTGAGGAGACAGCCTTGTGATTGTTGGTTAGTGGCGAATTGTTGATTGCCCATTATTTACTACACTGTTGTAGATTTTCCAGAAGTCTCGAGTTCCTAGTTTTTGTGCTTCGATGCGCTTTTTAGTGGTTTCCGTTAATTCTCTCTTAGCTGTCGCTATTTCTTTCTTAACGTTATTTCTAGCATCTATATGCTTCAATCTGTTTGAACTGGACTTATGTCGGTTAAACCTACGGTATGCATGTTGCTTTTGAGCAATGGCAGTTGCGCAAGTCGACGTAAACCATTGGGGAGAGTGGGGCTTACTAAAACATTTCCGCATGGGAACATGCGCTTCGTTTGCACACTGTTCAGCAGGGAGAGAAAAATATTTCTCCATGGGGCATCTCTGATTAGTTCCCTTATGGTTTCCCAGTCAGCCTTTTTATAATATCTCGTTGTTTTGAGCACTGGCTCTTCAGTTTTGGGTCTAGAGTTTAGGGCGATTTCAGCCATTATCATTGCATGATCAGCGTTCCCGAGTGGGCTGTGGGCCTTCGTTATGCAGTCATCGGGAACCGTGGTCAAAAACAGATCTAGAAGTGATGCGTGTTGTTCTTCCTGGTCAGGGAAACGGGTTGGAAACGTAACAATTTGTGATAGGGAGTGAGATATAGTGAAGCTATGAGTTGTGCTGCCCACTGCATCTGTGTAAGTAGAGAATCCAAGCCTGTTTTTGTGGTGGACATTAAAGTCACCAAATACATGTATTTGTGCGCTAGTGTCGAGGGACAGTGCCGTGTCTATGCTTTCAGAGACTTTGTTTATTATGGTGCAGTCCTGAGTCGAGGAAGAGCGGTAGAGAAAACAATAGTAGCTAATATTGTGTTGCATGTTTAGTCTAAAGCACATAAAGGCTTGATCATCTGTTTCTAGGTTTATTTCTCTAGTCAGGGGGAGGGTATTACGAATGTAAACTCCAAGTCCGTCAGAGTCCTTACGGCAGAGTGGGAGATATCCAGGCATGTTAAAGTGGTTAGAGGGGATGGAGGAGTGTAGGTTAGTCTCACTTAGTGCTAAGATATCCAGGGTATTTGTTAAGAGAAATGCTTCAACATTAGCTATGCAAATAAGGATCTGTAATTATAACCCGGCATTTTGGTGTTTCTATTAAGAAGAAGATGCTTTCATTTCAGCATAACAACTACAATAAGGTATGAGTAACCATATTTGGCGCCAAACAAACAAAGATATTATGCGTCGTTGTTAAAAGAACTGTCTCTCATACCTTATTGTCCTGTTTGGTGAAATGTATTCGATATCTGCAACGCGCACAAACGCACCCGTAAATGAACATTATATCATTACACGAACACGAAACGACACGATCGACTATATATACATTTCTAAATACATTTGTAGAGACACTAGGAGTATATATATATATATATATATATATATATATATATATATATAGACA
The DNA here is from genome assembly GCF_053919585.1 of Euprymna scolopes. Lineage (NCBI taxonomy): Eukaryota > Metazoa > Mollusca > Cephalopoda > Sepiida > Sepiolidae > Euprymna > Euprymna scolopes. Next base: position 15,573,639 of record NC_136485.1, read on the forward strand.
CTAGGAGTATATATATATATATATCTATATATATGTGTGTGTGTGTGTGTATATATGTATGTGTGTATACATCTGCTATCTATCAAGTTTTACACACAAATATACACCTGCTATTCAACATATAACAGTTTTACACATGAGTACATGAACAAGAGGATCTAAAAATAAAAAAATATTTTAATGTTAATAACTAACCAGCAATAAGTTATAGTATATTATGGCATAATCACGTTGGCACACTGGATCATCGAAGTTAAACAACGTTGAACCTGGTCAGTACTAAATGGATGACCATTTGATACTTCCACGAGTTGTATGTACTCTCTGCTTATCTCAGCATTGTTTCCAATCGTTCTGGACTTCTTCCTGCCACTGATCTCAAACAGTGCCGATTCAGGAGATGTGTGGGTGGAGGTTGCGCAACCCTTATTTTACAATTACATGCGCAGCTACCCCTACAAGGGTTATCCTTTGTCTTTTGAGACTGAACGGAGGAATCGAAAAATAAGTATTATATTGTGGATTCGGATCCAGAAAACAGCAATCCTTCCCCTTTGTCAGAAACATTGCACATGGATTGTGAGGTCTAAAAGACGGGACAAGAGAGACAAGAGTTACGATCCTATCAAAAGTAAATCCAACTTCCACTCTTGCGTGGATATTCAGCACTATCATCATAACGTATGAACTCAAAAGATTTAGTGCTGGCATTGGTTTCCCCGATATTTTTCTATTCAAAATTCTGTATAGAAAAACATTGAATACTTACGGAAAGGGACCACAAGAACAGCAACATCCTAAGTGAAAGTGATTTTTGTGGAATGAACTGGATTCGAACTTTGAACATCTATGTCGCCAGTCGGTGTCGTTAACCACTAAACCACTATCACTTCTCGGTTGGGTATTGTGAACAATTACTTTGCTATAGATTTGAAGAGCAGATAGTTACAGGGGTTATCCATTGTCTCCCAAGGAGGTTTTAAAAATTATTATTGTAAAGGAATATCAACTAAGGCAAATTACAGCATAAAACGGTGCATGTTTCGCTGCTTTGTTTTAAACGAATGAATATAAAAGCCACACTCGAGTCATAAAACGGTGTAATGAAATCATATTTAGTATCAAAGAATGCATCGTTTCCAACAAAGACTTTGGGAAATGCATTGTATTTTGGAAGAAATAAAAACAGCTGAAACAACTTTTGCTTCCTTTGCTGCAGGTGCACGATCAAACAAATATGAGACAAACAAATGTAATACGTTCCGAAAATCCCTTTTCGAAACGTTCACTTGTCACGCGCGTTCACTTGTTCATAAAGGGATTTCTTCAGTAACCGTAAAAAGACAAACGGGCGCATCATTAGAAACGCGAACACGCGATACAAGCAAACAAATGAAATGATATTTAATTAAGCAAAATGAAATGGAACAAAATTATAAGTGTCACCTGGGTAATAGCGTCAAACGGCGCAATCACGTTGACATACGAGTCTTTGTTAGAGCACTGGTTATGCAACATTAAGCCTGCTAAATACCAGCTGGGTCACCATCTAAAAATACCAGGCGCTGTATGTAGGAGGGCGCTAACATCTCCCTACAAGAACTGTAAGAACTTAACGTCAGCATTACACCTGACGGGGATATGCAAGCGACAGGGGACCGTCTATGAATTTGATATTCCCATGACGTTTCCTCTTCTTGAGGAATCCATTTTTTTTTTACACAGTGATCACCACTTATCAAGGCCCGGAAGCCACTCAGGGATAAGGGTTATTGCAAGTACATTACGTTAGTGTGGAGATTTGATGAAGTGTTTACTTAAGGAGGCGGTTCATTAGGAATTTGTTAACGTTGGACTTGAACACATCCAAGTTGTAGTCAGGTGGGAAGCAGGCAGACGGAACAGAGTTCCACAGGCGTGCAGTTCTAAGAAAGAAGCTCTGTTCATGGAATCCGCGTTTTGATTTAGGCACAGATAAAGAGTGGGGGAAATTTTTCACAGTGGATTCAGCTAGACGGGTGTTTTTCGCGAAAGATTGGCGAGGGGGGACCAGAGATTGGAGTTCAGACGAGCACCTACCATGGAAATAACGATAAAACAAGGATAGGCTCGCAACGTCTCTTCTGTGGGAGAGAGGTTGCAGGGTAGAGAAAAGGGCATCCCCCCACTAAGCCACGAAGTCTATTTTTACTCTGTCAAGGCAGGATAGGCTGTTTTTAGCAGCTCCTGCCCACATATGGCAACAGCATTCCATCCTTGGACGTACTTGGCTTTTATATAGATAGAGAATTGCATCAGTAGTGAGATATCTTCTGGAGCGGTAGAAGGATCCCACCATCTTTCCAGCGACCTTGGTAACAGACTTGATGTACATGTTCCATTTCAGATCAGGAGTAAAGGTCAAACCCAGAAGCTTGTCAAAACACGGGGCCTCACCCAGAGGAGAGCCATCCATCACAATTGATGCCAGATGGGGATCAGAGCGTTGATGATGTAAGGATAGGAGTTTGGTTTTAGATGCATTAAATGTAACCAGCCACGTCTTCCCCCACTGAACCACGCGCTCGAGATCAGAGGAGAGAGAATCAGAGAGAACTTTGTCATTTACAGCCTTTGATGTGTTGCCGTAGATGGTCGTGTCATCAGCACAGATGTCAACGAATGATTTAAGTATGTGTTTAGGGAGGACATTGATGTAGATCAGGAAGAGAGTTGGGCCCAGGATTGACCCCGAGGGACTCCAGCATTTATATTGCAGGCCTCCGATTTTCGTCCATCTACCACTACTCTTATGAGCCTATCGGAGAGAAATGATTTAATGATTTCAACCAGGGTGAATATCACTTTGGTTCGCTTCGGTAATGGTGTTATAATCTTTTACAAGTCTATTATTAAACTAAAGGTGAATCAATTAATGTGTGTTCTCCTAAGGGCTGCAATTATATATTTAATTTATCCGAATTACGCACTAAAATACGCTTTTTGATATTGCGTTCAGTTTGAAAAAATCTATATAAAATTGTTCTAATTAAGAATAATTTATAATAAATGCCTCATAACTCCCTTAATCTATTTATCTCAACCCATTTCACCATATTGTGTTCTTTCAAAACAATATGATTTGTAAACAATTCATGTTAAAGTGGCCAAAGTCGGAATTCTTTACTTTAACCAACTAACAGATTAACCAACGATCAGTATCTATAAATATACGATCTTATTGATTTTTTACTGATTGTAAAAGGTGATACCGTATGTACGAACATTAAGTGCATTAGCATATTATTATTATTATTAATGCTATGCCAACAGCATATTATTTTCATTGTTTTGACTCCCGAGTATATATCCGACATAGTTAGACACAATTAATCAATCGAGAACCACATCACTCTACATAAAAACATAAAAGATATCAACGGATATATACCTGAGAATCAAAGCAAGGAAAAGAATATGCTGTTGTCATAACTCTAATTATTATATGTTCAGTAGTACACATGCCATTATCGCATTGACACACCGGTCCCCGTTAGATCACTGAAGTTAAGCAACGTTGCATCTGGTCAGTACTATAATGGGTGGCCATTTACGAATTCCAGGTGCTATATGTTCTATCCACTTATCTCGGCATTGCTCCCATTCGTTCTAGCATTTCTCTTTGCCACTTGAATCAAGCAATTTAGGATTCAGGAGATGTGTGGTTATAGAGTACGCAACCCTTGCCTCACAATTACTCGCACAGCTACCCTTACAGGAGGTATCAATTGTCTCGTGACTGAACGGAAGCATCGATATATTCAGTATATCCGACATAATCACGTTAGCACACCAGCTCTCCGAACACTGGCGTTAACCACCATTGAGTCTGACCAGTACCAAATGAGTGACAATTTGGAAATATCAGGCGTTGTATCTATACAAACGTTGAAACTTCTGGCAGTTCCTGCACTCCTCAAGTCCTTCAGCTGTGACTCTTTCTTATTGCTTTATCAGGCTGGTTGGGACGAGAGAGTGAAACTGGCTCTGCACAAACCAACTTCACTTTAAACAAAACCCCCAGCGTTTGTCATTCACAGTCATTAATATGATCCGATGTTTTTTTCGTTGTTTCGACGGACGAACTGCGTTTTTATGTATTGCGTTGGTAAATAAGTTCCTGCTATTTTTTATTTAAAAGTGAGAAAAAATTTGAATAGAAAAAACTAACAACTAATTAATCAATCATATGTTATCTTTTGTTATTTACAACTTAACGTCAAAAAAAAAAAATTAAAAAAGAAATTAATACGTCATTAATTGAAATCAAAAAGCAAAAAATAAAAAAACAAAATGTCCAAAATTTTAAGTTTTTCTTAACGTTACATTTTAATGATCTCAAAAACAAACAAAAAAAAACAACAACAAAAAAACAAAAACAAACAAACAAACAAAAACACAGGTTAATTTAAGTTGGTATGGTGACAGTGGTCAAATGGTTATCGACACTAACTGGTGACCTACGTGTTCCAGGTTCAAATCCAAATCGTTACAAAAGATCGTTTTCACTTAGGATGTTGGCAACTTTCACTTGGCCCTTCCCGTAAGAACTCGATGTAGTTCTAGAAAGAGTTCCGGGTGCTTAGTTAAAATTACACTTATTTTGAAAAACCAATATACAGAAAATCCGTCACGGAACGAAAATGTCTTACTCCAAAAATAATGTGAACTGATCAAGTATTTTTTTTTTTCACTCAAGAAAATTTTATGATATCATATTTGTTTAAGATGCATTTATATCTAAGGGCGGACAACTCATAAGGGCAGAGAACTCAATTCGATTAACAAGAGTTCTCTATTTTTCTATTAGTAAGAGGTCATCCATAATAAAAAATATTTAATAGCTAAAAATCGTGCAATTTGATTTTCTTCAATAAGAAATACTTGATCAATTTACGTGATTTTTAGAATATAACATCTTCGTTCCGTGACAAGTACATACACCATAAATATTTCTTTATATTGAAAAAAAAGTGTAATTTTAAATATGCACTGTATTCTGACTAGAAAAATATCGGGGAAACGAATGCTAATAATAGAATCTTCGAATTCATACCATAAGATGACGGTGTACTAAAAATGCAAAAAAAAAAAAAAAAACTAAATAAATTACAAAAAAAAAAAAAAAAAAAAAAAAAAAAAAAAATCAAAACAAAAATTCTCAATATATTAATAAAATAAATCGAAAGAGCTGGACAAAAATATATTACGCAATTACAAAAAAATTAAGAAAGTAATGGAATAATCGCTTAAAAATATAGTAGTTGATTTTGTTTTGGCGGTGTTGACTGAGTTGAATCAACATAGGATGCAGAGCTCCATTTTTCTAAAATTTAATATAAGCAACCGTTTGATTATATCTATATTTTATTTTTTAATCGCAATTTTTTTTTTGCATTTTTAGTACACCGTCATCTTATGGTATGAATTCGAAGATTCTATTATTAGTATTTGTTTCCCCGATTAAAGCCAAGTACGTCCAAGGATGGAATACTGTTGCCATATTTGGGCAGGAGCTGCTAAAAACAGCCTATCCTGCCTTGACAGAGTACAAAATAGACTTCGTGGCTTAGTGGAGGATGCCCTTTTCTCTACCCTGCAACCTCTCTCCCACAGAAGAGACGTTGCGAGCCTATCCTTGTTTTATCGTTATTTCCATGTACGGTGCTAGTCTGAACTCCAATCTCTGGCCCCCCCTCGCCAATCTGTCACGAAAAACACCCGTCTAGCTGAATCCACTGTGAAAAATTTCCCCCACTCTTTATCTGTGCCTAAATCAAAACGCGGATTCCATGAACAGAGCTTCTTTATTAGAACTGCACGCCTGTGGAACTCTGTTCCGTCTGCCTGCTTCCCACCTGACTACAACTTGGATGTGTTCAAGTCCAACGTTAACAAATTCCTAATGAACCGCCCCCTTAAGTAAACACTTCATCAAATCTCCACACTAACGTACTGTACTTGCAATAACCCTTATCCTTGAGTGGCTTCCGGGCCTTGATAAGTGGTGACCACCGTGTAAAAAAAATTAATAAATAGCTAGTTATCCATCCATACATTGATAGACAACGCACGTGCACACGCATTTATGTGTGCGTACCTGTTTTTGCGTGTTCGCAAGGAAAGTTAAAAAGAAGCCTAACATATGTCACCCATCATCGCCCGATGGCGTAAGTTGATGTTTTTTTCAATCAATGAAAAGGTATTTTCTCAGACATTCCTTTTAACCACCCACAGAATGAAAACAAACAAAAAATTCTTTACTTACAAAGTGACACATGCAAACTGCTATCTACACACACACACACACACACACACACACACACACACACACACACACACACACACACACACATCGGTTCATAGTCGAATGGCGTGATATCATTCACTCCACCCCGTTGTCCTCCGTCGATGATTGGCTGTTTTTTGGGCTTTGTGATGCCTCTTCGCATTTTTTGTCAACAAGACACCCGAGTGCCGCCCATTCATAAGGATGTTTTTCGCGATGGCCAGTTCTTATTTTCATAGTAACACAACCGAATCAAAAGAATGGCAAAACTGTGGTGTTTATTTGCTTTTCGTACGCAACGGACGATACGAGAAATAGTCTTTCTGAAAATAAATTTTCTTTCGATATTTAATACAAATCACGGTTAACATTTTATTAAAGAGAAGCTATTTAACAGTGCGGCAGAAACATCTCCCACATATGAAACTTTCAACTAGATGTTGCTAATGAACTTATGCAAGTACCAATAATGTTTTCATTTAGTTAATAACTTGCCATTTTATTTTCAGGTACCTTCATCAAGCAATATGGTTTGATCTGGTGCACATCGGGTTTTTACTGTAGAAATGTTTTTGAAGAATGGTGAATCTGTAACTACAGCACATATAGCTTACCTGAGTTCCTATTTACAATGCCTCCCCACGGGACAGAGTTAGACACCAGGGTCCTTTTTTAACGTGGAGAAAAGGAACAAAAATAAAAATTGTCTCAGTTGTGAAGGATTTCTCCTCCACTGACGGAGAACAAGAAATTGAAGTGCAACATCTGAAGAACAGACACTGTATTTATTTGCTCCCCCACCGAGCAAATTAGGCACAAGGCCGATTTTTAATGTGAGGAGTGAAGGGGAAATGGGGACCAACTCCCCGGAGAGTAGGGGAGCTGGATAGTGACAATTGGTATGAAGGGTTGTCCCTACATTGACCAAGGTCTTATATGTGGGGTTTCCTCCACATATGGTCTTTGCTTGCAGTATCTGCCGGAGCAGATACTACACTTTGATCTTGGCCCGAAGGCCAAGAGTTCATTACATATTAGGACAGCATGATGATGTTCCAGATAGAAAATTAATACAGCTATGGGTTGCAAATTTCAGAACTACAGGTTCGGCACTTAAAAGAAAGCCAACTGGAAAGTCTCAAAGGGTTCGAACGCCAGACAGTATTCGAGCTGTGAGACTTTCTCTTACCTAGTCTCCTACACGTTCAGCTCGCAAGCATGCTTTGGCTGTGTGATTTGCTGATCGAACAGTCAGAAGAATTATACACACTAATATGAAGTTCCATCCATACAAATTAACGAATTGCACGAGCACGACCAGGAAGATCGCATGTCAAAACGTGGAAGATATTTCTGCCACATTATCGTTTAAACAATGCTGAAAGGTTTCGTTCGCCTGTCAGCTGATTAATTCTTTATTTGGTAAGCGAGTCGGACTTTTTTTGCATTGAACTCACAGAGATTGTGCCTCACGGTTATTCCAGTCTGCATGAAGTACACCTCGTTGGTCGCAGCTATCCGTCAACATTTGTCTATGATAAACTGTTTATCTATATAAATAAAACAGTAGATGTATGTATGTGTGTGTGGAAATATTTAACTGATAAACTCTTAAAATACTGGTCACATGACGCTGAAATTAATAGGAAATAGTAATTATACACAAGGATTGTTTATAACAAATAAAATCTTTGTTTGGATGGATGAATGACGCGTAAAGAAGTATATCGGTAAGTTGAAATGCAAAATATTCATTTATACTTGCGACATATTTTTATTACTTTTGCGCATGCGTAAATTAATTCATAGCTCAAAGTGGTTTAATTCAAGATATAACCGATATAATAAAACCGGTCAATAACTCATTATGTAGGGAATGAATGGATATATTTTTCGTGTTTTTATTCAACGTAACATAGAAAAAATACTATTAAAAACCCGCCGAATATATGTCAAGCTATGTCACGGTAACATATATTGAGCGAGTTTTTAACAGTATTTTATCCAGTTTTTTTTATTTATAACACCTTTTCCCAAACTTACCGTGTTAAAGAGGGAGTCAGACGCCATCTTGAATTTTCCAATACATCGGTAAACACTGTATGGTTTTCGAGCTGAATAAACATGTTACATTGAATAAAAATACGAAAAATATATCCAGTTTGGTAGAAAAGTTACATAACATTTATTTGTTACATATTTGTTTTTTGACAACTTTTTCGAATCTATGTGTACAGTAATACAAACCCATTAAAAATATTGTTTTTGATTTTGAAAAAATATTGTGGTTCATTTGTATTTAAAAATATTGTGGTTCATTTTGATTAAAAAATATTCATTTTGATTAAAAAAATATTCATTTTGATTTAAAAAAAATATTGTTCATTTCGATTAAAAAACATTCATTTTGATTTAAAAAAAATTCATTTTGATTAAAAAAATAGTTTAATTTTAATATTTGTTTATTGTCTTAACTCATATCAAATGTTTTGCTTGTGTTCTGCTTCAAATATTCATAATCTTACATGCATAATTTTCATTTAATTATATTAAATAAACTTCAAGTTTACTACAAATCAAATCGTGTTCCTTCACTTTTTTAAAATGTAATTTATAAGTAATTAAAGAACGCATTCTAATCTTTAAAATCTATCATACAACGAAATATTCAATTGCTTACAATACTTAAACAAACAACTTGTGTTTTTTTAATTATTTTTTTATTATTAATATTAGATGAGTTTCAGTATAAATCATCGTGTTCTTTATTTCAATCCAATTTTGAAGTTTTGTAACGCTGTCTGTAAAAATTACTGTTCATTATTGACAGTCTAAGAGTTCCAGATATCTTGCTTGTTGGGACCTCGGCGATGACGTCATTTTTTCAGCTGGCCGGCCATCTTTATAACGAAGGCCACGCCACCATCCCCCCACCAAAAGGGGAAGCCTGGCATTTTCTCACCCGAAAGGGGGGAGTTTGGCAGTTTCTCCTCCCAAAGGAGGGAGCCGGTGTACCTCCCCAAGGGTGAGGGGCGAAGAGGCCAGGAGGAGGTGACTTTTTTCTTGGGGGGGGGGGGGGGAGAAGCCTCCAGGCACCCTCCTCCCTGAAGGTGGGTTGGGGATTATCTCTCCCTGAAGGGGGGGGGAGGCCAGCACCAAGCATGTAAATCCAGAGGGGTAACTTTTTTTGTTACCCCTCGGAGTGGGAAGGGGGCCGATCACCCAGGCAACGCCGGGTAACCCCTGCTAGTATATATATATATATATATATATATATATATATATATATATATATATATATATATATATATATATTCGATAGGGAATTGGCTCTGTAATAATAAATACGAAATCTGCATGAATAGAAATATGTTTAAGCATATTTTACGACCGGGCACTACCATGGTGTTCCCCGCTATTTGAGAATAAATGTATATATATATATATATATAATTAATCATCATCGTCCACATTATTATTATAGTATGAATTCGAAAATTCTATTGTTGGAATTGGTTTCCCCGATATTTTTCTGGGGAAATTTTAGTTCTTAAAAGCGCAAGCAGTGAGCGCAACGTGAGTGTAAAGGGACAATTAAAAATTAATTTATATTCTACATGGAATTTAAACGTTAATTTCACACAAAAATGCGTAATTAGTACTTTCCTTCCAATGTTTGTATGTAGAATACAGAAATGTGAACATGGGTTCCGTGAGACGTACAATTTCTAGAAAGACATCGGGTACTTACAGGAAGAACCACGTGAAGGTTGCTAACATCTTAAGTGAAAGTGATTTTGTGGAATGAACCAGATTCGACTGGGAACACCCAGATCGGCAGTTAGTTATTGTCACCTCCTACTTTTTCTTCATTAATGTTCGTTTTATATTTTCATCCATGTGTTCTTCACGATAATACGGCACTAAGAATGGCGAACACCTGTTCTGGAAGTTACACCCGAACAAGCGCTTCGCTAGAAATGTAAAAATTAGAATATATCATATTCATTAGCTTTCCAAAATTGTTTTTTTAAACTAGATTATAAAATCCGCGCCCCTTCTCACAATATATTAAAACTATCGCATAGCAATTAAATAAGAATCAGACGTCATATCTAAACATTATCAGAATAACGGACCACAATCGAACGTATCCATGCTCGCCTGAGGTACCACTCTCTTAACAAGTGGTAGTTTCACAGTCTGTCGTCATGGTGACGAAAGATTTTTCCGCTGTTTATTTGGACCAAAGATTGCACAAATTAGGATATCGAAAATGTCGGTTACCATAGAAATGGAGTACCGTGCTTTAACTGACTACAAGTGTAGACGAACTAGCAAGGACACCAGATGGTAATGACCAGATAGTGTTCCTTCAGATCATATAACCCAAACTTATTTTAAAAAGGAAAATAAATTGTATATTTTTGGGGAGTCACAGATTTTATATACTTCATTTCCGAGAATAATTGTAAGCACTCTGAAACTTGACAATAAGATACTACTACTACTACTACTACTACTACTACTACTACTACTACTACTACTACTACAACAACAACAACAACAACAGCAACAACAGATAATAATATTAATAATGGTTTTAAAAATTCACAACGGAAAACATGTATGTCAACGTTATTATGATGACCGAGGTTAAGAAACGTTGAGCCCGGTTAGTATTAAAATGGGTGACCTTTTGCATATTCCAGCATTTTTCCAGTCGTCCTGGACTTTTCTTTGCTACTCGACTCAAGCAGTGCCGATTCAGGAGATTTGTAGAGATTATCCATTGTCTTTCGAGACTGAACTGAGGCATCGATCAATCGAAAAGTTCACAACTCTACACGAAAGGCTAATGCTTTTGTATAGATAAACAGACGTAGCAGAAAATATGACCACATTAATACAAAGACACCATAACCACCCCAAGATTATAGAACTTTATTCTCACTCAAATTTTAGATAACCAATAGTTGTTTTCAATAAGAAATCAATGACAAACGGCTGTTGCAATAACGCAAAATAATTTGAAATGGCTATCAAAAGATTCGGAAAGTACTAGAAATCTTGGGAGACTTCTTTTCATTTAGACTATCACCGGCTACTTTGAGTAAGGAATTATTGATAACAACCTATGCTAGAACTCCTAGTGAGTAACAATAATAATGAATTACTTAAATTTTAGAGTGGAGGTTAATTTTTCAAATGAGGAATCATTGATGACGACCTGCGTGAGAAGTTCTAGTTAATAAAAAGAATAAAGAACTATCAAAAATTTAGCGTGGGTATTAGTTTTTCGAATAAATTTAATACAAAATGATCTTTCATTTACCGCCAGTAATAATTTCACGTTTATGAACAATATAGCGTTTATTAAAGGCATATAATCAAATATTTTTTAAAGAGAGATCAATTTTATGCGCGTGCATTAATGGAGATAGGCAATAAATCTTTAATAGTTATTATTAGGTTAAAAATTATTAAGTAATCGCCAGACTTATGTGGATGGGGGCAAAAGCATCATTGGGAGTTATCAATAATTTGGGTAAGACAAAGACAAAATAGGGCGAAATTTGAACAGTCCCTAAAATCCGAAAGCAGTACACGTGATGCGGATGTTAAGGGACAATTAAAATTAATTTATATTTGAAGTTACTTTCTCAAAAAAAAAAAAAAAACGTAATTATTATCTTCCATCCAATGTTTGTGTATTAAATACAGAGATGTGAACATGAATTCGGTGAGACGTAAAATTTTCCCGGTCAACGACTATCATCTAGCCCTTATATATATATATATATATATATATATATATATATATATATATATATATATATATATATATATATATATATATATAGTAGCGTCCAAAAGTAAAGGAACGGTCGATCATTTTCTTTTAAATGGCTTCTAACTTTATCTATGAAAAAGGGGAAAAAACTTTTTGGTGAATTTTCCAATGTTTAATAATGGTAGTTAAATAAAAAAAATTTTTTTTTTATTTTTTATTTTGAATACATATTAGTTTTTTTTACACATAAATAATTTTAATTAAATTACAGACGTCCAAGAGTTAAGGAACGGGGAAAATTAATACAAACATTAGCAATTTTAATAACAACTAAACAAAATGTCGACTCCGAATATTCGAAAAATCTATCTATACAAGAAAAACAGCATATTTGTGACCATTATGATAAAAAAAAAAGACCATAATGGTGATTGCTAAAATATTGAACAGGTCTAAAAGCGTTGAAATAAAAAAAAGGTTTACCATTGACTGAAAAGAAAAAATCGAACCGACCCCGAATAGCAACTAAGACGGAGAATAGAAAAATCACTCGATCATCTCGTTCTGATCGCTTTAAAACCGCGGCTTCGATATCCCGGGATTTTACATCCGAAACCGGACAAAAAATTTCCAGACAAACGATCTTACGAAGATTAAACAAAGTTGGATTAGTCCATGCTAAAAGCCTTTAATTTCTATTGAAAATAAAATGGCCAGATTGTTATTCACCGAAAAGCATTTGTTTTGGGAAGAGAAATATGGGAAAATATTCATTTTAGTGATGAATCTAAATTCACTCTTTTCGGATCAGACAAAAGACCACATCTCAGAAGGAAAAATGGAGAAAGACTGTCCCCTAAGTGCGTTAAAAGTATAGTAAAAATTGAAGGGGGTGGTATAATGGTATGGGGCATGATATCTTCAAAAGGAACTGGCCCTTTGTGAGGATTAATGGAAAAGTAAATGCCCGAATGTACAAAGAATTGATTAGAGAACATGTGGTTCCTAATCTTTCTGATTCTGATATCTTTATGCAAGACAGCGCATCGTGCCTTAAAGCAAAAATAGTTTTAGAAGAGCTAAATAGATTCAATATTTGCGTTATGGATTGGCCAGTTCAGACACCCGACCTTAAGCCAATTGAAAATGTCTGGAAAATTATTGGTGGTAAGATCACAGACCCCTCCCCCAAATCTTGATGATTTATGGGAATGTATAAGAAAATCCTGGAATAATATCTCCCCTATAACATGTAAACGATTAGTTCTGTCTTGCAGCAAAAGATGCCATAGTGTGATTGAAAACAAGGGGCTTTTCACTAAATACTAAAAGAATTCTTTGTTTTTTCATTAATAATTTCCTCCATTCCTTAACTTTTGGACACCAGTAATTAAATTAAATTTGTTTATATGTAAAAAACTAATATGTATTCAAAATAAAAAATAAGAAATATTTTTTATTTAACTACCATAATTAAACATTGAAAAATTCACCAAATTTTTTTTTCCCTTTTTCATAAATAAAGTTAGAAGCCATTTAAAAGAAAATGATCGACCGTACTTTAACTTTTGGACGCTACTATATATATATATATATATATATATATATATATATATATATATATATATATATATATATATATATCCTAGATTTAAATGATAGATTTTATGTTCAACTACCCTCAGTCTATAACTATATTTTTTATTCGTATTATGCATGCTTTATAATATTCAGAAAACGCATTAAGACGTAGAAATTAGGAACTCACGATTTCTGTAAAATCTATAATAGCTTGCTAATCAACAATTTCTCAATTATTTAAACACTATAATGTCGCTTGCACGAAAACAGATCGAGTTAGGATTGCTTACACAGCGATTCGCCTTCACTTCCACCTCTCGACTCTATAAACTACTGCTTCTCTAATTTCTTACTACGGATAGAAGCCACACTAGATGGTCTGACCACCTCCCTTTCTTATGTATTAGATAAAGAAAAAACTCGTCTTCTCTTAACGTTGCTATTGTAATAAACATGTTCAGTTAAGCTGACCCCTGTTCTCTCTAAAATCTACAACAAATTCCAAATAAATAAATAAATATATAAATAAATAAATAAATGAATAATAATAATAATAATAATAATAATAATAATAATAATAATAATAATAATAGCCGGAAAATTATCTGTGCTACTATAGTTCAAGAATTGTTGAGAAAGGACTGATTGCCCAAACTATTTTCGCTCTTCGTTAAACTTTTAATTAATCTAGCGATAGTCCACCACTTCGTAAATGCCAAACTTCTTTTTGACCATCCAAATTTATTCAAGCAAGCTGTCATCAATGAACGAATATACCACACACTGGAAAAGGTAAAGCTTGGCCGGTAGCGTTTGATATATCTAAAACTTTAACAAGGTTTATCATAAAGTCTTTTATATGAAAATTATTTCATATGGTATTTCTGGACGAATATTTAATATAATTAGTCATTTTCACAAAAAAAAAAAAAAAAAAAGATCCAGATTAACTTTGATGGCCGTACATTCAAATCTGATATTAATGCTAGTGTACCATAAGAATCAATTAATGAACCATTTATTGTTCCATATATTCATAAACTGCCTCTCTGATTAATGATCTCAGAGATGGGTATATTTTATGATGACACCACACTCAATACTCGACATATGGGTAAAATGAATGCTTACATATCCAATGCAATGGGCGAATGCTTAGAATATGACAACACAGTCTCCAGATTGATATGAGCATAAATAGATAGTAATGTTAATGTCACAATGATAAAATCCCATTTCCTTTGACAATAACAAGAAACCTCTTAAACCACCGAGAATTCAACATTTAAATCACCCAGTTTAACATTCACAGGTATTATGAATTGAAACAAATAGAAGATACTGCCACAGCTGCTGTAAAAAAAGTTGGATCTTTCTACTGTGCTGTAAAACCTAACACCTGCCAGTATCTTATACCAGTACAAGGCTACCATCCGTCCATGCATAGAGTATTGTTGTCACGTCTGGATCGGTGCATCGGCAACTGACCTCTTCTTTTTAGACAGTGTCCAAAAAGCTCGGCCCCACATTGTCTATCAAGCACTAGCCACTTTCTCATCACCGCAATGTTATATCACTATACTTGTTTACAAGTACTTAAATGGAATGTGTTCTGACGAATTGTTGTCCTGATCCCGCCCTCCTTGAGACAAATATATCTGACCAATCTAACAATCAGCTAACTACCAAACCTTTATTGCAGAGTTTCCCAGATGGCAGAAAATTTCATACTCAAATAGACTATTTCCTTGAACTTAATCTTTGTAATTCCCTCTCTGCTCATCGTTTCCGCGTTTGTACCGACATGCAGAAATGTAAATGCAATGTAAACAAATATCTCGCTGCTCAACTCCCCACTAAGGATGCTCCTATAAATCTGGCCCTTAATACACGGTAACCCCTTGCGTATCAATGGCAATCTGCCTCGCTTGGAGTGAAATAAAATTTTTAAAAATAATAAAAATTATGCTAGGGGTGTATACTAGTCGTAATAGTTTAAACAAAAGAATAAACGAAGACATCTGCTTACTCGTATTTCAAAACAGAACAAGCCATTACCATTAAAATTCTTATTCTAAAACTTCCAATCATTTCAAGATATAAATATAACAAAAAAAAAAAGTTAAGCGTAAACGCAGACCCCATGATATTTTTTTAATTTCATTTTCACCCCAAACATAGCACAGTGTAGGGAGTTGAGCAGCAAGATGTCTGTTCACATTACACTTGAACTTCTGTATGTAAGTACAGTTGAGGAAGCAGGAACCTGGAAGGGAATTCCAAAGTCTAGCGGTTCTGGGGAAGAAACTATTATAGTAGAATGCTTTTTTACATCTAGGGATCTCTACTATGTAGGGGTGGGATTTTGCTGCTTGTTGGGTTGGTCGCGGGTATTTACGTCGAGGGAGTACATCGGGAGATCCATCATTGTAAAACAAGTAGAGGGATGCAACATCTCGTCGGGGGGACAGAGGTTGAATCTTAGATGACAGTTCAGGACCTATCAAATTGGCGACTGTCTTTTGAACACTGTCAAGGAGTGAGAGACTAGTAGCAGCTGCACCAGCCCAAATGTGACAATACATCATACATGGGCGAATGGTGGCCTTATAGAGGTGCAGCATACTTTTAGGCGTAAGTAGCTTTCTAGCACGGTAGAGAGAGAGCCAATCTTTCTCGCAGCAGCCTGGGCACTCTCAATGTATCTCTTCCTGCTCATGTTCCCTGTGAACGTTAAGCCGAGGATTTTAAAAGAAGTATTTTCAAATAATGTATCTTTAGCCATAGCTATCGGTGATTGAGAAGGTTTCTTGTAATTATTTAAGAAAACTTAGTATTGGCAGTATTTAATGTGACCATCCGTTTTTGTCCCCATTTCACTACCGATTGGAGGTCTTCCTCTAGTGTTTCTACCATTGCGTTAGATATGTGTTCATTCGTTTTCCCCTCGTGTCTGTTATAGAGTATGGTGTCATCAGCAAATATACCCATCTCAGAAACAATTTTATTAAGGAGATTTATGAATATCACGAATAATAAAGGTCCCAGGATCGATACTCCTGAGGTACAACCGCATTAAATAATATTGTTTTGATGTACGACGGCCGAGGACAACACTGGACTCTTCTCTTATTTAAGAAAGATTTAATCATGTTAAGTATTCGTTCAGTGATACCGTATGATCTGAGAAGACCCTGTCAAAAGCCTTAGATATATAATTGTATCTCCTTTTAATCAGAACAAAATATACCCATACAAGTAATCAGAAAGTCAAAAGTTATAATGTTTTGTGTTAAACTAAACACAATAATGTAAGTTCCATATGTATCACGAACGTTTTTGGTTCTTTCGTCGAATCATCATCAGGTTACAAGATGAACAAAAAACACGGAGAAAAAAATGAAACCAGTAACATGTTAAAAATGCTTAAATAAATACAATTTTTATCATGTGATGTTAATTCTGTAATCACAGAATTTGAATTGTTAACGTCTTCTCGGGAAGAGTGTGAAAACTTTCTCTCGGCGTCTAACTGATATCATGGCTGTCTTTTAAAAGTTTTTTTTTTTTTTACTTCAGTTTTAATTTGTTCGTTCGCTTTTTAAACTTGATGAAGAATCGAAAAATATAATTAAGCGGAAGGTTTCTATTATTTAAAAAATATTTTCTTGAATAAAAATACTGCATCAATACACGCATTTCAAAGTTTCAGAAAATATGCTAGAAAGCTACTTAGATACTAAAAAGCTACTTACGCACTAAAGTACCTCTATAAAGCCACCATTCGCCCATGTATGGAGTACAATCGTCACATTTGGGCCGGTGCATCTGCTACCACTCTCTTGTTCCTGGACAGGGTTCAAAAGAGAGTTGCCAACCTTATGTCCGAGCAAAGTTTCATTTAAAAGATTTTAAAATGACTTCCATTTCAATTAAACATTTCAACATACTTTAAAAACATAAACGGTAAGATAGACAACATATTGATATTCGAAATATAGATGTTTGCCTTATATCTATCTATCTATCTATCTATCTATCTATTTATTTATCTATCTATCTATCTATCTATTGACCTTGTCTGTCTTTGTGGAGAACGGTCTCTATTAAACTAGTTTGCCAACTTTTGGTCTACAGACTTGAAACTTTAAATTATTTTTTGAAACTTAAATGTAAATATGTTTCCATCAAAGATTAAACGGGTTGGGGTTCAATGGATAGAACGATATTTAAAATAAAACTAACCCCCAGGCAACGCCGCATAGATTCGACTCGTAGAAAATAAAATAATAATATCATCTGTTTCCGTGCGGGGTTGAAAAAGAGTGAAACTTTACATAATATAACCGTTCTTATCGTAGCATTGCTGGCAATTTTCTGTTAATGTCGTTTCGATGGTTGAGTTCGATGAATACATTTCATGGCTAGTAAAATATGTTCACATTGAATGTTTCAGCTTTTTTGTTTGTTTAATAAAAGCAAAACCCAAGAATCCGTGGAATATAATCACACAACATCTGACAGACGTGGCCAAATATTCGGCGATGAAGTTGAAATATTCCCACCCATCACCCACGTTTTCTATAAAAGCCAACCAAAACTATGCACGCTTTGCGTTCTTGCTTGTCATGAATATTTTTAGAACCGTTCTGGTTGGATGCTTTCCTCTGTTCATATCTTTAGAGAATGAACGAAATATGTTTCCGGAAACGATTTAGATAAGTAAATTGTACGGAGTGTATTGTACGGACTTTGATATATAAATTAGAATTTATTTAAACTATTAAGATATATAAAGATGTATGCATCTTACTGAAACTAGAATGATATAAATTATTGCAAAGACATTATGATAGTATATAAATATGAATGTCTTCAACGGGCAAGAGTAGAAAATGTACTTTATGGCCACAAAACTGCAATATATATATATATATATATATATATATATATATATATATATATATATATGTATATATATACATATATATGCATATATATATATATGTATATATATACATATATATATGCATATATATATGTATATATATTACTATTATTATATTACTATATATATATATATATATATATATATGTATATATATGTATATATATATATATATATATATATATATATATATATATATATATATATATATATATATATAGTATAAAGAAGCTTTGAGCAAAAAAATGTAAAATAAAAAAATAAAGAATGTAGTTTAAATTCCTGAAAAAAAAAGAAGCTAAAATTAACCTATCGCAGACTCGTCTGAACTCCAATCTCTGGTCCCCCTCGTCAATCTTTCACGAAAAAACACCCGTCTAGCTGAATCCACTGTGAAAAATTTTCCCCACTCTTTATCGGTGCCTAAATCAAAACGTAGATTCCATGAACAAAGCTTCTTTCTTAGAAGTGCACGCCTGTGGAGCTCTGTTCCGTCTGCCTGCTTCCCACCTGACTACAACCTGGATGTCTTCAAGTCCAACGTTAACAAATTCCTAATGAACCGCCCCCTTAAGTAAACACTTCATTAAATCTCCACACTAACGTACTGTACTTGCAATAACCCTATCCCTGAGTGGCTTACGGGCCTTGATAAGTGGTGACCAACGTGTAAAAAAAAAGACTTAGCATCTACATAACCCGACTTCTAAAACGTTTGTAATCATAAAAGTAAATTCAATTATATAAGGATGAAAAAAAAAGGCCTTGACTAAAATTGATAAATAAAAGTAGGCTTAGCACTTGCATCAGCCGATTTCCCAAAAGTCTTCAATTATAAAAGAGAATTTAGCTATGTAAGACTAAAAAAAGACACCCTTAACTAAAATTTCTAAATAGAAAACGGGAATCTTCAGCTGTATACAATGTAGATGTTTCGGAGAAGTACATACGCATATACATGTATATGTGCAGTGATGATAGCTTGAATTTCTGTTTAAAATGAAAAAGATAAGTATCATGGTACAATTATACTTTAAACAGAAATAGTGATTTGAACGCGCTCATATCATATGAAAGAACTTACTTTATATATATATATATATATATATATATATATATATATATATATATATATATATATATATACTAGCATATGTCATATGACCTCATTCACTCCTCCACTCTTTCATTCCAAAATAGCGAACATTTCTGTAAAAGTCTGAGGACGTTACAGACGACAACAACAAAAATAAAAACGGCCGTGTAGCCGAAACAATAATGTAACTTAACAGAAAGATACGGTAATAAAAAATAAAACGTATATATATATATATATATATATATATATATATATATATATATATATATATATATATATATATAGCGGATACCCGATGTTGCCCGGGGTTGAATAAAGACCAACGAATATTTCACGCTACTATGTTTTTATTGTCATCGAAATCAGTAAAATTTCCTTTTTCAATCAAATCGATTGATTGCCTGCTCTAGTTTGCGATTCATCGCGGAGCACAGGGAGGAAGCTTCACATGCCTCCCCGCACTGATTTAGTTCACAATACAATGTAGTTTTTACATTGCACTGTGGAGAACCTTATTGTTGATTTTATAAACTTATTTTATATATATATAATGGTTTGAATTAAAGTTTAAAATGAAAAAGTGTCGATTATCATGTTTCAATTGTGCTTTAAACAGAAATATTAATTTTGAAGGCGTCCCTGTCATATCAAAGATTTACTGTTGGTTTTATATGCTTGACCTTACTACTTGTGCGGAGATAATAGCTTGAATTTAATTATAGTGAACATATTCTTTAAACAGAAATAATGATTTTGAACGCGCCCCTATCATATCGAAGTACCTACTTTTGATTTTATTTTTGTGGGGTAATAAAACTTTTTAAATGCCCTTGTGATGTTAGGCTTTGGTCAAAATAACCAGTTCCTTTCATTGGATTATTTCGATTTTCGATTATCGATACTTATCTAAGACATTCCGATACAAAACATATCTAAGAACACTGCCACGCACACATAGTACATTCGTATGAAATTTCATAAAAATAGACCCGGCCGTTTTCAAGTCTATAGGGAACAAACTCAAACAACACAAAGTTCCCTCACATGCTTCCCTACAATGCTTTGTAGTCTACATTAGTAGAGAACCGACTGTTGATTTTATGAAATTATTTAAAATGCAAAAGTGCCTTGTTTGGGGTGAAACGCCGATACATGTATGTATTCATCCACATACAGCTGTTTCACAGCTCATCAGTGCGGCTAAACAAACAACTACGTCAAACCAGGATCGAAACCCGATTACTGAAACGGCAGTCAGAGCTTCTAACCGTTGTGCTATACGGCTGCTGCTATGCAGGCAGTGAATTAACAATGTTATGACATTGTCCAAAATACTTAAGCTCAATTTATTTACACAAAGAGCATCGCTTCATACGCTAATATATATATATATATATATATATATATATATATATATATATATATATATATATAAATATAAATAGTTAAATAAAGCATTTGTTCGTTATCCTGATGCTTTTGAATCGTTTAAGATAAACCAGACTATATATTAATAAAGGAAATCCAAAACTATATTAGCAATGTATAAAATCTATATTTTTATAAAGTAATAGGGTTCGTGTGTTTCTGTCTGTGTGTACAGCTCTCCATCATCAACGAAATATAAAGGAGGTAAGAGGGTAGATCTCTCCTGGTAGAGAAACATTAGAACCCATTTTAGGATGTTTCTGTTATAGGAGACATAAGAATCTTTGCCTAATTTCTTTATATACTAGTCTACAAACCACCCCCATATCGAATGACTTATGCTCATTTGCATATCACATTATATTAAATCTCTTTAACTAATTACCTCGACCTTCTTACATACAAAATCTATTTAACATTTAATCTATCTATCTATATATCACATTATATTAAATCTCTTTAACTAATTACCTCGACCTATATATATCTATAAAAACAGAGATGTGTGTGCCACAGACGATTTCTGATTGGTTAATCCAATAATCACATCTCCTAAAAAACAATCGTTTCTGCGCTCTTACCTTTACCATAAAATATTATGGCTTTATTTATTGTCCATCTTGGAAGGGTTTAATTTTTTAATAACTTGTTATTTACAAATTAAAAAAATACGAAACTATTATACGAAACTAAACTACACGAACCGCGCACACACGCACACACACACGTTCACTACCGTCACGTTGTTATGGCAACCAAACCCGCTTACTTACATAAACAGTAAACACACACAGTAAATGTGATTTTCTTCATTTTCTCATTTTACTCGTGGTCTTAAATTCATTTCGGGTTTGTATTACTGTACACATAGATTCGAATAAGTTGCCAAAAAACAAATATATAACAAATAAATGTTATCAAAGGCAAGATAAATTACTTTTTTACCAAACTGGATATATTTTTCGTGTTTTTATTCAATTTAACATGTTTATTCAGCTCGAAAAGCATACAGTGTTTACCGATGTATTGGAAAATTCAAGATGGCGGCCGATTCTCTCTTTAACACGGTAAGTTTGGAAAAAGGTGTAATAAATAAAAAACCGGTTAAAATACTGTTAAAAACTCGCTCAATATATGTTACCGTGACATAGGTTGACGTATATTCGGCGGGTTTTTAATAGTATTTTGTATAGTTTTTTATTTATAACACCTTTTCTCAAACTTACGGTGTTAAAGAATGTGTGAGACGCCATCTTGAATTTTCCAACACATCGGTAAACACTGTATTCTTTTCGAGCTGAATAAACATGTTAAATTGAATAAAAACACGAAAAATATATCCAGTTTTTATCGGTTTTTTACCTTCTCTGCAGAAGTACAAAAAAAACAAAAACAAAAAAAACGGAAGGTACTTTTACAGAATGTTAAACTAACCCTAACCGATGTTTTATGTTTAATTTAGGAAAAGTCAGAAGAAACAAAAGTCATTATTGCATGAAATATACGTATTTAGTTGAAGTATTGTTTATGTCAATTATTTCGAAGAAATTTAGCAAGAATACCTGTAAACCAGGAAATCGGTAAAATGTCATCATGGATGAATACTTGTCTATTATAATTTCTACCCTTGACAAATACTTAGCCATAACAAAAGAGATTTATTGTTCAGATTGTTTTTGAGATTGATTTCTAAAAATATATTTTATAAATAAAATCGACTTTAAAATTAAAGACTTAAATTACAATAATTGAATTTAAACATTCTTATTTCAATATTTGGCACATAACACCTGCAAAAATGATCACAATGTCAGGATTTCATTTTATTTCAGAATCGATGGCAAATTGTGTAGATTGATATCTCATTATATTAAATACTAATATTTGACATTAGTTTATCATTTAAGCCGATAAAAAGCCCTTTTTTTTCGAGTCATAAAAGGATTTGGAGTTTCCTAATCAATCTTTTCGGGTGCAGTTGCAGGCTCTCAAAATAACTAAAGTGTTGGCTTTAAAAAATTTGGTTCATTAAAACTAAACAGGTTTAGTTTTAATAAAAAAATTTTTTTTTTTTAAATCGCTTTGGTATTTAGATATGTCGTATGGTTATCCCTAATCGCTGAATAAAACCGCTAACGAGTTGAATGATTACGACATAAAATTAAACTCGGGTTCCTGAAACGGAAACTTCGTTTGTTTTTGTTTTTTTCTTATCAATATATTTACATTGTTATTTTGTTTTCATTTTCAATCATTCGAACAGTTTTCTTTTTCAAGTAATCCAAGTTACAAAATTCCCACTGTTTACTATGCTAAAATCACAATGACTAATGTATACCTATTAACCCTTATCCTTGAGTGGCCTCTGGGCCTTGATAAGTGGTGACACCCATGTAAAAAAAAAATCACTCGAACAGTTTTCTTTTTATAATGTACAGTTTTAAAAGTTTAAAAACTATATAGTTTTTACTTCAGGAAAATTAATGGGTCAGTTTTTACGATGTGCCCTGTTAAAATACTGTTAAAAACTCGCTCAATATATGTTACCGTGACATAGGTTGACATATATTCGGCGGGTTTTAAATAGTATTTTGTATAGTTTTTTATTTATAACACCTTTTCCTAAACTTACGGTGTTAAAGAGGGTGTGAGACGCCATCTTGAATTTTCCAACACATCGGTAAACACTGTATGTTTTTCGAGCTGAATAAATATATTACATTGAATAAAAACACAAAAAATATATCCAGTTAGGTAGAAAAGTAACTTACCTTGCCTTTGATAACATTTATTTATATATTTGTTTTTGACTATTTTTTCGAATCTATGTGTACAGTAATACAAACCCACGATATGAATACTCACGTTGTTATATATATATATACATATATATATATATATATATATATATATATATATATATATATATATATAAATGAGGTTATAGCAGTTAAAAAACATTTTTAAAACACACACACACCTTTTTCAAAGTGATCAGAAATCGTATAAAAGTAAAAAGGGTAAATTTTTACTTACTTTCCAACTTAATCAAATTTAACGTGACTTTTACAGTTTTTTTTTAAATGGAATTCATTTACCGATACAAAAGAAATGATAAGTAAATAAATCCATAAATAAATATTATAAATGGTTTATTTTAATACTTGCCAGAATGCGGAGGAAAATGAATGAAGGGGGAGGGGAATAAAATAAAAACATTTTGGAAACAGAGTAAGTTTGAAAGAATTGCTTTGCACAGAAAGAAATTAATGAAAAAATAAAATTAAATTTCTTTTCTTTCTTGATTTTTTTTTTAGTTTTTTATGATAAGGAAGTCAAAATTAAGACTATAAAAAACAATTTTTATTAAGAGCGAACCTCAGTCGTCAGGTCTGTAAAAAAAAAGACGTGGAATAATAAATGTTTTCTAATACAAATTGTTTTTACTTATGTGTTCATTTGTCTCTTTGAAGTTCGTTTGTTTAATATATCGGTTTGCAATATAATTTTGTCATTCTGTCAGACTCAAATTTTAAATCTATATATCTATAAAAGTGAAAGTGTGTGTGTGTGTGTGTGTGTGTCTGTGTACATTTCCCTACGAAATAACTCTGTCAACTCGAAATTTGATATACAGGGTACTGAGATTTGGAAAAATCTATGTGATCGGTTTTTAGCCAGAAATTTGGCGATTAAGGGGTCAAAGTTCAACGATTTGAGCTTTGAGAACTCTACCAAACTTCTCCGACAATTTTGGGTCTACACACTTGAAATTTTAGATATAGCTTCCGTGGACATGGATCTAACTTAATAACTTGATTTGAGCCCAAAACAATAAATGTTAAGGGGTCATAATAGGGGTCAAAGTCTAAAAAAATTACCCCCTTTTTTTTGCTCAGCATACACCTCCAAACACTCGGGCAACGCCGGGCACCCATGCTAGTGTATTTATAATTACATATAATGAATTTATATTAAAAAAAATGTATATATGTAAAAATATTTTTAACCTTTATATATCTAATTTTAAATAAATAAGAATGTAAATATACTAAATACTAATCATAGTGGGGTGATAAGTAGTTAAATGGATTAATCCTAATCTCATAAATACAAGACTGATAAATTAAAAAATTAAAAAATGTATTCATTTTAAATGTGGAAATTGATGAATCGCACAGGTAAGAAATTCATTTTTATAGTATGAAAAGGTTAGTAATTGCAATTAAGAATAGGAAATTGGATCAAATGTTTGTAACATGTCTTCTTCCTAAGATTAAGGGTGGTGGTGTTTGATCAACACTGCTGGGGAGCCATGATGTAATATACTGTTTTGTTTTTAAATCCCCGAAACAGTGTTTCATGGTAAACAACTGATGATCCCTTGAAAAATAAATTAGTGGTATTATAGTAAATTTGAGAGCGAGTTGATGCAGTGATTGCAGGTGATTAAATGACTTACTGACTGAATGGTTTTCTAACGAATGATAAAAAATATTTTTTTGTATAGTTTTAAAGGTTAAAAACTTCAAAGACTATATATATATATATATATATATATATATATATATATATAAGAGGTGGGTGTAGTTTGTTTGAAGCATTGTATAGTATGTAGTTAAATGGAATTGTAGAAGGCGGTACAATGCAGAAGTAACGGAAAGACACAAGCTGAAGCAGGTGAGAAATTTATTAATACAACTTATAAATACATGTGTACATATTCATATTTCATATACGCAGTATATTTATATTTGCACAGTGGTTACCTGGGAAAGTCGGTCTGGTGGTATGTCCGTGTAATATAATATTTCGAGAAAGATCTCTTCGTCAGATGTTTACTTGACTTTGACAAACGTGTAGTAAGCATATGCGTATATGAAATATGAATATGTACACATGTATTTATAAGTTGTATTAATAAATTTCTCACCTGCTTCAGCTTGTGTCTTTCCGTTACTTCTGCATTGTACCGCATTCTACAATTCCATTTAACTATATATATATATATATATATATATATATATATATATATATATATATATATATATATATATATAATTTGGATAACTAGCTAACCCAGTACCACGGGGACATATAAAAACGCGTAGCAGCATCGATTCTATGCAATAGCCTGAAGAATCCTCACGAGGATGAAACGCGGAAAATTCTGTGTAGTTTAATTGGCATATATATTTTCAAAACTTCCTATATATATATATATATATATATATATATATATTATATATATATGTAAAAATATATGGCCATTAACTTAAAGTTAAATAAAAATTTAATTACATCATCAAATGAATGAAAAATAAAAAAAACGCTTTAAGCCATGACATTTCGAAGTTAAGTGTTTCTCATGAGAAAAAAAGAGAAAAAGCATTGTTTATAAATCTACAAAAGCAAAGCAGGTTGAGATGGGGAAAATGGATTCATAAATAGGAGAGTAGCAATACAGACCGTAGAGAAATACACACCCATACTCACACTCACACACTCTCACACCCACATATATATACAGGTGGAACGATAAAATTGTCGTCCTAGGAAAGAATGATTCCATTTCCATTTGATGAAAACCGGTTTTCCTTTTTTTTTTTTTGCAGACCATCTAGTTGGTCAGTTGTATACAAATCCCAAGAGCAATAGCAGCCTTCTATCATGTTTGAAAGTGACACAATGTTCAACAAGCGAGATCGGTGATGCGCCGCTGTACAACTCATGCTCTCTACCGATCCAAGTCATAACAACAGAACCATTGCAAGTACCCTAGAAATGAAATCGAGACAGTTCAATGCTTGAGGGCACAGCTCAATGAAGTTTCCGGCCACGGTTATGGTTTTTCGTGTGGTTTCAAGTGAGAGCCACATCATGCCACCTCACATCTTCGAAGTCGGCTTGAAAAACAATTCCAAAGTGTACATGAATGTACTGATAGTTGTGTGGTGGTCCCCTGGTGCAATCCGGTGACCTCTGGTAGACCTAGGTGTGGTAGCAAGACTCGGCGCCGGTCCACAAGTCCAAAAAGACCCAGGCTTGGCTTCAGGCTTGGCTTCAGGAATGCTACGACTTTGTATCCTTTTCTTATTGGCCTCTCCTCCCCCGACCTTAACCCGCTGAAGTACTTCGTTTGGTCATACATCGAAGCCATCACCAACATGCTCTCCTACAACACCAAAGGTAGCTAAATCGCTGCCCTCCGTCAAGTACTCGCCAAACTCCCTCCAGCGATTGTGAAAAAGGCATGCTCCCAGTTTCGGACATCGTGGCGGTGATTGAGGTTGAATACATTGAGTAGATGTTAGCTCTACTATATAATCAAGTTACCGGAATGAATTTTTTAAATAAAATTTTAAAAAATAAAGCAGTAGTGTTGTTTTTTAGGGTGAGAAGTTTATCGTTCCATTTTGTACTTAAGATCTGAAATGACAATATATACATGATGTGGGAAGTTGGAGAATAAAAGTCTTCATACAATAAATAGATGATATATTCACAATGAAAAAAATGTTTGTTAGTATATCAGAACACCCACTAGGAAATGTCACACATAAGTAGTTTTGTCAGCCGAAAAAAAAAATAGGTCAACCCAAAACTGACTTTATTCAAACACTTCAAAAGTGAGTGTACATCTCTGACAAGACAGCAAATCTTTAACATAATTCGGGAATCTTTAACCTAGGTCGGGAATAGGGATTATAAATCAGAAAACGAGTTAAAAACACGGTGTGGGAAAGACAAAAACAAAAGGGGACATAAGGATGTTATCCATACGCTGGCTAAGTTAAAAAAAAATAAAGCCTAACCGGGTTGAAACAGTAGTCGATCAATACAACGCAAAAATACCCCAACCACAAAGAAATTGCAAGAATTTTTTTTTTTTTTTCGGTTTTATGTCAGGTTGGGTCTACTATATATCATACTAAAAGTTGGGCATGTGAAAGTTTAAAATTTCAAAGTTGAATATTTTCGACTTACGAGTCATTTTCTATTACGTTTTAAATCTCTAACACGGCCAGTTTTCATGATAAACCAATAAATCTTGCATTTGTATCCATGTTTTGAAGGTCAGTCTTTCACCTGAAATGGTTGCCAGTGATGTTGAATCCCCCTTATTCCATATCTATGGATACCCCTAATTCTTCCCTCAACTACTTCTACAGAGTGGGCCAAAGAAATGCAATGGTTTCGGTATGGATCCCAGGTTATATGATGTGAAACCTAGGACCCTTGGATATTCTGCTTTTTTCTCATCCCCGTATTATTGCACTTGACCCAATTCATACAGGCATATACTAATACATTGATTGCATAGAGTTTCAGAGTAAAATATGAATTCAACCAATGGAGAAACGTTTCCTTTATGTGAACAAGATTTTAACCGTGAAGAGACTGTGGTATTTCGAGAAAAAGGAGCCGAAGGCTTTGATTGTGCAAGTATCGAAAGAGATACGAAAGTCTGGCTTGAAGCAGGAACTCGAGTTCACAAAACGTGTCGGGTAAACTACATAAAAAAGGACATTGCTATTGCCTCCAGCAACGGTGATTCTGCTTGATCAGTGAAAAAAAGCGCTCGTCTTTCGCTGGGATCATATGACAGTGAACACCTTGCTTAATCTGTGGAACTGTTCCTAGGAAAAAAGACTCAAAACGAAAAAGATTATCCATGTGAAGCATTTGTTATAACTTTATTGGTACATTGCAAAACAAGGGGGGTGTGAGTGGGCCAATTCTGTTCAAAGCCGAATCGAATATTTTGGTGGTGATCTTCACGCAGCAGACTGTGTTTACCACAAGTCATGAAGCGTCAACTTCTGTACAATGCGGAATATTCCAAGACAATTCAGGTCAGCTGAATCCACCAAACGACGAAAAAGTGGAGGGCCAAAGGACAGCGATTAGGAAGAGGCATTCGAGCGTGTTTGTGTGTTCCTAGAGGAAAACGATGAAGAACAGCTAACAATATCGGACCTTGTCACTAAAATGGGAAAATACTTGCATGTAAGTAAATCCACGGCGTACGGAAATCGGTACTTCAAAGAAAAGCTGCTAACTTGATATGGAAACTCTACATTTATGACTGACGGCCGTAGTGGCACCAAAAACATTGTGACATTTAGGGGGAAACATTTGACATTCTTCCTGAACACTACAATTAACATCGGGATGACAATGAGGAAGCAAAGAAACGAGCAATTCTCCAAACCGCAGCAAAACTCATCAAAACTGATATCAAGACAACAGTTGAGTCAGTGGAGGATTTGTATCCAACAACTTCAGAACTGAAAATAGCAGCGGCATTAGATTTTATTCCAGCCAGTTTACGGTTCTTGCTGCAACATCTGTTTGTTGAGAATGGCACGTCCAGAAAAGTTGCTGGCATCGGGCAAACAATCGTTCAAGCGTTGGTGTCGCGGTGCAAACGTACCGCTTGTATAGATCACGATTCTTGATTGGTAGTCTTTCAACAATGGGATTTGCTTCATCATATCCAGAGGTACAAAGGTTTGAATTGAACGTGCATGTTCAATTGCCACGGATGTGTTAAGCGATGGCATTCTTGGTCAGTCCTTGTTGTTTGCAGGAGACAACGTGGATCATAACATTATACCATTGGATGGAAATGGTACCTGCCATGGGATGGGAATGATCGCAGCCATCACACCCGGAAAGCAAGTCAGCCATAGTATACCACGACAAAAAACGTCCGACTTTAAACTTGTTGAAATGACGAAGATCGATATTAAAAATTATCCCTTTTTAAAGCATATCAACCTTTGCTTAGAATTTCTGTCAGTCCTATACACACCTGGTATCTATGATCGCAAAGTGGACATCTTTTGGGAAATGTCTTTTCGTTTCAACAAGAGTACGCCTAGTTTGCAAGACATGATGCACCTGCTACATAAGGACTGCAAATATCCGGGAAAATCTTCGGTACAATGTCTTCCAATGATAAGACATGAACCCAGGAGATAAAACATGCAACCTGTCCACCCTAGATTACCTTCAGGGTCCGTTTGACTGGACAGATGCTCCTACAAATTACTCGGAATCTGGTTTGGTCCTTATCTTTACTTGGAGAAATATTGGCTGAAAGTAATGGAAATGGTTCATGCCACAGTACATCTGTTGTCTTTGAGAAACTTTACATTGAAAGATCGAACGTCTGTCAGTGCTTTCACTAGCGAAAACCTCACTAGTATATCTAGGGCGTGCTCTTTTCAAGTTCTTGTGCCATGGTTAGTCGAGATATCTGTTACCTAAATCTATCTGAAGATGGTTTGGGTATTCTAAGCATTGAGATTCGTCACCTAACCTATCTAGGTCGAATGTGTATAAAAACCTCTCTGACACCCGAGTGATGTCCGGTAAGGCATTATATAAGTTTATGGTAAGGGGATCTGTTCGAAACAATAGGATTGAGGAGCTCCGTTTTCCGGACGGGGAGCGCTGCTTAATATGGCCTTGGGCACCCGGGATTAGGTGCTTCGATAATTACCCACCTGGCTGGGTTGGCAAAAGACTTTATGCAGCGGACTTAGCAGAGATATCGAGTTGTGACGGATACGGAAACTGGGAAATCGATATCGATTACACTTTCTTCCACTGCTCTCTCGTGCATCCATTGTGTGAGTTAGTTGAAGCAGGTAGTTCTTTGAACATGTTGAACAGGTAGTTCTTTGTTCTGGAGTCTGTCGTAACTTGCTGCAAGTGACGCACCGACCATGACGAAGGAAAATTACTGTTTTTCTTTGCTTACTATCATGAGAGGCGTGATATATATATATATATATATATATATATATATATATATATATATATATATATATATATATATATATATATATATATTGCAATCATGACGGGAAGACTTTTATTATTCATAATTAAAAGTACAATACGTAAAACACTAAAAAAAAAAAAAAAAAAAAATCGGGGAAAAGAAAAAATAAAGGGGGGGGGAGAGAGTCAATTTTGCCTCGCTTTCTCAAAGCTGTATCGAGCGATTTAAAATGGAGAAATCAAAAATATGTACATTATTAACATAAAGTTACATTGATTGGTAGTCTTTCAACAATGGGAGTTACGTTATGGATGAAAACAAAAAACAGGCAAGCGATTAAAATAAAGTAAAGTTATGATATTTTAAAAGATACTAGAGAGTAATTAACCTCAAACCTAAGAAACATTCCCCCTGCTTACAGAGAAAAGGCCTCCTCATCCGAACGTGAATAGTCTCCAAGGTCTTGCGATGAAATGTTGAGTATCATGACTCAGGATTAAAAATATGTTCGTGCTGAAGTTCGCTGCACATGGCGGGTTTGATGGTCAGCTATTTAAGACCCGTATGTGTTGGCGAGTACAGTACATACGAGCGTCTCTAGTTACGATAAATTCGAGATACGAGATGTCTTAGGGGCAACAATCTGGCCCTACATAGAGCGAAAATCCAAGTTATGAGTTTCTAGATGCTACCGCTAAGTGGTCGAGTGTGACGTGTTTCCCTACGTCTCCTTTACAGTGCCATTTCTTTTTAATTAGGAGCATTTCTGCCCTTACACCGTTTTCTCTCAACATCTTGTCTTACTGTGACGTCTTTTAACTGTCATCCTTATTATTGTTCATTCTTGTATTCTTCACATGGACAACTGATCTCTAACATAATACAATATTTTTCTGTGAAATTTCAGTCCTAAGGCTAATTTCTTTCCATTTCTCGCTAACGTGATCTCGTGAACACGTGTTTTCGTTAGCGCGATTTACGACCCCAGTCGCTAAGTGCATTCTCTCCGAGCATAACGTGCTTCTGTTTGTTCTCCTCTCTGTTGTAACTTGGTATGTATATTTTATTTTTCAATGCTGTTAATTTTATTTCGTTTGCCTTTGCCTTCTTTACTGAGAAAATTATTCTCCTATTCGTGTGGAGCCACGCAATAATTTTTTTTTGTAATTTTAAGCACAACATTTATTGCAGGATTTCTCGTGCCTTCTAGCCTCAGCTTCCTTTATTCGTTTTTCTTTCTCTCTTTCTACCTTCTCGTATTTCTCTCATTATAGCCAGCCACGTGTTTTATTTATTTTCATCAATTTCCTTGAAACTGTCGTTGTAGGACTTTCTGCCATACAGACCTGATTCCGTGTCCTTTTCTTGTGGCGTTTTTATCAAATTACTTCTCCTTTTTGTGACTTTTTTGTGACTCCAACCACGAGTTCGAAAACAGGAAATGGAAAGGTGTCCTCTGAAAAAACAAAAACAAAAGCAAAAACAAACAAACAAAAACAAACAAAAACAAACAAAAAAACAACAGAATGATGTCGATCAAAATGAAGAAAGAAATAATAGACAAACACGATTGCGTTGTTTGTATGAGTGATCTCGTGAAACAGAACAATCGGCCATCATCGATGTACGATACTGAAACAGAAAGATACCTTAAAAGTTATAAAACCGACCAGAAGTGTTACTATTATTTCCAAATTGAGGACCGACGCCCATGTCGAGATTGAGAGACTCTTGTTTTTGTGGATAGGTGACAAGGAGCTGATGGGGGATATCATTACGGAAAGCATCATCTCCGAGAAGGCGCTCTCCATCTACAAGGGCCTACAACTTAAGCAGCGTCAACAGAGTGTGGGGGGGAATCATCGGGTACACATGGAGTGGATTTAAAAGCCAGCCATAGCTGTGACGTGGCATGGCGAAGCAGCAAGTGCAAATACCAAAGCTGCGGACGAGTTTTTTCAGCTCTTCACATCACTGATTTTGGAAGAAGTTTCTTTCCTGCAGCAAGTTTTTAACTGCGATGAGACGGGCCCTTTTTGGTAAAAAATGCCACGCAGAACATACATTACTGCTGAAGAGAAAAAGTTACCAGGCCACAAGCCCATGATAGATCGTTTAACCTGTCTATAATATAATATACGAAATCTGGACAAATAAAATATAATATTTAAGCAAAATTTACGCTCGGGCAAAGCCGACTCCTCCGCTAGTATATATATATATATATATATATATATATATATATATATATATATATATATATATATAATATATATATACGCGGGTTTTTTTATATTCAAAAGTAATGGACTAATTAATTCAACGAAGTTGTTAGATAGTGCTCAATAAAAAGAGCTGATAATACTTGTTTATTGTTATATAAACATGCTCACATCCCGCTGCTACAAATAGCCACTTGTTTCAATCAAACAACAGATATCATCAGGCAGCGACTTGACTATTCAAAAGTTCAATGAATAACCTCATTATTTAAGTCTTGTACCTTACATTATTTATTAATATATCTGTTAGTTCATTTTCTTCTTTTAGTGCTGCTATAACAGTTTCTTCAAATTCAGTTTTACTGGGGATCAATCTCGATAAACCATCTGCATGTGCAATTTTACTAGATGCTAGGTGTTTCATTTTTAAATCGCAATTGAGCAAAATAATACTCCATCTCTATAATCTATTTGCCGTATGAGTAGGAATCCCTTTTTTCGAACCAAAAATTGATAGTAATGGTTTATGGCCCGTTTCCAAGATGAAAGATCTTCCATGAATTAATCTATGAAACTTTTTAACGACATACACAATCGCCAAACCCTCTTTTTCAACCTGACTGCACTTTCTTTCAGCGTGAGAAATTGGTTTAGTAGATCCATCTTCCATTCTGTGTAGAAGCACCACTCCTAAACCGTATTCGCTCGCACCTGGCGCTACAATAAATCCCTTTTCAGATCGTAATGTGCTAACGCTAGATCCGATAACAAACATCTTTTAATTTTTTGGAATGCTTCCTCACATTCTTTTGTCCAGAGCCATTTTTTATTCTTCTTCAATAATTCATTTAATGATGCTCTTAGTTCATGCATATTTGGGGTATAAGAATTATAGTAGTTTGCTAAACCCAAGAATGACTGTAACTTCACTACATTGTCTGGTCTAGGCATGTCTCTAATTGCTTCTGCCCTATTTTGATTAGGTCTTCTACCTTTCCAATCAATTATTTGTCCCAAATATTCAATCTTGTCCATACCAAAATTACATGTTTCGAGAGCCACTTTAAATCCGTAATCTTCTATTTTCTCGAATACCTTCCGAATATGGTTTTTATGTTCTTCAACATTTTTGCTTCTTATCAAAATGTCATCTAAATAAGCCATTGCAAAATCCAAGCTTGCTAGCATGGCATCCATAATTTGTTGGTATAAATTTGGTGCTACTTTCAACCCAAACGGCAATCATTTTAGGGAAAATAATCCTTTATGAGTATTTATTGCCAGGTATTTAGAACAATCTTTGTGGACTTTGACCTGCAAATATGCTTCTGATAAGTCAATTTTTGCGAAAATTTTTCCTCCCTTTAACTTAGAAAATATTTCTTCAGGTGTAGGGAATGGATAGTTATGACCCTTTAAGGAATCATTCAGTCCCGTCGAAAAATCTCCGCATACCCTGATATTTTTCTTTTTCTTTTTCACATAAACTGTAGGTGATGCCCATTCAGAGTAGTCCACGTTTTTATTACTCCGATTTCTTCGAGTCTATTTAATTCTTTCTCGATTGTTTCTAATGCCGAATACGGAACCTTCTTTTTGGGTTTAAACACCGGTTTCGCTTCATCTTTCAGTTCAAATTTCACTTCCGTTTTAGTACAGCAACCCATACCTTCAGAAAAATATTTTTAAAATCCTTCTTCAAATTCCCAACAAATCTTCCTGGCAGTTTGGGACTTTCAGATCCTGTCACATTTACTCTTTTGCAAAATGAGTTTATTGGTTTCTCCCATAAATTGAAAAGTATCATCAAATCTATACCGAATAGATTAGAATTTTTCCGGGTATCACATAGATTTTAGTTTTTACAGTATTCTTATTCAGGGTCACATTAGTATAAAATTCATTCTTAAATTTTAATCTATTTCCAGACATTCCTCTGGCAATTTTCTTTGAGCTTTGCAGCTTTGAAGAACCAATTTTCTTCCATGTTGTTTCATCAATTAAGGATATGTCACTTCCAGTATCCAAAAGACAGTTTACTTTCCGGCCATTAATTCTAACTTCAATATATTTCCTTTTATTTTTTACCATACATGGACTCTTTTTTAGAATCAATGGTCTTTATTTCAGGCTTACAGTATTTCTCCTTTTTGTATAACATAGCATATTTTGCTTTTGAAGTGGCATTCTTTTGTGAAGTGATTATTTCCTCCACACGCCTTACAGTATTTTTTTACATAGTGGTCACCTTGCTTTACCTTTTGTATTTTGTCAACATTTTTCTCTTCGATACTAGTATTATCTTGTTTTAAATTTAACAGTTTCTGCCATTCCTCAGTAACTTTCTGTAAGGTTATTTCTATGACTTGGTTCATAATGGATAATATCCTAGAACGAATCTCTTTATCCTTTGAGGATGTTAACCCTTGCACAATTATCAAGCATTTAAACATGTCCTTTTTTAGTTTTTTCAACTTAAATAACTCGCATTGGGCATTTACTCTCCCAGCATAGGCGATAAAGTCTTCATCATCTTATTTCAAAATATTTAAACACCTATAACGAGTATAAAATAAGCTATCCCGTTCTACGAAAATGTTCGATAACATTTCTATAGTCTCTTTAAAAGAAATATGTTCGGGTTTCCTTGGGAGTATACAATTGGTATACTTGGTATTTTCATGGGGACCCAGTTTTTGCAACAGTAAAATAATTAGTTCTTCATCCGACCAGGCCTGACATAACATCGCTTGGAAAAAATATTTTCGTATCTCCGATAATATTCTGGAAACGTTAAGCCATTAGTGGGTTCATATAAAAATTCTGTCAGCGAATTTGCAATTCATTCCGGAGTTAATCGACAATCCTGTTTTCTTCGCGTATCATTAATATTGTTTTTAATACTTCATTTTGTTTTAACTGTTCTTTTTGTAAAAATTCCATTTGACTTTGTTGAGCTGCCAGTGCTAATTGTATGTTTTTTTGCAAACTCGGCTAATTGTTTCATTTTGAAGAAGTTTTTAACACAGTAATAAAACAAAAGGTTAGCAATACCTGCACAAAGCATTAAATAAATTCACTGAATAGTTTGTTTTTAAAACCACAAAAAAATTCTTTGGAGACAAAGTTTTTGGAGGGGGTTACACTCACGAAATTGACACCGAACCAACAGCATACAAGCGTTCCTTCCACCGTATTTTTTCTTCATATGAAACAAAAGCAATTTGAAATGGACAACTTTAAAAAATTGTTCTTTTCAATGCTTCGTGAAATGTCAATTTCTCAATAATTCCAGTAGGACTGTAACAGATTGAATTAAAAAAAATATATAACTTACTTTTGTGTGTGTCTTAGCTTTTTTTTCAGTAGTTGAATTTTTCCGTGCAGTATTTTTTCTCTTCGTTTTTGGCTTAAAGTTTCCTTTTTGTGAATTCAAATCCTGTCGCCATTTGTTATATCCTTACTTTAAATAAGAATACAGGGGCTATGGGTGAAAACAAAGGGATTTATTTACAAGGGAATATATGTGACATAAGAGTTACTCGACATCTTTTCTTATTCTTTTCCTGCCTTTTTTCCTTCTCGCTCAGTCACGTGAGAGGGTCAATATATCATTTCATCTATGAAGGGATGTTAGGTTATTTCATTACATCAATTTGTTTTTTATTTTCAAGTTGGTTTCTATTTAACCCATAATTGGGACCCTAACACGTACTACCACTTCGGGTCCGAGTGGACCTGGGAGCAATGGCAATTAAGAGGTGGCACCACACTCCCCAAAGCCAACAAGCTGGGGCCTCACCATCGGATATAATTTATCCAGGACCTTAATTTTCTGGAAGTCTGAGCCTCTTCAGTAATGCTTATTATGGCTTTTGTGATATTCGTTCAACTGCTGTTCGTTCAATTGTTGTAACTGATCGTTTAACTACCGGTTTTTGGATGATTCGGTGGAAGATAGGGCCATACTCTTTACAATTCGAAAGCATTCGGTAGAGTATGACATTCTGGTTTTCTAAACAAATTGAAGAGTTACGGTATTAGTGATAAAGTTCTTGATATCATTAGGCATTTTCTTTTCGATTGAAGATTGCGAGTAACTCTAGATGGTGTCTCTCCATTCCGTTTTTCAATCACTTCCGGTGTTTCATAGTGATCTATTCTAAGCCCACAATATTTCTTCACTATATCAATGATCGTACTGGGAATATATTCAAAAGATTAACATCTTTGTGACTGATACTACACTCTATTCTTGCCCATCTCTCTCCGATCAGATGTAACTTATCCAGGAGTTTACATGGGCTCGATTGTAAATAAGTGCACGAAATGGCTTGTTTCGTTTAATCCTGTTAAATCTACTGTTAGACCATGTATTTACTATTATTGCCATATACAGGCTGGTAAATTCCGTCCCATTTGAGGGTTCTTGATAAAGTGTAGAAACATTTCCCCCTTTTTGTTTATTTAAAAAATTGCTAAGTTATGCTGGCTTTCTAAACATGCGAATTTCAACTTAAATTTAAACAACTCTTACATAAAAATTTTACTAATATGTATATCTATGAAATTGTCTGTGTGTGTACATTTTCTTACTAAACTACTCTGTCAATTTTCAGTCTACAGACTCAATATTTGACATAAGGAGTATTGAGATTTGGGAAAATCTTTTTACTCAGTTTTCGGCCAGAAATTTGGCTGTCTATGGGTCAAAGTTCAACGATTTGACCTTTGAAAACTCTACCAAACATCTCCGCCAATTTTGGGTCTAAACAACTGAAATTTTAGAAGTGGGTTACTTGGGCATGGATCAATTTTTTAAAATTTGATTTGAGCCCCAAATATAAATGTTAAGGGGTCAAAATTGAGGTCAAAGTTAAAAAAAAATAACCTCTGCGCTCTCTAATTTTAGGTCTAAACATTTGAAATTTTATATAAAGTGCATTAAGACATAATGAAAGCTATTTAATCAGTTTTTGGCCGAAAATTTGGCTGCCAAGGAGTCAACGTTCAAAATATTTTATCTTTGCGGTTTCTAGCAAACCATTAAGATAATTTTCGGTCCAATTTTACATAAAGGTATTCAGACATGCAGCAAGCTTTTTAATCAGTTTTTGTGTAAAAATTTGGCTGCCAAAAGGTCAAAGTTAAAGGTTGACCTTTGCCAACTCTACCAAACTCCCCCGCAAACACTAAAAATTTAAGATGTAGGTTACCTGGACACGAGTGAAACTTTTTAATATATATATATACATGTGCATATAAAGTTATTAACAGTACATAGGGCCCGAACAAAGCCAGGCTGAACTGCTAGTATATATATATATATATATATATATATATATATATATATATATATATATATATATATATATATATATATATATATATATATATATATATCAACAGGGCTATACATGTAATGAGTTGCTCTTAAACAATATGCTTATTTCAATCTAAAGTTTTGCCTATTTGGAAATGATCTTAGTTACATCTTGTGTTATGGACGAATAATTAAAATCAGATTCGGCAATCAGAAAAAAATCGGGATCTTTTGTAATATCCTAACTGTGAAAAATCTATTTCCCGATGTCGAAAACTATTCTTTTTGCTTATTTTTTTTTTATTTCTGCTTAAAACATTATTTTCAACCGCTAATATGTATGATGAATATTTATTGATTTTAAATTGTGAGGAAAAAATAAAATCTAATCTGTAGATGAACCTGACGAGTTAGAAAAAATATATGCGCATATTACATGTTTTTATAACGTAATCTGACCCCCTCCCAGAAACTCTATTGCTAAATATATATATTGTGTGTTTCAAAAGAATCAGAATTGATAATTGTGTCGGAATCGAAAATTTAGAATAGAATCGGTAATTGTATCAGAATCTTGAATACGTTGGTATTGCCCCATTACTAGTGACTTCAACAACACCCCAGCACCACATCATAGAGAAGCAACATAATAATATAGAACTCAAAATTCTCTGCTTCAAACGTTTTAACTTGCAGATATACTTTACAATCATTGCGTTTACTAAATACAAGTATTTCACTACGTTTTATGGATAAAACGAGTTTTAGGAGTTTATCTCTTGTAAAACATGATTGGATCAGTTAAGATGCATCCATTCGATGTTCGCGATGGAAATGCTTTTGCAAAAAGCTTGCAAGATGTCATCTTCTTTATAAGTTGTAACCATTCGTTTCTTTCTGGATCAAATTGAGGTCATATCGTTTCTTTTTTGCATTGAATTGAAGACATGTCGTTTCATTTTGGATCAAATTGAAGATATGTCGTTGTTTTCTGGATCGAATTGAAGATATGTCGTTGTTTTTTGGAGCGAATTGGAGACATGTCGTTTCTTTCTGGATCGGATTGAAGACATGTCGTTTCTTTCTGTATCAAATTGAAATCATGTTGTTTTTTGGACCGAATTGAAGACGTCGTTTCATTCTGGATCAAATCGAAGACATGTCGTTTATTTTTGGATCGAATTTCTGGATCAAATTTGTAGTCATCTCATTGTTTTCTTGATCGAATTGAAACATTTCGTTTTTTATTGAATATAATGAAGTAATATCGTTTCATTCTGGATCATTGTCTCAAATTAGAAAATTGTTGTCTTTGAACTTGTTACAGTATAGTTGTTCTGACGTTCAAACGAATCATAAATTATTTCCATAGCTTTCCATACCGATTGTTTTGTCCAGATGTTTTTAAAATGGTTAGATATTTTTTAATCATTTATTTCGGAATGTTGGCTGACAAAAACTAGTTTTCCAATTCGTGTCTGCATATTGCTTTCTCTCCATAATCTTTAAAATACATTTTCCGCTAGAATTGGACAACTTTATATCATCAGTATATTTTGCAAAGTATTTGGTTTAAAGATTAGTTTATCAAATAATAA
The DNA here is from genome assembly GCF_053919585.1 of Euprymna scolopes. NCBI lineage: Eukaryota > Metazoa > Mollusca > Cephalopoda > Sepiida > Sepiolidae > Euprymna > Euprymna scolopes. The sequence continues at coordinate 15,613,756 of NC_136485.1, forward strand.
TTGAATCTTTCTTGCTAACAAGTTCAGCTCATAAAATTCCTGAATTTATACTCGGTTTGATGATATCTAATTTACTTTGAGAAATTAGAACAATTTATCTGCAGTTTCATATTCGTCGTGATTTCTTAAAACTCATTTAAATTCATATACGAGTCGTTTCTCTTGATTATTAGATCTTGTATGGCACGGAGATATCATCACAGAACTAAATAAAATAGTTTGCAGAAATATAAATTCTTTAGCCGTAAATTGAGTTTTACTGCCAGTATAAATAAAATAAAATAAAATAATAAAAATAAAACATTTTACTTTTAGTACATAGTTTAGCTTCCTCAAACAACTGTTCATTTCGTAAAAAATTTTATTATAGAGTAGTACATCCCATTTATTTTTCGTACATAGTTAATATGGCGTCATCATCATGGTGCTTTTATAGCTATCAAACTTAATTTACATTATTTCACAAGATTTTAGATTTCTTTAATCATGTCAGTTTAAAAGACGTAACTGCTAATAAGAACCTGGTGATTTCGGGTTATGTATGAAATTATTAAATATTCTTATCATTTATAATATAAATCTCACCTGTCTGTTTAAATGTATGTATGGATGTATGCATGTATGTATGTATGTATGTATGTATGTATGTATGTATGTATGTATGCCTAAAACATTCGACAGAGGCGACGAACTTTCACGAGATCGGTATCGTTTTGAAGCTCGACACTTCGGACGACAATATAAAAAAAAATAGCTAAAAACATAAATTCCTTCACTCTCAACTCGGCACTTTTCTACAGGGAAAGGATCGCTTTTTTTTTTCAAAAGTCATCGCCTCTTTTAGATTGACTAGCCTTACTTTAAACCTTCGCCACTTCCGGTTTGGCGATGGACGCAACGGCAAAGACATCACCATATTTTTTACGTTCTTTTCTTCCTTCGCGGTACCGATTCGAGCATGCCTGTCCATACCACTTTTATTTTTCATTTATTATTATGGAATTTTATACATATTTGAAAAAATGCTGACTAATTTCGCCGGAAATGACGTCAGCTCTCTATCATGGCGACTTTTCATACTTTCATAAAGCGCCTGGTTGAGGGTGAGTTGATATTATAACCCAGATTGAAATAATGATTTTCACATAAAAATATTGGTACCAACGTAATTATCGCCTTTCAAATAGTGAAATATCAAAGTATCACTAAAATCAATCAGGAAGAAAAAATGTTATTATTGAAAATATTTACCGATACGAAGAAAAAAAACAGTTGCTATGTTTTATGAAGAAAACACTGGATTAACACAATAACTACCAAGTCATTGTATCGGAAATGACGCCATTCCTAAAACTAAATCCGTCATTTTTCTTTTAGTAACAATATGATATTCTAACTCTGTTTATGGGGGTGAAGGTGAGGAAATAAGATCGCTTGACTGGAAAGATATCGAAATTCATGCTAAAGCAAGGGTTGCGTAATCACAACATTGGCAATTTATCCATGGATTAATTGAGGTAATATATGACAATGTAATTTATTACAATATGATATCCTAACTCTGTTTATGGGGGCGGATGAGGGGGGAAAATATCGCTTGACTGAAAAGACATCGAAATTCATGTTGAAGCAAAGGTTGCATAATCACAACCATGACAATTTAATTATGCATTAATTTTATTACAATATGATATCCTAACTCTGTTTATGGGGGTGGGGGAAATTAAGATAGCTTTACTGGAAAGACATTTTGGTGGAAATAAGCTGGGGGGCGGGGATTACTGCCAGTGATGACGTCATTCCTCTTCAAATGATGGTTTTAAGTTGGGGACTACTTGATATTATAATTACATGGATTCGCGAGCGTTAAAATGTATATTTATTTCCAGACATTATTTCCTGTTTATTCGAGTAAGGAGTGTAATAATGTTAGTTATACATAAGTAATAAACACAATAAACCAATGTTATCTACTTAATTGGTATGTTGAAATTAGTAACATATCCAGCAATTATGAAAAATGATAAAGTAGAACATTAATTATATATTCTACTTATTGGATTTTATGAGATATGCGCAAATATATACTTGCAGAAGACTCGGTGTAGCTAGGGATTGAGTTATATGTGTGTAAAATATATATTGGCAGAAGACATGGCGTCGCCCGGGATTGGATGAAGTGTGTGGAAATATATACAACCAGTAGACTCAGTATTGCCCGGGATTGAATTTCTTAAAATTATGGTGGCCTTGGTGGGAAGAGAAGATATTTCATATACGTTGTACAGTACCTGTCGCGAGTATGTTAAATTGTTTTATATATGTATTTACATTACATGTCCGGAGGTAGGTAAAATTATTTTAAATATGTGTTATACATTACCCGTCCTTGTAAAGGTAACATTTCATATACGTGCTGTAAATTACCTATCCCAGGAAAGGTACAATTATTTCATAAATGTGTAATACCCGCCCTAGGATAGGTAAAATATTCTTTTGCTCGAGATAGCAAATGATATATAGACATAAAAAATTCCTCGAGCCTAATAATAATAGATATGTTACAAAGTAACTTAGTTTTTCCCACTGTTTTATACGTACCGAGCAACGCCGGGTAGCCCTGCTAGTACTATTAAAAAACTAAAAAAAATGTTTCCGTGAAAAAACAAGAATTTATTTAGGAAAACTAATGATATTTTGTGCAACAAATTTATCACATTTATTATTAAATCTAATCTCATTAAAAGCGACCATTCATTAACTGTGTTGCAAATTACGTTCGGTGCCTACATTTTCTGTACATGATTCTGCAAGTGTTCTCTTCATTGGTTCAATTAGTTTTGCAATTAGCCTTGACAATTCGTCTGTGCATCCTAATTTACTCAAAAGAAGGAATTCTACTATAAATGGATAATATAAATAATGATTTCCGATATTTTCTGGGCAGTCGTAGCATGAGCTGATATACGTTTTAAATAAAAAAATATTGATAATAATGAATGATCGCCCCTTTTACAATCCCCTTCGACAAAATAAATCTTTTCCTACCGACAATAACTTTCTAATACGTCGGCTTTCAGCTGGATTTTATTATCTTTTGAAGTGACCCGAATCAGCCTCGACATCTATCTCGTAATTTCTATCATAATGCGTGTGAAGCAAGTTAAATGATAAAACTTATTTCTTCGAATGTACTTTGGCATTCAAAAGACGACCTTTATTTCTATAGTGACATTTTATAGTTAAACAGTTCACGTATATCGTTTCCAACAAACGTGTAGTGTGTGTACGGTCATTGGTCTTCATTCTCGGATCTTCCCTTTTTCTAGTGGTTTTTTGAGCTTCTGTTTACCTTAAGACGGATCTACCCATACACGGAAACATAATGGAGACTTGTTGGCTTTCAAAAGTTTTATTTAGAGAAAGGTTGTTTATGAGAGAAGAGACTAATATCTAATAATGGTTATTCATTCACTCGTTTTTTTCTAAGTCTTAAGATAGTCGATGTACGGACAGATTTTCGAAGAAACATTCACTCAGATTCTATCTACACTTTCAGATGCATGTTGTCTGTTTCGCTTCCCGACTCCGATTGACTCTGGTCTTTCCCACGAATACGTGACATCCTTTCTACGTAATACAGGATGTCCAAATAGTCACCAAAGGGGTTGGAACTTAAACAGATTCTTTATTTTTGATGATATCTTTCTGAAATTTTAACACAATTTGACTAAGATATTTGGAAATATTTTCTTTTTAAATACAAAATTCAAACAATCTTTATTCATGAAAAATAATGTCTTTTAAATGTTGTCCATTTTCAGCTTCGCATATTTGTGTTCTTTCCAAAATATTATTCATGACAGATTGCAGAATCTCTGGATTGCGATGTAACTTCTTTAGTTCATTCCTGATGTTTTCCTTCAATTCTTGCAGGGTTTTGGGTTTTTGTTAGTATAGATTCTTTCTATAAGATATCCCCATAGGAAAAAGCCGGGACTAGTCTGAAGAACGCGATGGCCATTTGACATTGCCATAGCGAAAGATAATGTTGTCACCAAAGCATTGTCTGAGAAGCTTCATGGCGTCTCTCGCCGTATGTGCCGTTGTTCATCTTGTTGGAACCATAATCCGGGCCTATTTTGAATTTGTTGGCGCAGAAAGTCTGTAATCATAGACCGGTATCTCTCTTCACATTAACAGTGACAGCATTTTCGTCTTGATCTTCAAAACATAAGGTCCAAAAAACTTCTCCTCCATTACTGCACACAACACAGTGAACTTTATGGGATGCAACCGCTTTTGATAAATTGCCCTTGGATTTTCAGAGCGGCAAAATGTGTAATTTTGTTTGTTAACGAATCCATATAAATGAATATGGACTTCATCTGACATAATCAACTTTTGCATAAAATTGGGGTAGTTTCGGACAAGTTCTTGCATTTGAACTGTATATTGAACCTTTGTTTGAAAAATCTTCAAGCTTCAAGTGTTGAAGAAACTGCACTTTATAAGAAAAGAGTTTTAAACTGTGCAGAATATTGTGTGGTGAGATTCGACATATCCCAATTGTGTGGAACGTCGTCAAATCGATGTTTCAGGATGCTGCTCCATACTCTCTCGCCCTCTTTCCCTATTTTCATTTGTGATAACTTTTCGAGGTCTTCCACCTCCCGGACGATCAAGTACAGCCCCTTGGTCTTCAAATCGGCACACAATGTTTCTGTGTTCTGACTTGGCATCTCTTGCATGAAAATGTCGTCGATAAGCTCGTTTAGTAAAAACAATTGAACCCAGATTTTAATAAAACAATTTCAAAACTTGCGTCCGTTCTTCAAGGCTATACTTATCCATAATTAATTTTCAAAATATTATCTGTAAAATAATTCATTTTCAAAATATTATCTGTAAAATAATTAATTTTCAAAATATTATCTGTAAAATAATTCATATTCAAAATATTATCTGTAAAATAATTAATTTTCAAAATATTATCTGTAAAATAATTAATTTTCAAAATATTATCTGTAAAATAATTCATATTCAAAATATTATCTGTAAAATAATTAATTTTCAAAATATTATCTGTAAAATAATTAATTTTCAAAATATTATCTGTAAAATAATTAATTTTCAAAATATTATCTGTAAAATAATTAATTTTCAAAATATTATCTGTAAAATAATTAATTTTCAAAATATTATCTGTAAAATAATTAATTTTCAAAATATTATCTGTAAAATAATTAATTTTCAAAATATTATCTGTAAAATAATTAATTTTCAAAATATTATCTGTAAATGCCTTAACGAATCTTGTTTTCCCGACTGCTGGAAAACCGCCTCTGTGGTACCAGTCTTCAAGAATTCTGGTGAAAGAACTGACCCACTAAATTATCGCCCCATTAGCCTCCTCCCGCTTTTCGCCAAAATATTTGAGTCCTTAGTTAATAAAGCCCTAGTCCAGCACCTAACAGCTGCTAAACTCTTGACTGACAAACAATATGGATTCAGGCAAGCCCGTTCAACAGCAGATATCTTAACTGTAGTTTCTGAACGTATATACCGTTCATTGGATAAAACAGGGGAGGGTAGAGCGGTGGCCCTTGATATATCTAAGGCTTTTGACAGGGTATGGCACGATGGTCTTCTAAGGAAAATTAGATCATATGGAATCACTGGAAGAATTCATAACGTAATTAAATCCTTCTTAAGTAATAGAAAAATCAAAGTTGTCCTCGACGGACGTACATCCAAACAATATGACATAAATGCGGGAGTGCCTCAGGGGTCTATCCTTGGACCTCTATTATTCCTGATATTCATAAACGACCTCCCTGATAATATTGTTTCGGAGATGGGTATATTTGCCGATGACACCACTCTCTATAACAGATATGAGGGGAAAACAAATGAACACATATCCAAGAAAATGGCAGAAACACTAGAGGATGACCTCCAATCCGTAGTGGAATGGGGACAAAAATGGTTGGTCTCATTCAATGCTGCTAAGACTAAGCTTGTTTCCTTCAATAACTACAAGAAACCTTCTCTCCCACCAATAGCAATGGCCAAGAACACATTGCCTGAAAGTACTTCTTTTAAACTCCTCGGCCTAACGTTTACAGGGAATATGAACTGGAATAGATACATTGAGAGCATTGCCAAGGCTGCTGCAAGGAAGGTTGGCTCCCTCTACCGTGCTAGAAAACTACTTACGCCTGCCAGTATCCTATACCTCTATAAGGCAACCATTCGCCCATGTATGGAGTACTGTTGTCACATCTGGGCTGGTGCATCTGCTGCTTGTCTCTCGCTCCTGGACAGGGTTCAAAAAAGAGTCGCAAACCTGATAGGTCCTGAACTGTCATCTGGGCTTCAACCTCTGTCCCATCGACGAGATGTTGCATCCCTCTGCCTGTTCTACAAATACTTTAATGGTGAATGCTCTGACGAACTGCAAACACTTGTACCTCCCCGACGTAACTACCCCCGACAAACCCGACAAGCTACTAAGTCTCATCCCTTTACAGTGGAGATCCCTAGGTGCAAGAAAGCCTTTTACTCCAATAGTTTCTTCCCCAGAACTGCGGGTCTTTGGAACTCCCTTCCGGGATTCTGCTTTCCCAACTGCAATGATATGCAGAAGTTCAAGTGTAATGTTAACAAACATCTTTCTACTCTTCTCCCTTCATAATGACCCCGCTAATTAATTCCCTAATAGTAGCCCCCTGCTTCAAAGTGGCACTGTGCCTTGTTTGGGGTGAAAATTGAATAAAAAAAAAAAATAAATAAAATAATTAATTTTCAAAATATTATCTGTAAAATAATTAATTTTCAAAATATTATCTGTAAAATAATTAATTTTCAAAATATTATCTGTAAAATAATTAATTTTCAAAATATTATCTGTAAAATAATTAATTTTCAAAATATTATCTGTAAAATAATTAATTTTCAAAATATTATCTGTAAAATAATTAATTTTCAAAATATTATCTGTAAAATAATTAATTTTCAAAATATTATCTGTAAAATAATTAATTTTCAAAATATTATCTGTAAAATAATTAATTTTCAAAATATTATCTGTAAAATAATTAATTTTCAAAATATTATCTGTAAAATAATTAATTTTCAAAATATTATCTGTAAAATAATTAATTTTCAAAATATTATCTGTAAAATAATTAATTTTCAAAATATTATCTGTAAATGCCTTAACGAATCTTGTTTTCCCGACTGCTGGAAAACCGCCTCTGTGGTACCAGTCTTCAAGAATTCTGGTGAAAGAACTGACCCACTAAATTATCGCCCCATTAGCCTCCTCCCGCTTTTCGCCAAAATATTTGAGTCCTTAGTTAATAAAGCCCTAGTCCAGCACCTAACAGCTGCTAAACTCTTGACTGACAAACAATATGGATTCAGGCAAGCCCGTTCAACAGCAGATATCTTAACTGTAGTTTCTGAACGTATATACCGTTCATTGGATAAAACAGGGGAGGGTAGAGCGGTGGCCCTTGATATATCTAAGGCTTTTGACAGGGTATGGCACGATGGTCTTCTAAGGAAAATTAGATCATATGGAATCACTGGAAGAATTCATAACGTAATTAAATCCTTCTTAAGTAATAGAAAAATCAAAGTTGTCCTCGACGGACGTACATCCAAACAATATGACATAAATGCGGGAGTGCCTCAGGGGTCTATCCTTGGACCTCTATTATTCCTGATATTCATAAACGACCTCCCTGATAATATTGTTTCGGAGATGGGTATATTTGCCGATGACACCACTCTCTATAACAGATATGAGGGGAAAACAAATGAACACATATCCAAGAAAATGGCAGAAACACTAGAGGATGACCTCCAATCCGTAGTGGAATGGGGACAAAAATGGTTGGTCTCATTCAATGCTGCTAAGACTAAGCTTGTTTCCTTCAATAACTACAAGAAACCTTCTCTCCCACCAATAGCAATGGCCAAGAACACATTGCCTGAAAGTACTTCTTTTAAACTCCTCGGCCTAACGTTTACAGGGAATATGAACTGGAATAGATACATTGAGAGCATTGCCAAGGCTGCTGCAAGGAAGGTTGGCTCCCTCTACCGTGCTAGAAAACTACTTACGCCTGCCAGTATCCTATACCTCTATAAGGCAACCATTCGCCCATGTATGGAGTACTGTTGTCACATCTGGGCTGGTGCATCTGCTGCTTGTCTCTCGCTCCTGGACAGGGTTCAAAAAAGAGTCGCAAACCTGATAGGTCCTGAACTGTCATCTGGGCTTCAACCTCTGTCCCATCGACGAGATGTTGCATCCCTCTGCCTGTTCTACAAATACTTTAATGGTGAATGCTCTGACGAACTGCAAACACTTGTACCTCCCCGACGTAACTACCCCCGACAAACCCGACAAGCTACTAAGTCTCATCCCTTTACAGTGGAGATCCCTAGGTGCAAGAAAGCCTTTTACTCCAATAGTTTCTTCCCCAGAACTGCGGGTCTTTGGAACTCCCTTCCGGGATTCTGCTTTCCCAACTGCAATGATATGCAGAAGTTCAAGTGTAATGTTAACAAACATCTTTCTACTCTTCTCCCTTCATAATGACCCCGCTAATTAATTCCCTAATAGTAGCCCCCTGCTTCAAAGTGGCACTGTGCCTTGTTTGGGGTGAAAATTGAATAAAAAAAAAAAATAAATAAAATAATTAATTTTCAAAATATTATCTGTAAAATAATTAATTTTCAAAATATTATCTGTAAAATAATTAATTTTCAAAATATTATCTGTAAAATAATTAATTTTCAAAATATTATCTGTAAAATAATTAATTTTCAAAATATTATCTGTAAAATAATTAATTTTCAAAATATTATCTGTAAAATAATTAATTTTCAAAATATTATCTGTAAAATAATTAATTTTCAAAATATTATCTGTAAAATAATTAATTTTCAAAATATTATCTGTAAAATAATTAATTTTCAAAATATTATCTGTAAAATAATTAATTTTCAAAATATTATCTGTAAAATAATTAATTTTCAAAATATTATCTGTAAAATAATTAATTTTCAAAATATTATCTGTAAAATAATTAATTTTCAAAATATTATCTGTAAAATAATTAATTTTCAAAATATTATCTGTAAAATAATTAATTTTCAAAATATTATCTGTAAAATAATTAATTTTCAAAATATTATCTGTAAAATAATTAATTTTCAAAATATTATCTGTAAAATAATTAATTTTCAAAATATTATCTGTAAAATAATTAATTTTCAAAATATTATCTGTAAAATAATTAATTTTCAAAATATTATCTGTAAAATAATTAATTTTCAAAATATTATCTGTAAAATAATTAATTTTCAAAATATTATCTGTAAAATAATTAATTTTCAAAATATTATCTGTAAAATAATTAATTTTCAAAATATTATCTGTAAAATAATTAATTTTCAAAATATTATCTGTAAAATATCTAAGATAGAGAAAAAAATCATGAATGGTAAAATAACAAAGATTTTCAACCCTTCAGTGATTTTGGGACACCTGTGACGTAACCGAGGACGAACACAGGTCACATTGAGGTCTGTGACCGAAGATTGACGCGTATGTGACAAGGAGATCGCCGAGGGTTCACACACCTGTATCATTAGTGCATTTTGACTGTGGAGGTAACACTTGAGCCCTCGCTTTAATCACAGCAGCTGCACTGCATCTACCTATGCGCGTTTGTAGCTTCTGTTCAATGGATACTCCCTTGTTGATGTTGGATCCAAGATACGCAAAGTTCTCGACAGTCTCTATTTCGTGGCCATTGATGGTGATTGGTGATGCGTCACCCTGGTGCATCACAACTGTCTTCTTCACACTGATTACCAGTGCGAACTCCGCACAAGCAGCGCTCAATTTGTCAAGCAGCCTCTGGAGTCCACTTGCGCAGTGCGAGACCAATGCAGCATCGTCTGCAAACACCAGCTCAAGCCGAGAACTTTGCGTATCTTGGATCCAACATCAACAAGGGAGTATCCATTGAACAGGGGCTACAAACGCGCATAAGTAGATCAGCGCCTACTTCCAACCGACTACGTGAAAGAGCATGGTTCAATAAATATCTCACTTCTCGCACAACGAATGCTGTGTTCTGAGTACCCTACTGTATGAAGCAGAGACTTGGACCACGTATGCTCGTCACGAGAAAAGACTGAAAGTCTACCATCTCCGATGCTTGCGACATATCACGGGCATCAATTGGTGGGATAGAATCACCAATGAAGAGGTGCTAAGACGTACCGGCAGCCGCTCCTTGTATCAGACACTCAAGATACGACGATCGCGCTGGCTTGGGCACCTGCGCAGAATGTCCGATGGCCGTCTCCCTAAGGATATCCTCTACAGCGAACTGTCAAATGGATCAAGAAGCCGCGGTCGCCCGGTGCTGCGCTTTAAAGACGTGGCCAAACGGAATCTGATCGCTCTTGGCATCGATGTGAATGTGTGGGAGGAGCTAGCCGAAGATAGACCAGCATGGAGGCGTCCCTTGAGTAAGGGTGGCGAAGGACTTGAGAACCTTTGTTTCGAGAGGCTGGCGCAGAGAAGACAAAACTAGTGACTGCGTTTACTGTTGCTTGCATTAATCTTTCGTAGATTGCTTGCCATTACATGCACTGGAACTATTTCCGTTTACCGGTTTTGGAGTCCATAGGGAACGAATTCACACACTCAAACACACACAGACAGACCAAAAGTATTTTTATATATAAGTAGTAGAGATACATATCCTCATTATTAAGTTATAAGGAATTGTAATATTCTTAACAAACGTTTATTCCAGTTGATTAATCAGCACATTTTGTGTTTCATTTTTGTATTAACCATAGAATTCAAGTCGCTCACGCTTCCTAATTTGTGTATGTGCGTTTTCCTGCTGCTGCTGCTAATCTTATGGCAGGACAGCCACCTTTGCTGCTCCTGATATTTTCTCGGTACTTATAAATATTTTGCTACATAAAATCGTTCAATATTTTCTGAATTCAATTTTTTTCGTTTTCGCCTTTTGACACATTCATAAAACTTCAGAGAACACGATTGACTAAAACTTATTTCACGCACAATAAATATTTCTGTATCAATAAATCGTAGACATTGTTAATAAATAATGTTTTCGGCACATAAATCCTAGACATTGTTAATAAATAATGTTTTCGACACATAAATCGTAGACATTGTTAATAAATAATGTTTTCGACACATAAATCGTAGACATTGTTAATAAATAATGTTTTCGACACATAAATCGTAGACATTGTTAATAAATAATGTTTTCGGCACATAAATCGTAGACATTGTTAATAAATAATGTTTTCGGCACATAAATCGTAGACATTGTTAATAAATAATGTTTTCGACACATAAATCGTAGACATTGTTAATAAATAATGTTTTCGACACATAAATCGTAGACATTGTTAATAAATAATGTTTTCGACACATAAATCGTAGACATTGTTAATAAATAATGTTTTCGACACATAAATCGTAGACATTGTTAATAAATAATGTTTTCGACACATAAATCGTAGACATTGTTAATAAATAATGTTTTCGACACATAAATCGTAGACATTGTTAATAAATGATGTTTTCGGCACATAAATCGTAGACATTGTTAATAAATGATGTTTTCGGCACATAAATCGTAGACATTGTTAATAAATGATGTTTTCGACACATAAATCGTAGACATTGTTAATAAATGATGTTTTCGACACATAAATCGTAGACATTGTTAATAAATAATGTTTTCGACACATAAATCGTAGACATTGTTAATAAATAATGTTTTCGACACATAAATCGTAGACATTGTTAATAAATAATGTTTTCGACACATAAATCGTAGATATTGTTAATAAATGATGTTTTCGACACATAAATCGTAGATATTGTTAATAAATAATGTTTTCGGCACATAAATCGTAGACATTGTTAATAAATAATGTTTTCGACACATAAATCGTAGACATTGTTAATAAATAATGTTTTCGACACATAAATCGTAGACATTGTTAATAAATAATGTTTTCGGCACATAAATCGTAGACATTGTTAATAAATAATTTTTTCGACACATAAATCGTAGATATTGTTAATAAATAATGTTTTCGGCACATAAATCCTAGACATTGTTAATAAATAATGTTTTCGACACATAAATCGTAGACATTGTTAATAAATAATGTTTTCGGCACATAAATCGTAGACATTGTTAATAAATTTCTCTCCGATAGGCTTATAAGAGTAGTGGTAGATGGACAAAAATCGGAGGCCTGCAATATAAATGCTGGAGTCCCTCAGGGGTCAATCCTGGGCCCAACTCTCTTCCTGATCTACATCAATGACCCCCCTAAACACATACTTAAATCATTCGTTGACATCTATGTTGATAACACGACCATCTACGGCAACACATCAAAGGCTGTAAGTTCTCTCTGATTCTCTCTCCTCTGATCTCGAGCGCGTGGTTTAATGGGTGGGAAATGTGGCTGGTTACCTTTAATGCATCCAAAACCAAACTCCTATCCTTACATCATCAACGCTCTGATCCCCATCTGGCATCAATTGTGATGGATGGCTCTCGTCTGGGTGAGGCCTTGTGTTTTGACAAGCTTCTGGGTTTGACCTTTACTCCTGATCTGAAATGGAACACGTACATCAAGTCTGTTTCCAAGGTCGCTGGAAAGATGGTGGGATCCTTCTACCGCTCCAGAAGATATCTCACTACTGATGCAATTCTCTATCTATATAAAAGCCAAGTACGTCCAAGGATGGAATGCTGTTGCCATATCTGGGTAGGAGCTGCTAAAATTAGCCTATCCTGCCTTGACAGAGTACAAAATAGACTTCGTGGCTTAGTGGGGGGATGCCCTTTTCTGTACCCTGCAACCTCTCTCCCACAGAAGAGACGTTGCGAGCCTATCCTTGTTTTATCGTTATTTCCATGGCAGGTGCTCGTCTGAACTCCAATCTCTGGTCCCCCCTTGCCAATCTTTCACGAAAAACACCCGTCTAGCTGAATCCAATGTGAAAAATTTCCCCCACTCTATATCTGTGCCTAAATCAAAACGTGGATTCCATGAACAGAGCTTCTTTCTTAGAACTGCACGCCTGTGGAACTCTGTTCCGTCTACCTGCTTCCCACCTGACTACAACTTGGATGTGTTCAAGTCCAACGTTAACAAATTCCTAATGAACCGCCCCCTTAAGTAAACACTTCATCAAATCTCCACACTAACGTAATGTACTTGCAATAACCCTTATCCTTGAGTGGCTTCCGGGCCTTGATAAGTGGTGATCACTGTGTAAAGAAAAATGGATTCCTCAAGAAGAGGAAACGTCATGGGAATATCAAATTCATAGACAGTCCCCTGTCGCTTGCATATCCCCGTCAGGTGTAATGCCGACGTTAAGTTCTTACAGTTCTTGTAGGGAGATGTTAGCGCCCTCCTACATACAGCGCCTGGTATTTTTAGATGGTCACCCATCTGGTATTTAGCAGGCTTAATGTTGCATAACCAGTGCTCTAACAAAGACTCGTATGTCAACGTGATTGCGCCGTTTGACGCTATTACCCAGGTGACACTTATAATTTTGTTCCATTTCATTCTGTTTAATTAAATATAATTTCATTTGTTTGCTTGTATCGCGTGTTCGCGTTTCTAATGATGCGCCCGTTTGTCTTTTTACGGTTATTGAAGAAATCCCTTTATGAACAAGTGAACGCGCGTGACAAGTGAACGTTTCGAAAAGGGATTTTCGGAACGTATTACATTTGTTTGTCTCATATTTGTTTGATCGTGCACCTGCAGCAAAGGAAGCAAAAGTTGTTTCAGCTGTTTTTATTTCTTCCAAAATACAATGCATTTCCCAAAGTCTTTGTTGGAAACGATGCATTCTTTGATACTAAATATGATTTCATTACACCGTTTTATGACTCGAGTGTGGCTTTTATATTTATTCGTTTAAAACAAAGCAGCGAAATATGCACCGTTTTATGCTTGAATTTGCCTTAGTTGATATTCCTTTACAATAATAATTTTTAAAACCTCCTTGGGAGACAATGGATAACCCCTGTAACTCTATCTGCTCTTCAAATCTATAGCAAAGTAATTGTTCACAATACCCAACCGAGAAGTTATAGTGGTTTAGTGGTTAACGACACCGACTGGCGACATAGATGTTCAAAGTTCGAATCCAGTTAATTCCACAAAAATCACTTTCACTTAGGATGTTCTTCTTCTTGTGGTCCCTTTCCGTAAGTATTCGATGTCTTTCTATATAGAATTTTGAAGAGAAAAATATCGGGGAAACCAATGCCAGCACTAAATCTTTTGAGTTCATACGTTATAATGATAGTGCTGAATATCCACGCAAGAGTGGAAATTGGATTTACTTTTGATAGGATCGTAACTCTTGTCTCTCTTGTCCACGCTTTTAGTCCTCACATTCCATGTGCAATGTTTCTGACAAAGGGGAAGGATTGCTGTTTTCTGGATCCGAATCCACAATATAATACTTATTTTTCGATTCCTGCGTTCAGTCTCAAAAGACAAAGGATAACCCCTGTAGGGGTAGCTGCACATGTAATTGTAAAATAAGGGTTGCGCAACCTCCACCCACACATCTCCTGAATCGGCACTGTTTGAGACCAGTGGCAGGAAGAAGTCCAGAACGACTGGAAACAATGCCGAGATAAGCAGAGAGTACATACAACACGTGGAAGTCTCAAATGGTCATCCATTTAGTACTGACCAGGTTCAACGCCAAGTACGTCCAAGGATGGAATACTGTTGCCATATCTGAGCAGGAGCTGCTAAAAACAGCCTATCCTGCCTTGACAGAGTACAAAATAGACTTCGTGGCTTAGTGGGGGATGCCTTTTTCTCTACCCTGCAACCTCTCTCCCACAGAAGAGACGTTGGGAGTCTATCCTTGTTTTATCGTTATTTCCATGGCAGGTGCTCGTCTGAACTCCAATCTCTGGTCCCCCCTCGCCATCTTTCACGAAAAACACCCGTCTAGCTGAATCCACTGTGAAAAATTTCCCCCACTCTATATCTGTGCCTAAATCAAAACGTGGATTCCATGAACAGAGCTTCTTTCTTAGAACTGCACGCCTGTGGAACTCTGTTCCGTCTGCCTGCTTCCCACCGGACTACAACTTGGATGTGTTCAAGTCCAATGTTAACAAATTCCTAATGAACCGCCCCCTTAAGTAAACACTTCATCAAATATCCACACTAACGTTATGTACTTGCAATAACCCTTATCCTTGAGTGGCTTCCGGACCTTGATAAGTGGCGATCACTGTGTAAAAAAAAAAAAATGTTTTTGGCATATAAATCGTAGACATTGTTAATAAATAATGTTTTCGACACATAAATCGTAGACATTGTTAATAAATAATTTTTTCGCCGCATAAATCGTAGACATTGTTAATAAATAATGTTTTCGACACATCGACACGTATTTATAAGCACAAATCCCTTTCTTTATTCAAAATAAATTGGCAGTTAAAAGACGTTAAAGTCTCCTGTGTGATTTTGAACCATTAAAGCTGTGTATTTATGATAATTAACAAAGAGCGCCTGTGTGTGAATGCGTGCGTGTGTGAATGCAAGTGTGAGTGTATGTGTTTATGCATGCGTATGTGTGTGTATACATGTGTGTTCATGCGTGTGTGTTCGTGCGTGTGTGTGTGAGTGCGTGTGTGTGTGTCCGTGTATATGCGTGCTAGCGGGCGTGTGTGCGTGCATGCATGTGTGTGCGTGCGAATGCCCGTGTTAGTACATGCGTATGTGTGTGTGTGGGCGTGTATGTGTGTGTACGTGTGTGCTCGCGCCAGTGTGTGTGTATGTGCGTGTCTGTGTGCACTTGCCCGTGTGCGTATGTGTGCCTGTGTTTGTGTGTGTCTGTGCGATAATAATCAATCTAATACGGGCATTAACTAGACACAGCCAAAGGAACGCGTGGCCAGACGAGTACAGTTAATTTTGATAATAATGCATACGTCAATATTAAATGCTGTTAATATTTCATAGATCAATAACGAATTTTGTAGATAATGCATAGGTCAAGACTAAATTGTGTAAATAATGCACAAATCAATACTAAATTTTGTTAACAGTGCATAGATAAATACTAAATTTTCTTTTTAATGCATAAGTCACTACTAAATTTTGTTTATAATGAATAAATTTATATAAAATTTAGTTAATAATGCATAGGTCAATATTAAATTTAGTTCACAATGCATAGCACAATAATAAAATTTTAATAATGAATAAGTCAATAAAAAGTTTGTTAATTTTGGATAGGTCAACAAAAAATGTTGTTAAGAATTCATAGGTCAATATTAATTTATTAATAATGCATAGGTAAATATAAAATTTTGTTAATAAACAATGGGTCAGTATTAAATTTTGTATATAATGCGTAAGTGAATACTAAATATAGTTTTAATAATTCATGAATAAAAAACTTTGTAAATAAGACCCAAATCAATGCTAAATTTTTAAAATAATAGATAAGTCAATACAAAGCGTTGTAAAAAATTCATAAATCGATACTAAATTTTGTTAATAATGCAAAATTCAATACTAAATTTAGTAAATAATGCAAAATTCAGTACTAAATTTAGTAAATAATGCAAAGGTCAATACTAAATTTTGTTAATAATGAAAATGTTAATACTAAATTTTGTTAATAATGGTTAGGTCAATAAAAATTTTGTTAATAATGCATGCGTCAAAAATAATGAAAATATAAATTTGATTAACAAGGCATAGCTCACTCTTCAATTTTGTTAATGCATAGTTCAATGGCAAATTTTACTAAAATGCATAAATCAATATGAAATTTTGTTAATAATGAATTGGTCAATATTTAATTTTGTTTTTTTATGAATTGGAAAATAGCAAATTTTTCATTAATTACAATTAATAAATTACAGACGATATTAAATTTTGTTAAACATGAATAGGACAATACTAAAGTTTGTAAATAACGCATATGTCAATTAAACATTTTGTAAAAAATGCGTCGGTCAATATTGCAGTGGATCTAATTAGCTCAATATTAAATTGTTTTTAATAACGCATAGATTAGTAATTTTTTATAATGCATGGGTCAATACTAATTTTTGTCAATAATGCATAGGTCAATAATAAATTTTGTTAATAAGTCATAGGTCAATACTAAATTTTGTTATTAATGCCTGGATCAATAAAACATTTTGTTAATTATTCATAGATCAATAATAAATTTTGTTAATAATGCATGGTTTAACACTAAATTTTGCTCGGATTGAATAGGTCATTAATAAATTTTGTAAGTAATCCATAGATCAATAATAAATTTAGTCAATAATGCATGGGTCAATAATAAATGTGTTAATAATATATAGTTCAATAATAAATTTTGTTAATAATGCATGGCTCAATAATAAATTTGTTAATAATGCATAGGTCAATTATCAATTTTGTAAATAATTCACAGTCAATAAAAATTATTTTAATCATGCAAAGTTCAACACTAAATTTTGTTAATAATGCAGAGGTAAATTAATTTTTTTTTTAATAATGCATAGGTTAATAATAAATTTTGTTACTAATAAATAGGTCAACAATACGTGTTTGTAAAAATGCTTAGGCCAATAAAAAATTTAGTTAATAAGTCATAGTAAATAATAAATTTTGGTTATAATGCATCGGTCAAAAATAGATTTTGTTCATAATGCATCGGTCAATAATAAACTATGTTAATAATGCTTGGGTCAATAATAAATTAACTAAATAACGCATCTGTAAATAATAAATTAACTTAATAACGCATCTGTCAATAATAAATTTTGTTAATAATGCAACGGTCTATGATAAATTTTGTTAATAATGCATAGGTCAATAACAAATTTTGTTAATAATGCATAGGTCAATAATAAATTTTGTTAATAATGCATAGGTCAATAATAAATTTTGTTAATAATGCATCGGTCAATAATAAACTTTATTAATAATGCATCGCTCAATAATAAATTCTGTTAATAATGCATAGATCAATACTAAAGATCGACTATAAATGTCGATAATAATACATAGATCAATAATAAGAGTTGTTAATAATGCATAATAATAAATTTTGTTAGTAATGCATCGGTCAATAATAAATTTTGTTAGTAATGCATCGGTCAATAATGAATTTTGTTAGTAATGCATCGGTCAATAATAAATTTTGTTAGTAATGCATCGGTCAATAATAAAGTTTGTTAGTAATGCATCGGTCAATAATAAATTTTGTTAGTAATGCATCGGTCAATAATAAATTTTGTTAATAATACATCGGTCAATAATAAATTTTGTTAGTAATGCATCGGTCAATAATAAATTTTGTTAATAATGCATCGGTCAATAATAAATTTTGTTAGTAATGCATCGGTCAATAATAAAGTTTGTTAGTAATGCATCGGTCAATAATAAATTTTGTTAGTAATGCATCGGTCAATAATAAATTTTGTTGATAATGCATCGGTCAATAATAAATTTTGTTAGTAATGCATCGGTCAATAATAAATTTTGTTAATAATGCATCGGTCAATAATAAATTTTGTTAATAATGCATCGGTCAACAATAAATTTTGTTAATAATGTATCGGTCAATAATAAATTTTGTTAATAATGCATCGGTCAATAATAAATTTTGTTAGTAATGCATCGGTCAATAATAAATTTTGTTAATAATGCATCGGTCAATAATAAATTTTGTTAGTAATGCATCGGTCCATAATAAATTTTGTTAATAATGCATCGGTCAATAATAAATTTTGTTAGTAATGCATCGGTCAATAAAAAATTTTGTTAATAATCCATCGGTCAATAATAAATTTTGTTAGTAATGCATCGGTCAATAATAAATTTTGTTAATAATGCATCGGTCAATAATAAATTTTGTTAGTAATGCATCGGTCAAAAATAAATTTTGTTAGTAATGTATCGGTCAATAATAAATTTTGTTAGTAATGCATCGGTCAATAATAAATTTTGTTAATCATGCATCGGTCAATAATAAATTTTGTTAGTAATGCATCGGTCAATAAAAAATTTTGTTAGTAATGCATCGGTCAATAATAAATTTTGTTAGTAATGCATCGGTCAATAATAAATTTTGTTAATAATTCATCGGTCAATAATAAATTTTGTTAATAATTCATCGGTCAATAATAAATTTTGTTTGTAATGCATCGGTCAATAATAAAGTTTATTAGCAATGCATAGGTCAATAATAAATTTTGTTAAAAATATAACGGTCAATAATAAATTTGTTACTAATTCGTAGGTCCATGATAAATTGTTTAATAATGCATCGGTCAATAATAAATTTTGTTGATAATGCATCGGTCAATAATAAATTAAATATTGACCTAATGTCTAGGTCGATAATAAATTCTTTTAATTATGCATAGGTCAATAATAAATTTTGTTAATAATACATATGTCATTAATAAATTTAGTTAATACTTCATAGGTCAATACCGAATTTTGTTTATAATGCATAGGTTTATACTAAATTTTATTGATAATGCATAGGCCAATACTTCATTTTTTCATAATGCATAAGTCAGTAATAAATTTGGATTAAAATGCATAGATCCATACTAATTTTTTTTTTAATTATGCAGAAGTCAATAATAAATTTTGTTAATAATGCATGGGGCAATAATATATTTTGTTAACAAATCATAGGTCAATATTAACTTTTGTGTATTATGCATAGGTCAATAATAATTTTTTTAATTATGCATAGGTCAATAAGAGATGTTGTTATTAATGCATAGGTCATTAATAAATTTTGTTAATACTGCATAGGTCAATACTGAATTATATTTATAATGCATAGGTCTATAATTAATTTTATTTATAATACATAGGCCAATACTAATTTTTTTCATAATGCATAGATCAGTAATAAATTTGGGTTCAAATGCATAGATCCATACTAAATTTTGTTTATAATGCATAGGTCAGTAATAAATTTTGTTTATAATGCAGAGTTCAATACTAAATTTTGTTAATGATGCATAAAGTCAATATTACATTCTATTTATAATTATGAGGTCAAGTAAGGTTGCTAATAATACAATAATAATTTTTTTTAATGCATACGTTAATACAGAATTTTGTTTATAATACTTAGGTCAATACTGTATCTTGTTATGCATGCGTAGTTCAATATTAAATTTTGTTAATAATGCATGAGTCAAAAATAATGAAAATATAAATTTGATTAACAAGGCATAGCTCACTCTTCAATTTTGTTAATGCATAGTTCAATGGCAAATTTTACTAAAATGCATAAATCAATATGAAATTTTGTTAATAATGAATTGGTCAATATTTAATTTTGTTTTTTTATGCATTGGAAAATAGCAAATTCTTCATTAATTACAATTAATAAATTACAGACGATATTAAATTTTGTTAAACATGAATAGGACAATACTAAAGTTTGTAAATAACGCATATGTCAATTAAACATTTTGTAAAAAATGCGTCGGTCAATATTGCAGTGGATCTAATTAGCTCAATATTAAATTGTTTTTAATAACGCATAGATTAGTAATTTTTTATAATGCATGGGTCAATACTAATTTTTGTCAATAATGCATAGGTCAATAATAAATTTTTGTTAATGATGCATCGGTTAATAATATATTTTGTCAATAATCCATCGGTCAATAATAAATTTTGTCAATAATGCATTGGTTAATAATAAATTTTGCTAATAACGCATGGGTCAATAATAAATTTGTTAATAATGCGGAGGTGAATAATACATTTTGTTAATAATGCAGAGGTCAATAATAAATTTTTGTTAATAATGCATGAGTCAAAAATAAATTTTGTTAATAATGCGAACGTCAATCATAAATTTCGTTAATAATGCATAGGTAAATAATAAATTTTGTTTATAATTCATAGGACAATAATAAATTTTATTAATAATTAATGGGCCAATAATAAATTTTGTTAATAATTCATAAGTCATAATTAAATTTAGTTAATAATGCATACGTAAATAATAAATTTTGCTCATTATGCATAGGTCAATAATAAATTTAGTTAATAATTCATAGGTCAATAATAAATTTTCTTAAGAATGGATCAATCAAAAATATATTAAGTTAATAATGCATGTGTCAATAATAAATTTTGTATATAATGCATAGGTCAATAATAATTTTTTTTAATAATGCATGGATCAATAATAAATTTTGTTTAAAATGCATCGGACAAAAATAAATTATGTTTATATTGCATTGGTCAATAATACTTTTGGTAAATAATGCACAGGTCAATAAAAATTATGTTTACAATAAATCGGTCAATAATAAATTTGGTTATAATGCATAGATGAATAAAACATTTTGTTAATAATGCATAGGTCAATATTAAATATTCTTTCTAATACATATATCAATAAAAGATTTTGTTCATAATGCATCGGTCAATAATAAAGTTACTTAATAATGCATCGGTCAATAATACATTATGTTAATAATGCATGGATGAATTACAATTTTTTTTTAACAATGCATCCGTCAATCATAAATTCGGTTAATAATATATGGGTCCGTCATAAATTTTGTTTATAATACATAGTTCAACACTAAATTCTTTAATAATGCATAAATATTAGTGAAATATTGTGTAAATACTGCATAGCTCAATAACAAATTTTGTTAATAAGTCATAGGTCAATACTAAATTTTGTTATTAATGCCTGGATCAATAAAACATTTTGTTAATTATTCATAGATCAATAATAAATTTTTTTAATAATGCATGGTTTAACACTAAATTTTGCTCAGATTGAATAGGTCATTAATAAATTTTGTAAGTAATCCATAGATCAATAATAAATTTAGTCAATAATGCATGGGTCAATAATAAATGTGTTAATAATATATAGTTCAATAATAAATTTTGTTAATAATGCATGGCTCAATAATAAATGTGTTAATAATGCATAGGTCAATAATCAATTTTGTAAATAATTCACAGTCAATAAAAATTATTTTAATCATGCAAAGTTCAACACAAAATCTTGTTAATAATGCAGAGGTAAATTAATTTTTTTTTTAATAATGCATAGGTTAATAATAAATTTTGTTACTAATAAATAGGTCAACAATACGTGTTTGTAAAAATGCTTAGGCCAATAATAAATTTAGTTAATAAGTCATAGTAAATAATAAATTTTGGTTATAATGCATCGGTCAAAAATAGATTTTGTTCATAATGCATCGTTCCATGACATTTTTTTTATCGTACATAGGTCAATAATAAATTTTGTTAATAATGCATCGGTCAATAATAAACTATGTTAATAATGCTTGGGTCAATAATAAATTAACTAAATAACGCATCTGTAAATAATAAATTAACTTAATAACGCATCTGTCAATAATAAATTTTGTTAATAATGCAACGGTCTATGATAAATTTTGTTAATAATGCATAGGTCAATAATAAATTTTGTTAATAATGCATAGGTCAATAATAAATTTTGTTAATAATGCATAGGTCAATAAAAAATTTTGTTAATAATGCATAGGTCAATAATAAATTTTGTTAATAATGCATAGGTCAATAATAAATTTTGTTAATAATGCATAGGTCAATAATAAATTTTGTTAATAATGCATAGGTCAATAATAAATTTTGTTAATAATGCATAGGTCAATAATAAATTTTGTTAATAATGCATAGGTCAATAATAAATTTTGTTAATAATGCATCGGTCAATAATAAACTATGTTAATAATGCTTGGGTCAATAATAAATTAACTTAATAACGCATCTGTAAATAATAAATTAACTTAATAACGCATCTGTCAATAATAAATTTTGTTAATAATGCAACGGTCTATGATAAATTTTGTTAATAATGCATAGGTCAATAACAAATTTTGTTAATAATGCATAGGTCAATAATAAATTTTGTTAATAATGCATCGGTCAATAATAAACTTTATTAATAATGCATCGCTCAATAATAAATTCTGTTAATAATGCATAGATCAATACTAAAGATCGACTATAAATGTCGATAATAATACATAGATCAATAATAAGAGTTGTTAATAATGCATAATAATAAATTTCGTTAGTAATGCATCGGTCAATAATAAATTTTGTTAGTAATGCATAGGTCAATAATAAATTTTGTTAGTAATGCATAGGTCAATAATAAATTTTGTTAATAATGCATCGGTCAATAATAAATTTTGTTAGTAATGCATCGGTCAATAATAAATTTTGTTAATAATACATCGGTCAATAATAAATTCTGTTAGCAATGCATCGGTCAATAATAAATTTTGTTAATAATGCATCGGTCAATAATAAATTTTCTTAGTAATGCATCGGTCAATAATAAATATTGTTAATAATGCATCGGTCAATAATAAATTTTGTTAGTAATGCATCGGTCAATAATAAATTTTGTTAGTAATGCATCGGTCAATAATAAATTTTGTTCATAATGCATCGGTCAATAATAAATTTTGTTAATAATGCATCGGTCAATAATAAATTTTGTTAGTAATGCATCGGTCAATAATAAATTTTGTTAGTAATGCATCGGCCAATAATAAATTTTGTTAATAATGCATCGGTCAATAATAAATTTTGTTAGTAATGCATCGGTCTATAATAAATTTTGTTAGTAATGCATCGGTCAATAATAAATTTTGTTAATAGTGCATCGGTCAGTAATAAATTTTGTTAGTAATGCATCGGTCAATAATCAATTTTGTTAGTAATGCATAGGTCAATAATAAATTTTGTTAATAATGCATCGGTCAATAATAAATTTTGTTAATAATGCATCGGTCAATAATAAATTTTGTTAATAATGCATCGGTCAATAATAAATTTTGTTAATAATGCATCGGTCAATAATGAATTTTGTTAATAATGCATCGGTCAATAATAAATTTTGTTAATAATGCATCGGTCAATAATAAATTTTGTTAATAATGCATAGGTCAATAATAAATTTTGTTAATAATGCATCGGTCAATAATAAATTTTGTCAATAATATATCGGTCAATAATAAATTTTGTTAATCATGCATCGGTCAATAATAAATTTTGTTAGTAATGCATCGGCCAATAATAAATTTTGTTAGTAATGCATAGGTCAATAATAAATTTTGTTAATAATGCATAAGTCAATAATAAATTTTGTTAATCATGCATCGGTCAATAATAAATTTTGTTAATAATGCATCGGTCAATAATAAATTTTTTTAATAATGCATCGGTCAATAATAAATTTTCTTAATAATGCATCGGTCAATAATAAATTTTGTTAGTAATGCATCGGTCAATAATAAATTTCGTTAGTAATGCATCGGTCAATAATAAATTTTGTTAGTAATGCATCGGTCAATAATAAATTTTGTTAATAATGCATCGGTCAATAATAAATTTTGTTAATAATTGATCGGTCAATAAAAAATTTTATTTGTAATGCATCGGTCAATAATAAAGTTTGTTAGCAATGCATAGGTCAATAATAAATTTTGTTAAAAATATAACGGTCAGTAATAAATTTTGTTACTAATTCGTAGGTCCATGATAAATTGTTTTAATAATGCATATGTCAATAATAAATTTTGTTGATAATGCATCGGTCAATAATAAATTAAATATTGACCTAATGTCTAGGTCGATAATAAATTCTTTTAATTATGCATAGGTCAATAATAAATTTTGTTAATAATACATATGTCATTAATAAATTTAGTTAATACTTCATAGGTCAATACCGAATTTTGTTTATAATGCAATGGTTTATACTAAATTTTATTGATAATGCATAGGCCAATACTTCATGTTTTCATAATGCATAAGTCAGTAATAAATTTGGATTAAAATGCATAGATCCATACTAATGTTTTTTTAATAATGCAGAAGTCAATAATAAATTTTGTTAATAATGCATGGGTCAATAATATATTTTGTTAACAATTCATAGGTCAATATTAACTTTTGTGTATTATGCATAGGTCAATAATAATTTTTTTAATCATGCATAGGTCAATAAGAGATGTTGTTATTAATGCATAGGTCATTAATAAATTTTGTTAATACTGCATAGGTCAATACTGAATTATATTTATAATGCATAGGTCTATAATTAATTTTATTTATAATACATAGGCCAATACTATTTTTTTTCATAATGCATAGATCAGTAATAAATTTGGGTTCAAATGCATAGATCCATACTAAATTTTATTTATAATGCATAGGTCAGTAATAAATTTTATTTATAATGCATAGGTCAGTAATAAATTTTATTTATAATGCATAGGTCAGTAATAAATTTTATTTATAATGCATAGGTCAGTAATAAATTTTATTTATAATGCATAGGTCAGTAATAAATTTTGTTTATAATGCAGAGGTCAATACTAAATTTTGTTAATGATGCATAAAGTCAATACTACATTCTATTTATAATTATGAGGTCAAGTAAGGTTGCTAATAATGCAATAATAAATTTTTTTAATGCATACGTTAATACAGAATTTTGTTTATAATACTTAGATCAATACTGTATCTTGCATGCGTAGTTCAATATTGAATTTTGTATTTAAAAAGTCAATATTAATTTTATTTTAAATCCTTATATAAGTAAAGATATTTGTTTATAAGTCATAGGTCAATATCAAATTTTGTTTGTAATGTATAGGTAAATACTTAATTTGTGTTCCAATGCATAGATACGTACTTGATGTTTTTTTAATTCAAAGGTCAATATACAATTTTGTTTATATTCCATAGGTCGCTTCTAAACTTTGTCAATAATGCATGAGTCCATACTAAATTTTTTTAAATAAATGCATATTTTTTATTCTAGATTTAGTTTATCATTACTAGATTAATACTAAATTCCGTTGATAATGCATAGATCGATAAAATTTTTTTGTTAATAATGCATAGGTCGATACTGAATTTTTTATTAATATATATGTTAATACTAAATTTCGTTCATAACGCAATATTCAATATTGATTATATAGCATGGATAAATACTAAATGTTGTAATTAATGCATAGATGAATCCTAAGTTTTGGTTTATAATACATTTGTCAATACTAGTTTTTGTTATTAATGTATTGGTCATTACGTTATTTTCCTTATAATACATAGGTTAATACTAAATTTTGTTGATTATTCATAAGTCAATAATAAATTTTGTTAATTATTCATAGGTCAATAATAAATTTTCGTTATTATTCATAGGTCAATAATAAATTTTGTTAATTAATCATCGGTGAATAATAAATTCTGGTTATTATTCATAGGTCAATAATAAATTTTGTTAATTATTCATTGGTCAATAATAAATTTTGGTGTATTATTCATAGGTCAATAATAAATTTTGTTAATTATTCATAGGTCAATAATTAATTTATTTTAATTATTCATAGGTCAATAATAAATTTTGTTAATTATTCATAGGTCAATACTAGATTTTGGTGTATTATTCATAGGTCAATAATAAATTTTGTTAATAATTCATAGGTCAATAATAAATTTTGGTGTATTATTCATAGGTCAATAATAAATTTTGTTTATTATTCATAGGTCAATACTAGATTTTGGTGTATTATTCATAGGTCAATAATAAATTTTGTTAATAATTCATAGGTCAATAATAAATTTTGGTGTATTATTCATAGGTCAATAATAAATTTTGTTTATTATTCATAGGTCAATACTAGATTTTGGTGTATTATTCATAGGTCAATACTAAATTTTGTTAATTATTCATAGGTCAATAATAAATTTTGTTAATAATTCATAAGTCAATAATAAATTTTGGTGTATTATTCATAGGTCAATAATAAATTTTGTTAATTATTCATAGGTCAATAATAAATTTTGTTTATTATTCATAGGTCAATAATAAATTTTGGTGTATTATTCATAGGTCAATAATAAATTTTGTTAATTATTCATAGGTCAATAATATTTTGTTAATTATTCATAGGTCAATAATAAATTTTGTTAATAATGTAAAGATCAATACAAATTTTTTTCTTATAATATATAGTTCAATACTGAATTTTGTTAATAATGCAGAAATAAATATTAAATTTTGTTTATAATTCATAGCCCAATTCCTGATTATATTATTCATGCATTTATCAAACCTTATTTTTTTTTAATACCGCTCAGATTCATACCTGGTATTTATTAGTATAACACATGTCAGTTCTCTTGTCCTTTAATATCGAATAGGTCTATGATTTTTACTTTCATAGGGTACAAATGCTGTAGGTTTTGTGAGAGAATATTTAATGGATGGACTTGTAAAACAAGCATAGTGATGCAAAACTGCAGCGATGTGACCGGTGGTAGAGCTTAGTAGATTGTGCAAGATCTATAATTTAAAAACTCATCTTTTTCGTATCCACTTCAAGAGTGATGCACAATCCAGATGTGCTAACACTACTCAAGACATCGGAGAATCGTGGCTTAGAAAGATATAAGACACTCGCAGGTGGGATAAGTTTTCTAGATCAATTTGTTTTTAGTAGCGTTTTCTATATATTTATTCCAGTTAATGCTAGCACGTGAACACGAATCCGAGGCTTTAAAACATAGGAATCCTGAGAAAGGTGAGCATGTTTATCGCGCTATAGCACCAGCGTAATAAGCATACAGCATCCCTAATGCACAGATGCAGTAAAGAAATGTTCCAAATGATGGGGCATTTGTATGCCTCCATTGAAAAGCAGAATTCACAATTTCATCTGGAACCGAACTCGAACATGAGACGATACTCTCATAAACGAATTTTTTCACACCTCATAGTGACTTGCCCCCTAATCTTCCATCAGCGCCTTTTCTAGTCATACTACAACCACAACTTTAGAGTTTAACACGATCATAACGATGATACCACCTTCTTACAACGTTCTCTTCAGTTAAGATAAGCTTTTAAGATTATTAGCAATTTTCTCCTTCATATATTATTCAATTATAAGCCAGTAAAATGTATAGTAAATTCTGATTATAGGCGAAATAATCAGCAAAATGAGGAGGGGGGGGCACGTTACGCATGAAAATATGTCTTTGGGTAATTGTAAACAATAGTATTGATCAACCAGTAAAATTCACGGTAAACAAAATAATTGCCACTAAACCTGTTCATAATGAAATCGATCGCTTGTACAGTTCATCGATCCTAAAACGATAATAATGACAATAAATCGATAACAATAAATCGATATTTATTTACGAATATGTGTAAAATATAGTTTCATGTATTGAACGATAAAAATCCAGTATTTTTTGATAATTTATTCTGCAAAATAAAAATATTACGAAATCACAAACATACGCTCCACAATCACGTTGACATACCGGTTCCCGCCAGATCACCAGCAACGATGTTAAGCAACAATGAGTCTGGCTAATACCAGATGGGTAACCATTTTGGAATACTCGGTGCTGGATAGAGTGGCGGTACAGCATTACCGC
The DNA here is from genome assembly GCF_053919585.1 of Euprymna scolopes. Classification (NCBI taxonomy): domain Eukaryota; kingdom Metazoa; phylum Mollusca; class Cephalopoda; order Sepiida; family Sepiolidae; genus Euprymna; species Euprymna scolopes. The sequence goes on from NC_136485.1 coordinate 15,642,391, forward strand.
CAAAGGAAAAGTTAGGCGCCCCCTTCTCTCCGCTAATGTGTGAGAGATCCTTGGCAAGGTTGAGAATCAAATCCAGCCTCTCCGATCAGGTTACCGTGACGTCATGGAAAGCAGGTGACGGATGTAATACGGAAGCAATCAAGGATAATTCTGTTTATGGTTTCGTATCTTGTTGTTCTGGATAAAAGATTCCTTTGGTATGGACACTGCTCGGACAGAAAGAAATTGCAACCTACTGTCTGTACACTGCAAATAAAGCTGTGGCAATACATCAAGTAATTTCGAGAAAACAGCGTGGATGATGAGCAACAGTGAATTCATGAATGCCCCGAGGGCATACAGATAGATAAAGAGTCATGGCTGTGAATGTCTGAACCAGGCAGGACACCATTTGAATGAATGAATGAAATCAATAACGTCCAGAGTGATCGCCCAAATGCAACTCATAGGATTGTAAATAGAAGTCAGAATTATTTCTGTAAACCAGTTATATCTGATAAACTTCAATACATGTTCAACTTATCTACCAAGTTTGGGCTAAGAATTCTCTGCAATATGCAGAAACAAACAAACAAAAAAAGCAATATCAATGAATGACAAAGACAATTAATACAAATAATTATTAATATTTATTCAACCAATTTAAAATAACAAACGTGTCTTTGTAATAAAAAGAGAATAAGTTTATATTTTTAAGTAACATTTGAAAAAAAAAAAATCAGCCTTTCTTACGGCAGAATTAGACATTGTTAACGCATGCTTTATCCGCGAGCAATTTAGTAATAATTGTTAGTTGCGTCGTTACTATGGGAACGACAGACAATGGTTGGTGTGAAAATTTTAGATCAACTACTTGATTGTCCGTTGGGTTCACTCGATAACCAGCCTCCCACAGAAAACTATTGAATTAAGCGTAGGTGTATTATTTTACACTTCAGTAACTAATCAAGATTAAGTGTTTAAAAATAGTTTCCTTCTGTTATGTTGGAAGAGCGTTCTAAACATCTTTGTTTTATTTCTGTGCTTTGATGAGTGAGAATATTTTTTGGTCTTCTAATCATCATTAATTCCCCGATTTTCATCTGTTGGATTACATCAAAGATAATGTCTATGGAAACAACTCCAAGGCTATAGCTGGATTGCAAATGCCCATCGCAAGTAAAATCAAAGGAGCATATCTACCTCTTGGTTTTTCATGATTCTTGGATATTTTGCTATTTGACGCACGATTGTAGGAAAGTAATTGACTTACTGACAAAATAATTTTCTAACGAAGGGCAATTATTTTTAATAATTATATAGTTTTAAAGATTATAAAAGCGTATAAGCTATATATATATATATATATATATATATATATATGTGTGTGTGTGTGTGTGTGTGTGTGTGTGTGTGTGTCTGTGTCTGTGTGTCTGTGTGTGTATGTAAATTATGTTTCAAATATAACTTTTTTGAAATATGAAAAAAAAAAACCCCACAAAATTCTATACATAATTTTTATGTTTATGATATTTCAATAAAGGGGAAAACATAAATTATAGACTCGCTGCCCGATCGTAAAATACGGTTAAATATGATATTTTAATTTATGGAGATTTCGTATATATTATAATAGAGTAATTAAAAAAAACGGGAGTTTGGTGCCATCAGCTAGAATCGAAACCGAAAAGAAAATTTGTAAGCAAAAAAAAAAAAAAAAAAAAAAAATGGAGACAGACAGATAAATTAAAGTAGAGATAAAATCACGAAAATGTAGCTGGCCATTTTTCCAACGTGATTGTTTAGCAGTTTAAAGAAATTTGTTAAATGTTGCCTCAGTCGAGAAAGGTTTCTGTTTCCAGTCTTTAAAACACATTTACTTATTTCTTATCGTCTTATTAAAAAAAAAAATGCCGTGTGGCGGGTTAGCACAGAAAAAAGTTACGAATTTCAAAAGTGAGAGCGAAAAAACGCCATAAAAAGAACAAGAAAAAAAAATGCCGCGTAGTGGACGCGAACTTACAAACGAAAGCGAACACGCTACTAATTGGAGCAAACACCATCAAGGGTACCACATTCCAAATTTATCTTCTTAAAATGAAAGAACAAACCGACTGGTCGTACATGTGCGATCAACAAACAACGTCGAAACGAAGATTTTTACCTGATCTCCCTTCAAACAAAACGACATTTCTACATAAAATAATTAACAATTTTTTTTCCTATTTTTCGATATTATGTATCCGAGAGATTGTCCTTTCTAATGGTACAAGGTTCATGTCGGAAAGATGCGAATGACAACAGCTTTTAGCGGACATAAAAACCCACCCACCCAGATAACTAAGATTTATATAACAGATTAAATTATACAATTATTTTACCAATATTAAGATATATCATGTTCATTATATATATATATATATATATATATATATATATATATATATATATATATATATATATATATAGTGACGCTAAAAAGAAAGTCCGCACCTGTCATTTTTTCAAAAACCGAAAATTCAAGCTAAATTGAATATAACTATTTAAACAACCTGTGCCTCATTTAATTCGCATTTTATTCTTCTATAATTTTACCTGTTTATATTTGTCTTTTAATGGAAGTATTCTAGATTTAACGCCAATTAAAAAAAATTGTTTAATTAAAATTATATTTTCTCATGTAGACTTTCAATAAATGATTTTACAAATATATTGATACATTCTTATACAATAAATGTTTTGTTTTTCAAACATTTCTGTGTTTTGCAAAATATCTTGTTATTTAATTATTTACCGTGTTATTTGACCAGGAAGAAGTTAGAGTTATCGCCTCCTAACAATGGCACCGTCCGTGTAATGCCGAAATACCAACATTTCGAACAATAAGTTGTAACAGTTCACGAAATCTGCCAACAGTTGTACCCCTAGATTCAACATTTTAAATCATTATTTAACCAAACCGGTTAACAATTTATGTTAGAATAATTCAAAGCCAAATAGAAGAAATATCTGACTACAATCTCTTAATACCTAGAACCCGGTGTAATACTGGGCCTATACGTTTGGTTGTTGAACCTTTTATTTATCTAAATTTATTGTAAAATTTGGTCTCTTAGTTGGGTCTCACTTTTTTTTTGACAATGAGTCAATCTTGGCAAAGGACATTTAAGGCATAAATGCATACTTAGTATCACAATCGATACAGCAATTTCCATAAACTTGACCGCGTATTTTTTTAATATTATGATTTAATAGACAAAATAAGCCTGACGGTGTATCCAATTATAATGAAAAAATAAAATAACAATAAACTGATGCGAGGGCACATCGAAAAAGCCACTTAATATCCGCACACACAAAATGTGCGTTCTACAAAAAATATCAATTCATCAGAAATGCCGGAGAGAAAAACTCTTTTTCTTTCGGCGAAGAAAAAGATAATCGATTAATTACTTCAGTATTGATTGTTTTATTGATCCATTGCTGCGATTTGAGGAAAAGCGATACACGAATTATAGCGAAATAATAATCACACACGCACACACATGTAAAAACTTGGAAAGAAACACTCTTCTTCATAAGCTTTTGCAGAATTTAAAATTTTATTTCAAATGATGTATTTTCAAATAAGTTTTAGCGACAATACCTTTACTTTATATGTACCCGGCGTTGCCCGGTTCGACATGAAGATCGGTTTGGACACACATTCGATACTAAAGATATTAAGATCTTTCATTTATACCCTCACAACAATTTCAAAAATAAAAGAACGGATAAAAACGAAAATGTAATCGCCCCACGTGACAACCTCCCAGATATTTTGGCAGAAGGGATACGAAGAGAAGATGCTATTCCCCGGATATTGGGCATTTTTTGTTGCCCATGCGCTGAAAAAATAACAAAAAACAAACAACTCCCACACCCTAAAAAAAAAACAAAACAAAAAAAAACAAAAAAAAAAAAAACAAACAAAAAAAAAAAAAACAACGAAAAACAAAAAAAGAATCAAAGCAATTTTTCTTTCAATCAAAACAGCATGGAGTGTCCGTGCAGCACGCACACACACACACACACACACACACACACACACACACACACACACACACACACACACACACACACACACACACACGGTGTCCGGGCTCGAACGTGCAACGCGAAAGAGAGGAATAAGGCAAAAACTTACCCACACAGTATTTTGTCCACACGGCCACGAGTGCTTATGACGTCATAACGTGGCGAAATAAGCTTTTGAAACAAGTTTGATACGTGTACGTGACTTGAGAAAAATAACCCCCTCCCCCAAAAATGGACAATTTGACCGCTACAGAACGAATCTTTTTTTTTCTTTTTATATTATACATCCGGGATATTGATATTTCAGATGGTACTGGTTCTGACCCGGTCGGATGCGTATGACAAAAGATTTTAGCAGACATACAAACACACACACTAAGTCGCAGACAAGTCCCCTTGTCCCCTTTATATAATAGACTAACAGGGGTACCCGGCGTTGCTCGGAGTTATATAAATTAATATAGAAACGAAATTATGTTCAGTATCTTTATATTAAAATTTCTATCTCTCCCTTTCTTTCAAGCAGTATCTTTTTGTTTCTCTGTTTCCTCTCTTTTTTAACCGCCTTTATCCATAAACTTTTTAGTATCTTTTGCCTAATTCAGTCGTCTCTCTTGTTTTACTGAACTAAAAAAATGTAAATAAGATAGTGGAGTTACCATTTTCAAATATAATACTGCATTCTCATATTTATTGCTCGGGGCAACTTCAAATGATATACTTGAAAAAAGGTAATTCCGTTCACTTCACTCGCTTTCACAATAATATGAAGAGAAATTATAAAGAAAAGATCTTAAAAATATATATGAAATAAAGTATCTTTCAGATTGTAAAATGCTTCAACCATTTTCGGGACTGACTCAATATACCCTCTTTCTTACATATATATATATATATATATATATATATATATATATATATATATATATATATATATATATATATATATATAGTAAGTTAAAAATGTATATGGCGATTAAGCTACATATACATTTTTTAACTTACTAACTAGCTCTACCTACGCATTGAGCACTTTTGAAGTAAATACTTAAAGTTTACGCATAAATCTATACTTTCGTATATTAATTTTATGTAAGTAAATTAAGTAGTTATATATATATATAAAAGCCTGAATAGTCCTAGAGTGGATGAAACGCGGAATATTCAGTGTAGCTTAATCGCCATATATATTATATAAATTACTATATATATATATATATATATATATATATATATATATATATATATATATATATATATATATATATGAAATAAAGTTTTTTTTCCAGACCATCATCTGCTTAAGTCATTTCCAAGATTGACGCCATACACCCCTCTTCTTAAAAATATATATTCAATTAAAGTAATTTTTAGATCGAAATCTGCTACATCTATTTCCGGGACTAACTCCATATACGACCGGATTAAACATATATATGAAATTAAGTAATTTTCCGATCGTAAACTGCTGTAGCCATTTTCTGAGAATGACTCCATATACGCCGCCTTTTAAAATATATAAAATATAAAATCGTTTTCAGGTCGTAAACTGTTTCTGCTTCTGCAATTTCCAGGACTGTATCCATATACCTCCTTTTAGAATATATATAAAATAAAGTAATATTCAGATCGTAAATTGCGTCAGCTATTTCCGGGACTGACTCCATGTACCCCACTCTCTTAAAAATAAGCATGTAATAAAGTAATTTTCAGATCCTAAACTGCTTCAGCAATTTCCTGGACTGAATCCATATGCCTTCCTCTTAAATATACATATGAAACAAAGTAATTTTGATATCATAAACTTCGTAATCCATTTTATATGAGGGTAATGCTTGTGACAACAAAGCAGACCATATCCCCCTATCTCTGCCTATAAATGAAGGATTAGCAATCTCAATATAAGCAACAATAAATGGCTAGTTAAAGAGAAAGGACGCCATTTCCGGTAAAATCACTCAGTATTTTTTTTTCAATTCATACATAAATGCATTAATTTCTATTGAAAACGTTAACTATGTTCTGCTCTCCGTATCGATTTGCTTTTTCTGAAATAATTTTTCTACCTCATCGTTTTTTGTGATTTTGGGATATTTTGCTATTTGACACGCGGCAATTACGTAGGTACCATTTTTTTCAAACTTGAAACTCAGCATTTTCTTCGGTTTTATAACGTAGAACCACTCAGTTTTATCGTGTAATAATAGACGTAATAATAAACAGAGAGGACGTTATTTCCAGTAACGTGTCAGCATTTTTCCAAACTTATATGCATAAATACTTTGATTTTTTAAAAAAAATTATGTAATAATAACAAAGGAAATCCGGGAAAAGTGTACCCTCCTTTCAAAAACCTGCCCAGTAAATCGTCATAAAATTAATTTTTTGGGCCAATTTTTACATATTTTTCATCCAAGATTTTGCTCTTTCTAATGATACCAGATTTGTGATTGTTTGATGCGGCTGCCAAAAGTTTTTAGCAGACATACAAACATACACACACAAACATACATACAGATTTCCTTTATATAATAGACTAGCGAGGGGTACCCGGCGTTTCCCGGGTGTTTGGAGGTGTGTGACGGGGGGGGGGGTTAAAAAAAAGTAAGTATGAGGATCGAACCCGAACTGTTGAGGCAAAGTTGTAAATTAAAGTGTGAAAAAAAATGTACGACGTTAACCATTGCCCCACCGCGAGATGCTAACGGAAACATGTTTGAATTTATTTAATTACTTGGGTTTAGCAGATGTCCGTTTCGATGAGTTAATGAGGTCAAGTTTGACTGCGGGATTTTTATTTTCCCAAGATGTTATAGGAAAAAGACTAACCCACATGCGGCGAACGACAAATGTTGAATATTTATCTTCCCGAAATCGAGCAAATTAAATAGACAGGCGAGCTTCGTTGTTAACTGTGAGATATTACGATTTATATGTGATATAAAAAGTTTTAAAAAGTTGTGAAGCGAGCGATTGCTTCTCTGAAAGAAGCCTTTTGTAGACATACAGAAAAAGCGAACACACATACACACATACATACATACATTTTCGTTTTTATATTTATAGATTTTAAAGAGCGTTTTTGGCTCTATCTAATCGTTTGAATTACAATCGTTTTAAAGGATTCTGTCTTCTTTTCAGAACGTTGAATAAAAGATGAGAATAAAACAAATTCGCACAATTTTCTTATTTAATTCTAACTAGGTCAGAAAGATGCTGAAACAGCTCTCAACATCAATGAAGCGTTTGGTCCAGGATCCACTACTGAACGTACAGAACAATGGTGGTTTAAGAAATTTCGTCGCGGCGACGAGAATCTTGAAGATTATTAGCGTAGTGGTTGGCCATCGGATGTTGACAACCGACAATTAAGAGCCTTAATCGAAGCCAATCCACGTGCAACTGGCCGAGAACTTGCTTTTAGATGAGACTTAACGTATACGACGATTTCCAACAACTTGAGACGGATTCGCAAAACAAAAATCTTGGTAAATGGGTGCCTCAAGAATTGAACAACAACCAAAAGAAACGCTGTTATGAATTGTCATCCTCTCTTTTTTTTTCACGCAACAAGAACGACCCGTTTTTCGATCGGGTTGTGACTTGCGATAGAAAAGTGAATTCTTTACGACAACCGGTGACGCTCAGCTCAGTGTTTGGACGCCGACTAAACTCGACAACACTTCCAGAAGCCAGAGTTGCACCAAAAGAAGGTGCTTACTGTTTGGTGATCTGCAACTGGTCTCATCCATTACTGTTTTTTAACACATTTTTTTTAATTGTTTGGTGTTAATCATTCGTTCTTGTAATACAGTTTCTTATTTCAGTAACTTCTTTCCAAGAACTGCAGACTCTCTTACTGCTGATGGCTTTTTTCTTCTACCTATAGGTTTGGTCATTTCAAGATCAATAAGCATCACCTGTCTTTGCAATGGTCATCTTTCATTTTTGTTAACTCCTCGCATCAAGTGGCTTCATCAATTGTCAGGAGCGATGTCTATAAAAAAAATATAAACAAACACCGAAAAAGTCAAATCACAAAGGACACCAAAACGAAACTTTAAATGTTTAATTATAGTCTAATAATAAGTTAATAAGAGAAAAACAAAGCTTTGTCTCTAGCGAATTAAGTCTGGTGGCATGCGCTCATTTTTATTGGCTGGGAATAATGGTTGTGTTTTTGCGTCATGAAAAAATAGCGGAATCACCATCGTGTAAACGATATACGTAGACACATCTTTGACTAGAATCTTCATAGGCCACGCCGAAATGTATGAATCGTGTCTGTATGTATTAACAACCAACTGATGTTTTGGGCGGGAACAATGAACGCTGAAACGAAGGACCAGGTGTAAAAGACGACGAAGAACACAAAGAAAACGGTAAATACATTCATAAGTCCAACATTGGAATGTCATGTTGTTTAGCGTGTTTTTTTTTTTCTGGCATGTCGACGATCCTGTTTGGTTTGGGGATGTTTCGGCTCTAAGGTTACTTCTATCGAGCAGCGTTTAGCGTATGCCACACACATGAATAAACAGACAAGCTGAATGTCATTTACGGTTTAGCGCGCGGGCTTAGGAAGTCGACAAGCAGGAAGTATTTGGCGCGAGCATGTCAACAAAAGTATGATAACAATAAGAAAATAGAATGAAATATCAGACGCACAAAACGCGTAAATAATATAAAATGATAAAAGAAAAATAATTCGGAACCAAAAAAATAAAAAGGAAAATGGGAAACGCCCAATTGTATTTTAGACACATCGCGCGATCACCTAATTCCTACAGCCTCACATTTAGAAATAATATACGTATATAAGGTGTGTGTGTGTGTGTGTGTGTGTGTGTGTGTGTGTGTGAGAGAGAGAGAGAGAGAGAGAGAGAGAGAGAGAGAGAGAGAGAGAGAGAGAGGGGATCACAATGTTGAGGCGGTGGTGGGGATGTCGCCCACCTATGGAAATTACTACACTTTTTTTTATCTTAATATTAAATTAATACAAAACAACGTTTTTACCAATAAGTGGCTACCTATCAAGGTCTGGAGCCAGTCGAGGATAAGGTCTACAGAGATGAATCAAATGCTAGTTAAGTGATAATGAATACTATAAGATGATTCAATACATATACATAAAATGCACGTAAAGCAAACAACCGACACAGAAAACAGTAATTCTTCTCGACCTTTCAGAAACATTCATGGAATGCGAGAACTAAATGACAAAATACGGAACGATATTTATGTATCTACCTTAAGTAAATTCATAGTGCGCTTTCTACTCTCAATATATATATATATATATACATATATATATATATACATATATATATATACATATATATATATACATATATATATATAATAAGAGGAGGAGGAGGAAGAAGCAGAAGAAGAAGAAGAAGAAGAAGAAGAAGAAGAAGAAATGATAATAAATTTTGGTTGTATTGAGCTTTTTTATTTGGTTGGATTACTACATGAATATTAATATTTATATTCATTTAAAGTTTAATGAAGCTTTTAGCTTGTAAACTTAACTTATACTTCTTAGTCACACACACAGACACACACACACACACACACACACACACACACACACACACACACACACACACACACACACACACATATATATATATATACGAGCAAACAGTTAATAAAACATGTAAAAAAACACTTTGAAAAAGAGTTAAAAACATATTTAATCTGAAAAGGAAACACTTGATAAGTGGATATTCCTTAGTCCGCGGAGTTTCGAAGAAATTCTTTCCTTCTCACCAGAAGGTAGGAATTAGCAAAATGCAGGATCGGATTTTTTTTTTTTTACACAGTGATCACGAATTAAGGCCCTGAAGCCACTCAGGGATAAGGGTTATTGCAAGTACATTACGTTAGTGTGGAGATTTGATGAAGTGTTTGCTTAAGGGGGCGGTTCATTAGGAATTTGTTAACGTTGGACTTGAACACATCCAAGTTGTAGTCCGGAGGGAAGCAGGCAGACGGAACAGAGTTCCACAGGCGTGCAGTTCTAAGAAAGAAGCTTTGTTCATGGAATCCGCGTTTTGATTTAGGCACAGATAAAGAGTGGGGGAAACTTTTGACAGTAGATTCAGCTAAACGGGTGTTTTCGTGAAAGATTGACGAGGGGGGACCAGAGATTGGAGTTCAGACGAGCACCTGCCATGGAAATAACGATAAAACAAGGATAGGCTTGCAACGTCTCTTCTGTGGGAGAGAGGTTGCAGGGTAGAGAAAAGGGCATCCCCCACTAAGCCACGAAGTCTATTTTGTACTCTGTCAAGGTAGGATAGGCTGTTTTTAGCAGCTCCTGTCCAGATATGGCAACAGTATTCCATTCTTGGACGTACTTGGCTTTTATATAGATAGAGAATTGCATCAGTAGTGAGATATCTTCTGGAGCGGTAGAAGGATCCCACCATCTTTCCAGCGACCTTCGCAACAGACTTGATGTACGTGTTCCATTTCAGATCAGGAGTAAAGGTCAAACCCAGAAGCTTGTCAAAACACGGGGCCTCACCCAGACGAGAGCCATCCATCACAATTGATGCCAGCTGGGGATCAGAGCGTTGATGATGTAAGGATAGGAGTTTGGTTTTGGATGCATTAAAGGTAACCAGCCACATCTTCCCTTACTGAACCACGCGCTCGAGATCAGAGGAGAGAGAATCAGAGAGAACTTTGTCATTTACAGACTTTGATGTGTTGCCGTAGATTGTCATGTCATCAGCATAGATGTTAACGAATGATTTAAGTATGTGTTTAGGGAGGTCATTGATGTAGATCAGGAAGAGAGTTGGGCCCAGGATTGACCCCTGAGGGACTCCAGCATTTATATTGCAGGCCTCCGATTTTTGTCCATCTACCACTACTCTTATAAGCCTATCGGAGAGAAATGATTTAATGACTGAGAAAACATTTCCAGTTATACCGTAGCTGGTAATCTTGTGAAGTAGACCCTTATGCCATACCTTGTCGAAGGCCTTGTCAAGAGCAATAGCCCTAGAAAGGAAGCCTTTGTCAAGAGATTCACTAATCCTGTGGGATATAATCGTCAGCACATCTGCGGTAGATCTTGCAGAGCGGAAACCATATTGTGTGTCACTAAGAAGGTTATTCCTGCTGAGGTGGTTGACTATTTCTCTATTTAATATGGATTCCAGCAACTTACTCATAACACACAGGAGACTTATAGGTCTGTACTGAGAGGGAGATGACTTATCACCTGAATTCTTAAATACAGGGCAAACTGATGAGGTCTTCCAGGGAGTCGGAAAGCACTTCTCCTTAAGGCAGCGTTAAATAGTTTCGTAAGTATGGAAGCAAGTTCTGGTTGAAGCTTTTTTAACACTATAATTGGGATGCCATCAGAGCCAGTTGCTTTACTGGAATCTAGGTTCTTGATTAGCTTGGCGACCTCATGCACGGATATTTGCATGCAAAAGTATTTGATGAAACAGCGTCAAAGATCTTACTTGAAATCAAAAAAGTGTAGCAGAGGGAATATGGTGAAGAAAAAAAGTGATTACACGTGAATGGATAGTCTGGTGGATGATAAATAATCCAGTGACGGTAAAATACAAATATATAACTTCAAGAAAGTTAATGTAATTTCCATTTGCACAAGTACAATCAAAGGAAATCCCGTAATTAGAAGATGGTCCAAAATAATCCAAAGGAAGAAATCCATGGAATAATTCACAAAAATGTGTACAAGGGAAAAAGGGGGAAAATTCCAATAACATTAATAAAAGAAAAATAAGATATGCTTTTCACTCTACTGCCGAGACGTATATATCTATCATTTATATATATATATATATATATATATATATATATATATATATATATATATATATATATATATATATACATATATATATATATATAAAGTAAGTAAGCTAGATAGAAATGTTTGTTTCATTGCCCGGCGAAATCAACAGATGATCGGGAATAAAACATAAACATATCTGTGTAGCTTATTGCAATAAGTATATAATCTCTCTCCTTCTCTCTTTCTCTCTCTCTCTCTCTCTCACACTATATATATATATATATATATATATATATATATATATATATATATATTTAGTAATGTGATTGATAATTTAAAATTTAAAAATCAAATTATAATTAAATTAAAAATCCGTTTCATAAGAAGGAACAACAACAAAATCAATTATTTGTACGATCGTTTCGGAAAACAGTGTTTTTATTGTGATAGACATCAAGTTACGGACAATGATTATTACATATAGTTTTTAAATAAACAAGGTTTCCTTATCAGCAAATTGTGAAGGTTTTTTTAAATTAAATTTAAAAGACACCATAAATAAACCTAGCATTAAAAGTAAGGCAGATGTATCTGGAAAAAAATTAAAATAAAGGTCTGGATTTAAAATTGATAAGAAAATTAATATGGGTTAGAGATAGAAAAGAAATAGAGTAAAATATAAATTTGGTTTAAATACAATATTATACATACATACATACATACATACATACATACATACATACATACACAAATATATACATGCATATATATGAAAAAATAGACACATATATACATATAAATAGATATACAGATATATACATAAAAATATAGGTACAAATATTTATCTTTTAATTTTTCGCCTTTTGAAATCAGGAACTATTGTTAACGTACTCATATAGATGTTTGCTATAGCTTTTCACCTTATCGAATGATAAATTTTCAAAAAGGACGCCCGTGCAATAATTTATTTCCGTTAGCATACTTTTGATTTAAAGACGCCACGGTTTATAATTCGAAAGAAATTGTAAGCTAATGTTATTTGTATAATTACATAATGCAAGGGGGATAATTAGTCATATTTTCTTTAATTAAAGGGTGCAAGGGGGATAATTAGTCTAACTTAATTTATTACAGAAAAAAAATGTAATCTATTTTTACTAATAAGTAATTTTTAATGATTTAAGGTGGTTTATATTTATTAAATTTAAACCAACGTTTAAGACTGCATGTGAAGATTAGTTCCTGTCTTGAATTTAATAGGGTGGTTGCATTTTTTATATCTTCATATTTCAAAAGTTTTAGGGTCTCTTTTGTACATAGTGCACAGAATTTATCTCCTGGTTTATATGGTTTGCAAGATTCAATTACTCGCCATTTCAACTTGAAAGAAATATTGCTATTTTTGAGTTGCCAAATATAGTTAGTTTGGTTTGACAGAGAGTTATTTTTAAAAGAATATTTGTGCGTTGAAATTCTATGTTTTATTAGGCCAGATGTGGAGCCAAAATATATTGCCTCTTGTTTATTGTGATTATTTTCCGTTAGGTCTGGTGCTGGATTATTATATGGTGGGTTGATTTGTAATTGATCATCATGTATATATATATATATATATATATATATATATATATATATATATATATATATATATATATATATATACATGATTACTACAATACTATCTATATAACCCTTATCCCTGAGTGGCCTTCGGGCCTTGATAAGTGGTGACCTCCATGTAAAAAAAAAAAAAGTTAAACCTAGAGTCTACGGAGCAGAGTTTATTTTAATGCATTAATAAATGTATTAATATTTTTAAAGAACAGTGCACATAATACTATAGATATATAATAAGCTCAATAGGTATATGTATCCTAGAGCTATATTAATATTAAGTAAAAAAGATTAATAATTGTGAATTATAAATCAGTTCCAAAAGGAAAACAAGCAAAATCTAATATCTTTGGACATGATACTGTATTTTGTCTGGAGACAAAATACAGTATCATGTCCAAAGATATACTGACTGAACTTAAAAAAAAAAAATCTAATAGAGCTTCATAAGGAATATCCGCCTTACTTACGACAAAAATGCTAGTTTATTTTGGTGTCTAAAACTCCCCGCCCTTATTTTTGCTGATGAGGAGACAAAATCTTTTTCAATTATTGTCGATAATTATTTTCAAATTTAATAAAATGAATATCGTTTCCGAAACAATTGTACACTCAAGTTGATTTTGTTTGATTTTCCTTTTTAAACTGATTTATAATACACAATTATTAATTGTTTTATATATAGTCTTGAAAGTTTTTTAGCCTTTAAAACTATATAAAAAACACTTATTTAATTTTTATATTTTTTATCATTCGTTAGAAAGCTGGGCAGTAGATAATTTAATCACTTGTAATACACACACACGTATATATATATATATATATATATATATATATATATATATATATATACATATATATATATGTCTATATATATGTCTATGTATATACATATATATATATATATATATGTCTATGTCTAGCAGAACTGATGAGCTGTGAAACAGCGAAACTACTGCATGTGGATGACTATATATATATATATATATATATATATATATATATTATATATATATATATATATATATTACTGTTTTAAAAATAATAAATAAATAAAAATACGTCCAAATTAAAAAGGGCGACTTTCTAAGTAAATAAAAAAAAAAAAAATGAGCTCCGAGGCGGAGCCAATATTAACCGTATGTATCGCTTGAAAAATCAACAATAACAAAATCTCTCTCTGTCTCTGTCTCTGTCTCTCTCTCTGTCTCTCTGTCTCTCTGTCTCTCTCTCTCTCTCTCTCTATATATATATATATATATATATATTTATATATACTAGCATGGATACCCTGGGTCGACATAAAGCTCCGTTTGAAACACACCTGCTATACTAAGGATATTGATCACTTTCAGCATCGAAACCCTCTCAACAATTTTAAAAATAAAAGAACGAATAAAAACATGAAAACGTAATCGCCCGAAAAAAGAAGTACGTGACACCCTCTCCACCAGATATTTGGGCAGAGGGGATATAAAGGGAATAAGATATTCTCTAGATATTGAACACTGTTTGTTGTATCTGCGCTTGACTCCCCACCCCCCAAAAAGATAAAATAAAAATTAAATGAATAAAAACAACTTTCTTTTAATCAAAATAGCAGGGAGTGCCCGTGTGACCGAAAATAGAAAAACAAAATGAGCCGCGGTGTCCGCGTTCGAACTTGAAACGCGAAAGAAGGTAAAACCTTACGGATGCACTATTTCGCCCACACGGCCACGAGTGCTTATGGCGTCATGACGTTGCAAAATAAGCTTTTTAAACGTGTGCGTGACTTGCGAAAAGTTTAAGAAAATATGGAATTCCTTTTACTGGCTTTTTTTGTTTTTGTTTCTTGTTTTTTGTAAAGACACTTTTCACTGGCTTTTTTTTTCGTAAAGGCACTTTCTAATATGTATAAAAGATAATGTGCTGCAGTTTAAAGAGTTTTCGAAGGGAAATATTTGATTTGATCCAACAGATGACGCCTTTTCTGGTTCACCAAAGCTGGAGAAAAGTATTTTTAAGCAGAGGTATGATTTCGTAGGCAGTGTAAGGAAAAATGGAATTCTTTTACTTTTTTCAATAGTTTTTTTTTTCGTAATATGTATAAAACGTAATTTGCTGCAGTTAAAAGAGTGTTTAAAGGCAGGAGGAAAAGTATTTTTAGCAGATTTTGTGAGGAGTTTAAGAAAAATGGAATTTCTTTCACTGGCTTTTTTAATTATTATTTTTTGTTTGTTTTTTGTAGACATTTTTTTCACTGTTTTTGTTTTCGTAAAGGCACTTTCTAATATATATCAAACATAATTTGCCTCAAGTTCAAGTTTTGACAGAAAAATATTGTATTTGATCACACAGGTGGCTCCCAGAGGAAATAACTCGAGACCGGTTTCTAAAAAAAAAAATATATATATATATATCTATATCGCTAATAATAATTCAAAATAAATTAAGTTAAATATATTATCAATATAAATCAACTTTAAATAAAATCTTGAATAAAGCACTTAAAACAATTCTCTCGCTATAAACAGTAACTAATATACAGCTATTTAGTAAAATCGATTTTTCTTATGTAATATGCAAATGAGGTTATCTCTTGAGCGTATATTTTGTAAGAATCATCTATATATATAAAAGTCTATGATATAAATCTCAGTTGTCTGTTTAAATGTATATATGTTTGTATGTCTGCCTAAAACTTTCGACAGATGCGACGGATTTTCACAAGATTGGTATCGTTTGGAAGCCCGACCCTTCGGACGACAAATATCGAAAAATTGCCTAAAACATTAACTCCTTCAACCTCAATTGAACACTTTTCTACAAGGAGGGTTTTGTTTTCGCCGTATATTTTCGAAAGTCATCCCCGCTTTTCGATTGAGTAGTCCTAATTCAAACTTTCGCCACTTCCAGTTTGGTGATAGACGCAACGGCAAAGACGCCACGTTCTTTTTTACGTTCTCTTCCTCCTCCGCGGTACGGGTTCGAACCTGCCTGCCTACTACCACTTCTTTTAACACTTCTCTCCACCCGGTTGTTATTTTGATTTTTTTTTTTTACACGACAAACCCAGGCAACGCCGGGTATCTCCACTAGTACTATATAAAGAAATAAATGAAATAAAGTTTATGCGAGTAAGTTTTTAGTATGAAAATTAATTAGGAAAGTAATGGGCCTCTTGTATATATTAATCAAATTGTGAATAAGCATACAAACAAACAGACAGGAATACCAATTTATATATATATATATATATATATATATATGTATATATATATATATATATATATATATATATATAGAGAGAGAGAGAGAGAGAGAGAGAAATGTGTCTTTGTGAATTTGTCTATCTTTCTAGTTATCTATCACTCCTTTCTTTCAATTCTTTAGCTATCATGCTTTTTTACAACTACTAACAATGGCTGATGTACACTTTCATTGATAACTTTTAATGAATGAACTTGAGTGCACCAGCCTCCATTGTGTCTAGATTGTCGTAAAATTTTCATTATGGAATATCATAAATATCATAGCGTTTCTTTAATTACACTAAAATATATCCGTCTAGACATGAACAAAACCATCAAAGAAAAAATGACACCTGGCAACATAAAAACGGCAAAGACAAGGGTACCAACAATCAAATAAAACAGAATACCATGTGCGTCGCCAGGCATCTTAACAAAGAGGTGTAGAAACTGACCTTTGTGTCACATCATCTCACCATGAAGGGAGATAAATATTACGATATATAAAGTGTAGTATCTGTTTTTATACAACACTAACGTAATGTACTTGCAATAACCCTTATCCCTGAGTGACTTCCGGGCCTTGATAAGTGGTGATCACTGTGTAAAAAACAAAAACAAAAAACAAAAAACATCTCTGCTAACCATTAGTGAAACATAGATCCTTCTAAAATGAGGTTATTTTTAAAAATTTTTATCAAAATCCAGAATGTCTATTTTCGGAAGCTGGATTTTATACACTTTTAAAACCCCCCTTGTGTCAAACTTTGCCCTTGTAGGGAGGTTAGTAATTAGGAACTATAAAGCAATTTTATTTTAGTTTTAATTCCATCAATTTATTATTTTACGGGTAAATACTTTATGTGTACCACGTTCTTGAATGAATAAAATAACATTTTCAGTTATTTTTTTTCAAACTTGAATTTGTTTTTATATTAAAAAATAACAGAGCTGTATTTCATTTTGTTTTCATATGCAATTAGTTGTATATGAGAACTAAAAGATATATGGGACTCACTGAAGAGCTGTGATACAGCGAAATATCTATATACTAGCATCCCCCCGTCGTTGCCCGGTCGTAAAATACGCATAAATATAATTTGAATTAAACAGAAACTGAGACATGTGCATTCGAGTATCGTTTTTTTGAACAGTTCACTTCTTTTAAGTAAAAAACAACTCAAGCTGAGATCGAAATCAAAACCTAAAGTCAGTGAATCAAGTACAATAACCATTAGACCAGCTTGACACGTTCATTACCTAAATTTTCATACCTACTTATTCTTAACATAAAGAAGCTGTCATGTTTCACAGCCACGCATGCGCATTCGTGAAACAGTTAACAAACATAAAAATCCGATGACTCGCAAATAGCAATTTTTCAATTTTAATACCATAGCAGCCCTTTCTTTCTATATCAAAAAGTTTTCCACATGTCTTATATAACAAATTTCAAGTCCGCAAATCAAATATTCGTTGTCGGTGTTCCGAAATAATGTTTCCTTTTCATTTACTTCCACCGAATTGAAAATCAAAATTCCTACCCATTTTGGCCCTCTATGCTAGTTTTTGACTCATAACCCAATTATTTCAGTGATAATCGATCTGGGTCACGATGACACAGATTTTCCTTACTTCCGTTTGCATTTTTTGAACTAATTCTTTCGCCATTATTACAATCTTATATATATGTATATATATGTGTGCATATATATATGTATATATATGTGTGTGTGTGTATATATGTATATATATATATATATATATGTATATATATGTGTGCACATATATTTGTATATATATATGTGTGTATATATATATGTATGTATTTATATGTATATATATGTACCAAGTGCCACCTCTCCTCTTGGGAACGAAACCTTCCCCACACTAAGAACCGATCATACCCACATGGGGAGACAAATAAATAGAAACATTAAAAAATCCCCTACATGTATTTATAAATGCATCTCTTTATCTAAACAAACATAATATTAAGAATGCCCGAACTGTCTAAGACTGAAACGAAAAATCACAATAATATCAAAATTGAATGAAAACACCCTTGCCCTGATTTCAGAGGAGCTGCCCCCCCCCTCTTCACACACACATTAGAAACGACCTTGGATCACAGTTTCCTTCCTAGGGAAGCAAATAACTTTATCTATCTATATATCTATAAAAGTGAACGTGACTGTGTGTCTGTCTATCTGACTGTTTGTCTGTCTGTCTGTCTGTCTGTGTACATTTTCCTTCGCAATAACTCTGTTAATTTTCAGTCTACAGACTCGAAATTTGATATACAGGATGCTGAGATTTGGGAAAATCTATGGGATCGGTTTTCGGCCAGAAATTGGACTGTTAAGGGGTTAAAGTTCAAGGATTTGCCATTTTAGAACTCTACCAAACTCCTCCGACGATTTGGAGTCTAAACACTTGAAATTTTAGATATATATATGTTCCTTGGACACTTAATAACTTAATTTGAGCCCCAAACAATAAATTTTAAGGAGCCATAATAGGGGTCAAAGTTAAAAAAATTGACGGTTTTTTTTTTCTCAACATACACCTCCAAACACCTGGGCAACGCCGGTCACCCATGCTAGTAATACTATAAAACAGAACACAAATTCTACAGATTAATACAAGAAAACACACACACACATACACCCTACACTATGCACCCAGTTGACCAAGTTCCAATGGGCCGCCACCTCCACTCAAGTAAGAGTAAACAAATGAAAAGAATGAAAAAACAAAGAAAGATAAGTAGAAACACAAGAAGAGAGAAACATAAGACAACAGTGACCACAGTCCGTCCCCAACGAACCAGTAATAAAAATTGAACATACGAATGAAAAGTAGAATCATTCGCACATGTCTCCACCGCTCGGAAACATTTCAAATGAACTACGAAAATGCTCTTTTACATTTTAAATACATCTTGAGTATATTCTAAATCTTACATTTTTGATCATGTTCCGTTCTATCTCCCCTGGTATCCTCTGATCACACAGTTGTATCAGTTAAGATAAAAATGAAATGTAATAAGTCTTCAGACGTACCTCTCCACCGTACAGTATATCGATACTCTATGGCTGACTATATATATAATCTACCTCTGCTTTCCATGTTTAAAAAGGATGTATCCTCTATAGTATCAGACCTGACCAAATGGTTTATTGTAGGTATAGACCGATTCATACACTCCAAAAAATTCAAACAAAAACCTAACAGCCAGCCATGGTTTTCTCAAGAATGTGCTGCTGCCATTGCGCACAGAAATCACTTTTTCCATAACTACCAACGTAATAGATGTACTGAGACAAAAGCTGCATTCAGGACTGCCAGCAACCACTGTACAAGAGTAATAAAACATGCAAGAGAGCTATATGCTCAGTCCGTCAAATCCAAAGTAGCTGAGCAGCGGCTTGGTTTCCACCAGTTTTGGGAAATAGCAAACAGGATCCTGAACAGATGCGTGCGTTCTATCCCAACTATCATCAATGGACCTGAGGTCATCTCATCAGCATCAGACAAGGCCAAACTATTCGCCAAGAATTTTGCAGTTAACTCTACCTTCTGCGACGAAGAGCATCAACTCCCCGTATTTCCTCCTACAACAGACAACACACTATCCAACATACAAATATCTGTGCACGAGGTCGCCAAACTAATCAAGAACATTGATTCCAGTAAAGCAACTGGCCCAGATGACATTCTAATTA
Organism: Euprymna scolopes; assembly: GCF_053919585.1. Classification (NCBI taxonomy): domain Eukaryota; kingdom Metazoa; phylum Mollusca; class Cephalopoda; order Sepiida; family Sepiolidae; genus Euprymna; species Euprymna scolopes. Next base: position 15,662,811 of record NC_136485.1, read on the forward strand.
TAGTGTTGAAAAGCGTCGACCAGAACTTGCCCCCATACTTACAAAACTGTTTAAGCGTTGCCTTAAGAAGAAGTGCTTTCCAACACCTTGGAAAACCTCGTCAGTATGCCCTGTATTTAAGAACTCAAGTGATAAGTCATCTCCCTCTCAGTAGAGACCAATAAGTCTCCTTTGTGTCATGAATAAGTTACTGGAATCCATATTAAATAAAGAAGTAGTCAACCATCTCAGCAGAAATAACCTTCTTAGTGACATGCAATATGGTTTCCGTTCTGCTAGATCTACAGCTGATGTGCTAACAGTTATATCCCATAGGATTAGTGAATCTCTCGACAAAGGGTTCCTTTTTAGGGCAATTGCTCTTGACATATTGAAGGCCTTCGATAAGGTTTGGCATAAGGGCCTACTTCACAAGATTTCCGGTATGGTATAACTGGAAATGTTTTCTCAATAATTAAATCATTTTTCTCTGATAGGTTCATAAGAGTAGTGGTTGATGGGCAGCAATCAGAGGCCCACAGTATTAATGCTGGAGTCCCCCAGGGGTCCATCCTGGGCCCAACTCTCTTCCTGACCTACATCAATGATGTCCCTAAACACATTTGTTTACATCTATGCTGATGACACGACCATCTACGGCAACACATCAAAGGCCGTAAATGACAAAGCTCTTTCTGATTCTCTCTCCTCTGATCTTGAGCGCGTGGTTCAGTGGAGAAAGAGATGGCTGGTTACTTTTAATGCATCTAAAACCAAGCTCCTAATTTTACATCATCAACGCTTATTCCTCATCTAGCATCAATTGAAATGGATGGCTCTCGTCTTGGGGAGGCTTCATGTTTTGACAAGCTCCTAGGTTTGACCTTTACTCCTGATCTGAAATGGAACACGTATATCAAGTCTGTTGCCCGGGCCGCTGGGAAAATGGTGCGATCCTTCTACCGCTCCAGAAGATATCTCACTACTGATGCAATTTTCTATCTCTATAAAAGCTAAGTACGTCCAAAGATGGAGTACTGCTGCCACATCTGGGCTGGAGCTTAAAAAACAGCCTATCCTGCCTTGACAAAGTACAAAATAGACTTCGTGGCTTAGTGGGGGATGCTCTCTTCTCTTCCCTGCAACCTCACTCCCACAGAAGAGACGTTGCGAGCCTGTCTTTGTTTTATCGTTATTTCCATGGCAAGTGCTCGTCCGAGCTCCAATCTCTGGTCCCCTCCTCGCCAATCCTTTACGATAAACACCCGTCTAGCTAAAACCACTGTCAGTAATTTCCCCCACTCTTTATCTGTGCCTAAATCCAAACGTAGATTCCATGAACATAGCTTTTTCTTAGAAGTGCACGCCTGTGGAATTCTCTTCCGTTTGCCTGTTTCCCACCTGACTACAACTTGGACGTCTTCAAGTCCAACATAAATAAATTCCTGATTAATCGCCCCCTTAAATAAGGCACTTTATCAAATATCCAATACCAACTATTACTACGATATTATCCCATTGATTATTGTACACAAAATAACCCGCATCCCCGAGTGGCTTCCGGGCCTTGATAAGTGGTGATCCCCATGTAAAAAGAAAGTTATGGTAGTTTCTTATACCGGTCAATCTATCTATAATTGAAAAAAAAAAAAAAAACTTTAACGCTTTGAAAATGTTTCTTTTTTCAATTTCTTGCAAACTGTCTTTTTTCTACAGAGTAATTAAATTACACTCATTTTGAATTTTTAATTTGGATCGCAATATCAATATTTTTTATTACAACTAGGAGTACATCTTATGAGAACTGAATCTTATGACCAATTCCCGTTTTGGAGCAAGCAAACCACTAAGCTAATTCTTTCATTTATATTTTACTTTTTTCATTTTTCATTGATTCCCTGCATTTCATGAACCTTTTACACTTAGAGCTGCTTCACAACTGACAATAACTTTCAAGTCTAACATAAACAAATTCTTGTTTAGCCATCCTTATCCCGATGTTTCTTTACCTCACACTTTTAACCTTTATCCTTGTGCAGCACTGGGTCTTGATAAGCGATTACTAGTGCAAAAGAAATTTGAATACATATATGAATGTAAGATCAGACGTAATTATTTCCACACACAAACAACGCCACAGCTCACACAAGACATGAAAGCCGCAGAGCAGAAATTCAAAATTAGAATTCTGCCCGCATTTGGGCTCATCAGTTGAATATATTCGGACTCGAAATTCGAAACTTAGTCACCAGCATGCAAGGCGAATACCCTGCAACCCAGGCCTCTATGCCACATACAATAAAGTCTAACACAGATCAACCAAACATAAGCGGCCTTACTGTGGAATATACTTCTCAACAAGGGATGTAGTTATACAACCACTAAGAATCCAGCCTTAGCGCTAGAATGATATAATCCAACAAGCTAATCACGCGAGAAAATTAATGTAAGGTTTTCGAATGTGAGATTCTATATAATTATTTCCATAATCAAACAACGCCGTGGCTCACATAAGTCATTAAAACCAGAAATCGGAAGTCCAAGTCTTCGAAAATGTAATAAATGTAATTAAAAAATATTATATATATATATATATATATATATATATATATATATATATATATATATATATATATATATATATGTATATAATGATAATTATATAATATAATGATAATTATATTTTCGTCCCAAACAAGGCATTTTGATGCAGGGGTTAATATCAGAGACATAAGTTGCAAGGATACAATGTAGGGAGGTGAGCAGCAAGATATCTGTTCACATTACACTTGAATTCTGCATGTCAGTACAGTTGAGGAAGCAGGAACCTGGAAGGAAATTCCAAAGTCTAGCAGTTCTGGGGAAGAAACTATTGGAGTAAAAGGCTTTCTTACATTTGGGATATCTACTGTGTAGGGGTAGGACTTTGTTGCTCGTCGGGTTTGTCGGGGGTATTTACGTCGGGTGGTACAAGGGCGTGTAGTACGTCGAAGCATCCACCATTATAATACTTGTAAAATTTATACATTCATATATATATATATATATATATATATATATATATATATATATATATATGTGTGTGTGTGTGTGTGTGTGTGTGTGTGTGTATATATATATAAAGGGAGAGAGAGGGGGGAACATCCAAGTTATGTGTTCATCAACGTTTTGTCTTTACTGCAAGACGTTCTCAGAGGAAGTCTCGCATAAAGATAAAACGTTGAACATAGAACTTGGTTTGTTTCTTTTTTTTATCTCTCGTCGGAATATTACTTCCATAATTTTCATCACTATATATATATATATATATATACATATATATATATATAAACAAACTAGTTGGGAGAGAACGGGTTTGCCTGAGCGTAAAATACGCTTACATATGATATTTTGATTTGTGATGATTTCGTATATATTATTATTACAACAGAAGAATGCGCACATGAAAAGTAATATTAGCATTAAGAATTGGTTATATAATGTTATAAATTGAATTACAAAAAATTCTTAATGTTGCAATATTTTAAGTTATAAATTTATTATATTTTTATTAGAACATCTTGGCCATTTTCTATTCCAGTTTTAACAACTAGTCCTTTACTTTTCCATGTTTAAGCTTAACCATATTACTTTTCATGCTCGCATTTTTCTATTGTAGTCCATGATTTTTCCAGGCTTCCGATAAATTCATTTTTTCCTTGTTTAATTTCAGTTTTATTTTTTGCCCACATAAACATAACATACACATATGTAATAACAATGTACGACACTTGTCTGCTTTCAATAAAATCCCCCAATTATCCCCCTTTCTGCTTCACTTGTTACTTCTCTTTTCGCGACAGCAGTGGATTAGTAACAACAGTAGTTACTGAAGCGACGTGGTTGCTATGGAAACCAGTCACAAAAAACGTCGTTCACCTCCTTACGTTTTTTTTTACGATTTTGAACACCAGTAAATTCATCATAACTTTTGTTTTACTGAACGAAAATTGAAATATTTTTTCACAATATAGCTGAGAAGGTGATCTATAAACTGTAATAATTGTTTGAAATTTGGTCGAAAAATGAGTGAGCGGTGAAGCTTTAAGCAGTTCTAAATGACTAAAACTGACACTTAACCTTATATTCATATATATATTCAAGCTATGGGGTTAGAAAACCGACTAGGTGAAAATTTTTATTTTTTGAATAAACAAATATTAATCTATTTAAAGTTTCATATTTTCAGCTTACAACAAAGCCCTCATCAGGGTTTCAAATAAATAAATAAATAAAATAATACATTTTTTTATTTTTATTTTCTTACTTGGTATTATGCCGTTTGGCACAGTCTACGACATCATGGCAAGTAAGAAAAAAAATGTATTGTTTTTTTTGTTAAATCCTAATGAGGGCTTTGTTATAAGCCGAACGATTGAAACTGTAAATAAATGAATATTTGTTTATTTAAAAACATAAAAATTTGCACCTCATGTCTTGAATTTCATTTTTTTCGTTGTTTCTAAAAAGTGGATTACTATTATTATAATATATATATATATATATATATATATATATATATATATATATATATATATAAATAAAAATTACAATAAGTTTACCAAGGTAATCAAAATGGTAAACTTAAAATATATTATAAATATTAAAGAGTTAATATTTATAAGTAAAGTAATCTCAACCAGATGTAAAAGCTCAATAAAACCGAAAAGGAAATAGAGCTTATAATATGAACAAATGATTAATAAAACATGTTAAAAAAACATCTTGAAAAAGAGTTAAAAACATATTTAATTTTAAAAAGGAAGCACAAGATAAGTGGATAGTCCTTAATCCGCGGAGTTTTTCTTTTAATGATTTTGAACTCATTCCATTTGTGATTTTTTCCAAGGAATTCTTCCTTTTGGATCATTTTGGACCATTTGGAACTTACCTGTTGGATTGGAAATTTTTAATTCGATTGTGTTTGGATTTTACCATTCTTGGATTTTTTACCCTTCACCGGACTATCCATTCATGTGAAATCTTTTTATCATTTTTTCTTTTACCTCCTATTCCCCTTACCTTATTTTAACCAAGTAAGATCTGTGCTCATGCCACAAAGTCACCTTTTGCTCCAATTGCCGAATCTCTACCTCAGGGCTACCAAATAATTGCCATTGGAATGAAGGGAATTAAGAACTATTTAAAGTCGAATAAATGCGAATACAATGACAATTTAGAGTGTTCCAACGAGCGGAAGTTGTAAGCAATACACAGACGCTAGTTGATTGCCTTAGTTATAATTCACCAGAAAATACCCATTCGTATGTTTTAATAAAAGGGCTTTATAATTATAATTAATTAATGAACAGTGTTTCGATTGATTACCGGCTCTTGTTTGGCACTCCCCTCGCAATATACCGGGAGGAAGCTCCACATATTTTCCCGCAGTAGCTTAGTCCACGATACATTGCACTGTAGAGAATCTACTGTTTATTTTATAAAATTATTTTTTTTAAAATGGCTTCATTTAAAGTTTAAAATTTAAAAAATTATCATAAATCAATTGAGTTTTAAACAGAAACATTAATTTCGGATGCGTCTCTGTCAAATAACCAACTGTAATGAAATTATTTTTAACTGAATTAAAGTTAAACGTACAACAGTCAAGTATCATAGTTCAATCGTGCTCTAAAATATTCATTTCGAACGTGCCCATATTTTATAAAAGAATCTACGGTTGATATTAGCGGCTGGCCTTTTCTGATTGTGCGGTGATAACACTTCTCAAATGTACTTATGAAGTTAGGTTGTATAAAAGTGTTAAGTTTTTTCCAAATCTGATTTCATTATTTTATCGGATGTTTTCGATTATCGCTTTTCATTACTTATCAGACACATTCCGATACCAAACCTAGTTAAGAACACTCCCAGACACATCAAGTACCTTTGTGATTCGACCCAGCCTTTTCCGAGTTCATAAGAAAAGAACGTGCGCGCACAAGAATGTTCCTTATATATATATATATATATATATATATATATATATATATATATATATATATATTTCAGAGGAAACATAATTTAATTTAAATACCTTAAACAAAAAAACGGGCAGGTGAAATTATTACAATTTCCTTAAGGCCTTATCGTCTGACCCTCTAAGAGGAAACGTCAGAATGATAAATTAAAAACTAAGAAACGAATGAGGAAAGAAGGGAATTTGGTTTCAGTTGAAAGACCAGTGAGAAAAAAAAATCTCACTGTTCAGGTGGTTTTAAATCAATAAATATCTCCAACTGATGTTTCAAAATCTTTTGTCTACACAGGCTAGGTCGAGAGTTGTTAATAACTAACGCCTCAATGATATTGAGATGATAGTTCGACCTCGCAATGTATAAAACAGAAAACCACCCATCGGAATATTGATCAGAACACCTATTTATACTCATCAGGTGATTACCAATGGCGGACTCATGAGCTTGGGAGTGCCCGGATGTTCTCGAAACCTGATGTAGTCGAATATCCCGAGGGATATGTTGGGATATTCTCATTTCTAATCTTTGGGATGTTTTGCCAACGTAGTCAGCTCCACACTGACAAACAAATTCATAAACAACAGAATTCTTTTGAATGGTTGGCAAAACATCTTAACGAAAAGAAGAGAAAAAGGTTCGAGTTGTGTAAACTACTCTAAGCATAGTAGCTGGAAAACAACGTTGAGTAGCAGAAGAAATCCTTTTAACAATATGAAGGCCAACAGGACCTAACCATGGTAATTTTAAATAAATGGGACAACGTGATGGACCAATATGTTTAACACTATTAAATGTAGCAATTTTACGTTCAATAGTAGTTCTTATTATATTTATGGGATATCCATTGCTAAGAAAAATATTTGTGATTTCACCAAGTTCCGTATCAAGACGGTTTGGTGAACAAATCATAAGTGCACGATTTGTAAGAGCGCTAATGAGGTTTATTTTTCTAGACTGAGAGGCAAAGGAACACCAATTAAGATAGAGCCCTGTAAATGTAGGTTTTCTGTATACAGAGGTCTCAAACGTAGAATCAACTTTAGAAACACGAACATCGTGCACTTATGATTTGTTCACCAAACCGTCTTGATACGGAACTTGGTGAAATCACAAATATTTTTCTTAGCAATGGATATCCCATAAATATAATAAGAACTACTATTGAACGTAAAATTGCTACATTTAATAGTGTTAAACGTATCGGTCCATCATGTTGTCCCATTTATTTAAAATTACCATGGTTAGGTCCTGTTGGCCTTCATATTGTTAAAAGGATTTCTTCTGCTACTCAACGTTGTTTTCCAGCTACTATGCTTAGAGTAGTTTACACAACTCGAACCTTTTTCTCTTCTTTTCGTAAAGATGTTTTGCCAACCATTCAAAAGAATTCTGTTGTTTATAAATTTGTTTGTCAGTGTGGAGCTGACTACGTTGGCAAAACATCCCAAAGATTAGAAATGAGAATATCCCAACATATCCCTCGGGATATTCGACTACATCAGGTTTCGAGAACATCTGAGCACTCCCAAGCTCATGAGTCCGTCATTGGTAATCACCTGATGAGTATAAATAGGTGTTCTGATCAATATTCCGATGGGTGGTTTTCTGTTTTGAGGCGTTAGTCATTAATAACTCTCGACCTAGCCTGTGTAGACAAAAGATTTTGAAACATCAGTTGGAGATATTTATTGATTAAAAACCACCTGAACAGTGAGATTTTTTTTATTTATTTATTTATTTTTCTCATAGGTCTTCCAACTGAAACCAAATTCCCTTCTTTCCTTATTCGTTTCTTAGTTTTTAATTTATCATTCTGACGTTTCCTCTTAGAGGGTCAGACGATAAGGCCTTAAGGAAATTTTAATAATTTCACCTGCCCGTTTTTTTTTGTTTTTTGGTATTTTAATTAAATTATGTTTCCTCTGAAATTTCTCCTGCCATTTTGCTGTACCAATAATTTACATATATATATATATATATATATATATATATATATATATATATATATATATATATATATATATATATAGTCATCCACATGCAGTACTGTTTCGCTGTTTCACAGCTCATCAGTGCGGCTAGACAGGCAATTATCTCAAGCCAGGATCGGTATATATATATATATATATATATATATATATATATATATATATATATATATATATATATCAGAGGAAACATAATTTAATTTAAATACCAAAAAACAAGAAATGGGCAGGTGAAATTAAAATTTCCTTAAGGCCTTATCGTCTGACCCTCTAAGAGGAAACGTCAGAATGATAAATTAAAAACTAAGAAAACGAATGAGGGAAGAGGGGAATTTTGGTTTCAGTTGGAAGAACAGTGAAAAAAAAAAAAAAAAAAAATTCTCACTGTTCAGGTGGTTTTAAATCAATGAATATCTCCAACTGATGTTTCAGAATCTTTTGTCTACACAGGCTAGGTCGAGAGTTGTTAATAACTAACGCCTCAATGATATTGAGATGATAGTTCGACCTAGCACTGTATAAAACAGAAAACCACCCATCGGAATATTGATCGGCACACCTATTTATACTCAACAGGTGATTGCCAATGGCGGACTCATGAGCTTGGGAGTGCTCGGATGTTCTCGAAACCTGGTGTAGTCGAATATCCCGAGGGATATGTTGGGATATTCTCATTTCTAATCTTTGGGATGTTTTGCCAACGTAGTCAGCTCCACACTGACAAACGAATTTATAAACAACAGAGTTCTTTTGAATGGTTGGCAAAACATCTTTACGAAAAGAAGAGAAAAAGGTTCGAGTTGTGTAAACTACTCTAAACATAGTAGCTGGAAAACAACGTTGAGTAGCAGAAGAAATCCTTTTAACAATATGAAGGCCATCAGGACCCAACCATGGTAATTTTAGATAAATGGGACAACGTGATGGACCAATATGTTTACCACTATTAAATGTAGTAATTTTACGTTCAATAGTAGATTTTATTATATTAATGGGATATCCATTATTAAGAAAAATATTTATTTTGAAACCATTGGTATTTGTGCTGACTATTTATACCGTGGCCCCTTAAAATCTCCACAATTTCCTGAACGAATTTTCGTTGAACTGATGGAACTTGCTACTAAATCAGTCTCCTTTAGTTTCAACAACATTATGTACCGTCAAATTGATGGGATATCTATGGGTAGCCCTCTTGGTCCTTCGTTAGCCAACATTTTCGTTGGATTTTTGGAAAACGAATTATTTTCCAAAATTACTAAGCCAGCATTCTACACACGCTACGTTGATGATACTTTTGCATGCTTTCCCTCTCGGAGCGAAGCTGAACAGTTTCTTCGTCTTCTTTGTAACCTGCATCCATCTTTACAATTTACTATGGATGTTGAAGACTGTAGCTCTCTCCCATTCCTCGACGTTCGTGTTTCTAAAGTTGGTACTACGTTTGAGACCTCTGTTTATAGAAAACCTACATTTACAGGGCTCTATCTTAATTGGTTTTCTTTTGCCCCTCAGTCTAGAAAAATAAACCTCATTAGCGCTCTTACGCATCGTGCACTTATGATTTGTTCACCAAACCGTCTTGATACGGAACTTGGTGAAATCATAAATATTTTTCTTAATAATGGATATCCCATTAATATAATAAAATCTACTATTGAACGTGAAATTACTACATTTAATAGTGGTAAACATATTGGTCCATCACGTTGTCCCATTTATCTAAAATTACCATGGTTGGGTCCTGATGGCCTTCATATTGTTAAAAGGATTTCTTCTGCTACTCAACGTTGTTTTCCAGCTACTATGCTTAGAGTAGTTTACACAACTCGAACCTTTTTCTCTTCTTTTCGTAAAGATGTTTTGCCAACCATTCAAAAGAACTCTGTTGTTTATAAATTCGTTTGTCAGTGTGGAGCTGACTACGTTGGCAAAACATCCCAAAGATTAGAAATGAGAATATCCCAACATATCCCTCGGGATATTCGACTACACCAGGTTTCGAGAACATCCGGGCACTCCCAAGCTCATGAGTCCGCCATTTGCAATCACATGTTGAGTATAAATAGGTGTGCCGATCAATATTCCGATGGGTGGTTTTCTGTTTTATACAGTGCTAGGTCGAACTATCATCTCAATATCATTGAGGCGTTAGTTATTAACAACTCTCGACCTAGCCTGTGTAGACAAAAGATTCTGAAACATCAGTTGGAGATATTCATTGATTTAAAACCACCTGAACAGTGAGAATTTTTTTTTTTTTTTCACTGTTCTTCCAACTGAAACCAAAATTCCCCTCTTCCCTCATTCGTTTTCTTAGTTTTTAATTTATCATTCTGACGTTTCCTCTTAGAGGGTCAGACGATAAGGCCTTAAGGAAATTTTAATTTCACCTGCCCATTTCTTGTTTTTTGGTATTTAAATTAAATTATGTTTCCTCTGAAATTTCTCTTTCCATTTTGTTGTACCAAAAATTTACTTATATATATATATATATATATATATATATATATATATATATATATATATATATATATATATATATATATATATACTAGAATAAGTGCCCGTCGTTGACTGGGTTCAAAAACAGCCTACAGAAAATGGACTCCGATTTATGAAAGTATGATAGGTTATGAAAAGGAAGGGTTGTAAAGAGATAACTTCGAATTTGGGGCTATCAACACAAAAGCAAAATATGATGAAAGTAAAAATAAAATAGATAAACCCCATAATTTATTATACCATACCTGTTCACACTGAAACACTTATCACAATATTCTGTGGATCTATATTAAAAAACCTTGTTAAACTTTGTGACATATTTCCATTCTATGGAGATCAGGCGCGAACGAACACCCCATAATTTTATTATACCATATTTCTTTAAACTGAAACATAATTATCAAAGTATACTTACACAGATAGATATGAAAAGTCTTTATTAAAGTTTGTACCTATTTCCATTCTATGGAAACCAGGCGCGAACGCAGACCCCACAATTTTATTATACCATCCCTATTTAAGTTAAAACATACTTATAAAGTATTCTTATGTATATCTATATCAAAAACACTTGTAAACGTTTTTTTTTTCAATTTAAATTTTTTTTTATTTCCATACTTTGTGGACCAGGCGTGAACGCAGACCCCAAAATTTTAATGAACTACTGTTCTGCCAGATTAAACATACCCAAATCCTGTGTCTCGATACTTCTTCTATCATTATATGGAATCAGGTTGTTTTCAAAATAGTCAACCATATAGTAGCCTATTCGTGACCAGACACACACACACATTCAGCTTTATATATATATATATATATATATATATATATATATATATATATATATATATATATATATATATATATATATAAAGCCAACATTTCTATTTAAAATTATTAAAACGAACTTGTTAATATACTCAGTCATGGATATGCGAGAGACTAAATAAAGATTCACTAATCTGCATATTCTTTTGAAAAACGAACTTTAATTAATTATTCATTTTTTTTAATAGTTTCTCATTGAATGATTGGTTTCATTTAACTATTATGCCCAGTTCTATTCATACATATTTTCTACATCGTGTGTAATTGGGTAGCATTTAGGATAAAACGGCTCTAGCAAACTAACATGTATTTATATATGTCTATATATATATATATATATATATATATATATATATATATATATATATATATATATATATATATAAGTGACTTTGCCCTGTGTGTATGTGGAAATTCTCTATCAAACTCCTTTCTGAACTTTTGGTCTTTAGACTTGAAAGCTGTTGAGGGGGCAAAAGAAAAAACATTAACCATGGCCTGGCGTAAGTCGACTATACCTAATTTCTTTCCGTGCATATAACATATGCTAACAGACTAGGTTGGAAAGCAGAATGTTTTGGTTTCGGTTCTATAAGGAATGCAGTTAAATTCCTGGAAGGGGGAAAAATAACTTTAACCTATTGCAGACTTAGCACCTACATAATCCGACTTCTAAAAAGTTCATAATGACAAAAGAGAATTAATTTATATAAGGATGAAAAAAAAACCTTAACTAAAATTGTTAAATAGAAATAGACTAAGCACTTGCATAAGCCGATTTCGCAAAAGTCTTCAATTTTAAAACAGAATTTAACTACATAAGAATGAAAAGAGAAAACCTTAAATACAATTTTGTAAATAGAAAACGGAGATCATCAGCTGCTTTCCATGTAGCTGTTATATATATATATATATATATATATATATATATATATATATATATATATATATGAAATAAAATGGAGGTGGAAAGACCTGGATACTCACCGTTTCGCCCGATTTATGCGGGCTTCTTCAAGAGGGATGGTCATGGACTTGAAGAAGCCCGCATAAATCGGGCGAAACGTTGAGTATCCAGGTCCTTCCACCTCCATTTTATTTCATATCGTCGGATTTAATCCAGCTCAACAATCATATATATGTATATATATATATATACATACACACACACACACACACACACACACACACACACACACACACACACATATATATATATGTATATATATATTTAAAGGAGATTAGAACAATAGTCTAAAGAGCTGAGTGTATTTTAATGTAACAGTGAAATTATTAGTTTTATTAAAATACATGAAAGAGAAAGTGCTCGTTGTAATTTAGATATATAATAAGCTCGATAGGTAAATATCCTAGAGCTAATTCAATATTAAGTAATGTAATTGAGAATTTAAAATTTAAAAATCAAATTATAATTAAATTAAAAATCCGTTTCATAAGAAGGAACATCAACAAAATCAATTATCTGTACGATCGTTTCGGAAAACAGTGCTTTTTATTGTGGTAGACATCAAGTTACGGACCATAATTATTACATATAGTTTTTTAATAAACAAGGTCTCCTCATCAGCAAATTTTGAAGGGTTTTTATTAAATTTAAAAGACACCATAAATAAACCTAGCATTACAAGTAAGGCAGATGTATCTGAAAAAAATTGAAATAAAAGGTCTGGATTTAAAATTGATTTTAATTGCGTAATATATATATATATATATATATATATATATATATATGTATATATATGTATATATATATATTACGCAATTATGCACAATCTAGAAAGTATGAATAGAATTACGCATAATAGTGAAATGAAACAAATAATCTAAATGAACATTTAATTAATTAACGCTCCTTTTCCAAAAGAATATGCAGATTAGTTTACCTTCATGAAGTCGCTTGCAAACCCATGATTGAGTATTTCTAAGAGGTACTGGACTGGAGTAAATTAAGGATTGTCATTTATGATCTAAGAAACAATTTTTAATGCATTACTTGTATTGAACTATGTAGCACAATATTACTTTCTGAGTATTTATTTAGTACAACCATTTTTAAAAGGTTGAGGATGATAGAACGTAGATGAAATATGGTGTCAGGTCTTGTTTCCAGTTATTACGGAAGTGTTTGATTAATATCGTTTTCAGTTTCCCCAGATAGTTTTCTCTTTTTTCTGATCAGCTTTTTATCTGGAATTTCAATTTACACGCATTTGATTTAAACATTTAGGCGTCCTTTAAAAACATTTTGGCTGCTTCCATGTGAGTTACGCAGAATTCCAAGCAATGCCCGGTTATCGTATATCATTTCAATAAATATTTAGAATAATTGAACCTTATTAAAAATTATCTCAAAATACACGTTTTCTCAATATTGAAATTCTATAATCTCGAGATCTTTAAGTTGACAATTCCAGAATTGACAATTATTGATCGATTATTAAGCCAATTTACCTTATTACTAAGTCCATTTCAATTATTGATCGATTAAGTCATTTCAATTATAGTAAGTCCATTCACATTATTATTCGATTATTAAGTCCATTCCAATTATTAATCGATTATTAAGTCCATTTCAATTATTATATGATTATTAAGTCAATTTCAATTATTATTCGATTATTATGTCCATTTTTATTATTGCTTGATTATTAATCCCATTCCAATTATTAATCGATTATTAAGTCCATTTTTATTATTGATTGATTATTATGTCCATTTCAATTATTGATCAATTATTAAGTCCATTTATAATTGATGTATAATTAAGCCTATTCCAATTATGTATCGATTATAAAGTCCATTTCAATTATTGATCGATTATGTAGTCCATTTCAATTATTATTTGATTATTAAGTTCATTGCAAATATTATTCGATTATTAAGTCCATTTTTATTATAAATTGATTATTAAGCCGATTCCAATTATTAATCGATTTTAAAAGACCTATTCGATTATTAATCGATTATTAAGTCCATTTCATTTATTATTCGATTATTCTGTCCATTTTCATAATTGATTGATAATTAAGATCATTCCATTAAGTCCATTTTCATTCTTGATTGGTTATTAAGTCAATTTACATTATTGATCGATTATTAAGTCCATTTTTATGATTGATTGATTATTAAGCCGATTCTAATTAGTAATCGATTATTAAGTCCATTTAAATTATTGATCAATTATTAGGTCCATGTTAATTATTATTAGATTATTAAGTCAATTTCAATTACTATTCGCTTAAGTCAATTTTTATTATACAGTGATTATTAAGCCCATTCCAGTTATTAATTGATTATAACGACCATTTCGATTAATGATCGAATATTAAGTCCATTTCAATTATTATTCGATTATTTAGTCCATTTCAATTATTTTTCGAATATTAATTCTATTCCATTTATTCATCGATTATTAAATCCATTTCAATTATTGATCAATTAAGTCCATTTCAATTATTGATCGATTATAAAGCCACTCTCAATTCTTAATCGATTATTAAATCCATTCCAATTATTTATCGATTATTAAGTCCATTTCAATTATTATTCGATTATTAAGTCAATTCGAATTATTAATCGATAATTAAGTCAATTTCAATTATCGATCGATTATTAAGTCCATTTAAACAATTATTCGATTATTAATTCCATTTCAATTATAAATCGATTATTACGTCCATTCCAATTATTGATCGATTATTAAGTCAATTTCAATTAGTGATCGATTGCTTAGACCATTTTTATTATTGATCGATTATTAAATCCATTTTTATTCTTGATTGGTTATTAAGTCTCTTTCAATTATTGATCAATTATTAAGTCCATTTTTGTGATTGATTGGTTGTTAAGCCGATTCCAATTAGTAATCGATTATGTAGTCAATTTCAATTATTTATCATCTTTATTATTGATTGATATTTAGCCGATCCCAATTATAAATAGATTATGAAGTCCATTTCAATTATTGATCCATTATTTAGTCCATTCTATTAATAATTCTATTATTAAGTCAATTCCAATAATTAATCGATTATTAAGTCCATTTTAATTATTTATCGATTATTAAGTCCATTTACAATTATTATTCGATTGTAAAGACAATTCAATTATTAATCAATTATTAAGTCCATTTCAATGATTGATCGTTTATTAAGTCCATTTAAATAATTATTTGATTATCAAGTCAATTCTAATTATTAATCGATTAGTACATCCATTTGAATTATTGATTGATTATTAAGTCCATTTTTGTTATTGATCGATTATTGAGTCCATTGCAATTATTGATCGATTATAAAGCCAATTTCAATTATTAATCGATTATTAAATCCATTTAAATTATTATTCGATTATTAAGTCCATTTCAATTATTATTCGATTATAAAGTCAATTCGAATTCTTAATCGATTATTAAGTCCATTTTAAGTATTGATTGATTAGTAAGTCAATTTCAATTATTGATCGATTGTTCATTTTTATTATTGATCGATTATTAAATCCATTTTTATTCTTGATTGATTATTAAGTCTCTTTCAATTATTGATAAATTATTATGTCCATTTTTATGATTGATTGGTTATTAAGCCGATTCAAATTAGTAATCGATTATGTAGTCCATTTCCATTATTTATCATTTTTTTTATTGTTGATTATTTAGCCGATCCCAATTATTAATAGATTATGAAGTCCATTTAAATTATTGATCAATTATTTGGTCCATTTCAATTATTATTCGATTATTAAGTCAATTTAAATTATTATTTGATTATTTAGTCCATTTTTATTATTGATTGATTATTAAGTCAATTTCAAATATTATTTGATTATTAAGTCAATTTCAATTATCATTGATCATAAAGTTCATTTCAATTATTGATCGATTAGTAAGTCCATTTCAATTATTGATCGATTATTTACTCGATTTAAACTATTATGCGATTATTGAGTCAATTCCAATTATGAATCGCTTATTAAGTCCATTTTATTTATTGTTCGATTATTTAGTCTATTCCAATTATTAATCGATTATTAAGTCAATTCCAATTATTGATCGATAATTAAGTCAATTTCAATAATTGATCGATGTATAAGTCCATTTTTTATTATTGATCGATTATTAAGTCCATTTAAAATTATCATTCGATGATTAAGTCTCTTTCAATTATTGATCGATTATTAAGTTTATTTCAATTATTATTCTATTATTAATTCCATTTAAATTGTTTATCGATTGTTTAGTACATTTCAATTATTATTCTATTATTAAGTCAATTTAAATTATTGATCGATTATTAAGTACATTTCAATTATTGGTCGAATATTAAGTCCATTTCAATTATTTATCGATTATTAAGTTCATTTCAATTATTTATCGATTAAAAAGCCCATTTCAATTAGTGATCGATTATTAAGTCCATTTTAATTAATAATCGATTGTTAAGTCCATTTCAATTATTAATCGATTATTAATTGCATTTCAGATATTGATTGATTATTTAGTAAATTTCAATTAATAATCGATGATTAATCCATTTTTATTATTGATTGATTATTAAGTCCATTTCAATTATTATTCAATTTTAAAGTCTATTCCAATTATTAATCGATTATTAGGTCAATTTTAATTATTGATCGATTATTAAATCCATTTTAATTATTAATCGATTATTAAGTCCACTTCAATAATTGATCGATTATTAAGTCTATTTCAATTATTATAAGATTATTTAGTCCATTTCCATTATTGATCAATAATTAATTTAAATCATTATTATTATGTATTTCAGTTATTATTCAATTATTAAGTCTATTCCAATTATTGATCGATTATTAAGTCCATTTAAATCATTATTTGATTATTAAGTCAATTCACATTATTAATCGATTAATTTAAATTATTTATCGATTTTTAAGTCTATTTAAGTTATTATTCAATTATTAAGTGAATTTTCTTTATTGATCGATTATTAAGTCGATTTCAATTAGTGGCCGATTATTAAATTCATTTGAATTATTGATCGATTATTTATCTATTTCAATACTTTATCGATTATTAAGTCTACATCAATTATTATGCGATTATAAAGTCAATGCCAATTATAAATCGCTTAGGAAGTCCATTTCAATTATTGATCGATTATTTAGTCCATTCTATTAATAATTCGATTATTAAGTCAATTCCAATAATTAATTATTATTCGATTGTTAAGACAATTCTAATTATTAATCAATTATTAAGTCGATTTCAATGATTGATCGATATTAAGTCCATTTAAATCATTATTCGATTATCAAGTCAATTCTAATTATTAATCGATTAGTAGATCCATTTGAATTATTGATTGATTATTAAGTCCATTTAAATTATTGATCGATTATTAAGTCTATTTCAATCATTATTCGATTATTTAATCCATTATAAATTATTATTCGATTATTAAGTCCATTTCAATTATTATTCGATTATTAAGTAAATTTCAATTATTGATCGATTATTTAAATCCATTTTAATTAGTGATCGATCACTAAGTCCATTTTAATCATTGATCGATTATATAGTCCATTTCGATTATTAATCGATTATTAAGACAGTTATAAAGTCACTGTAAATTATTGGTAGATTACTAAGTAAATTTGAGTTATTATTCGATAATTAAGTCCATTTCAATTATTGACGATTATTAAGTTCACTTACAATCAATTATTATTCGATTATTAAGTCAATTCCAATTATTATTCGATTATTAGGCCCATTTCAATTATTGATAGATTTTTAAGTCCATTTCAATGATTGATCGATTAAGACCATTTATATTATTATTCGATTATTAAATCAATTCCACTAATTAACCAATTATTAAGTCGATTTCAATTATTTATCCATTATTAAGTCCATTTCAATTATTGATCGATTATCAGATCCATTTCAATTATTATTTCATTATAAAGTCCATAAAATTATTAATCGATATAATCTCAATTAATGATCATTTTTCAGTCCATTTCAATCATTGATCGATTATTAAGACAATTTAAATTATTAATTGATTATTAAGTCAATTTACATTCGTGATCGATTATTAAGTCCATTTCAAGCATTGATCCATTATTAAGTCCATTTCAATTATTATTCGATTATATAGTCAATTACAGTTATTAATCGATTATTAAGTCCATTTCAATGATTGATCGATTATTAAGTCCATTTCAATTGTAATTCGATTATAAAGTCAATTCAAACAATTAATCGATTATTATAGTCCATTTAAATTATTATGTGATTATTAGGTAAATTCTAATTATTAATCGATTATTAGGTTTATTTCAATTATTGATCGATTATTAAGCCAATTTCAATTATTGATCGATTATTAGTCCCTTTCAAATCTTTATTAATTATAAGTAATTAATTGATTCATAAGTCCATTTTAATTATTATTCGATTATTGCATCAAGTCCAATGATTATCGATTATAAAGTCAATTTCAATTATTTATCGATTTTTAATTCCATTTCCATTATTGATCGATTATTAAGTCCACTTCAATTATTGATCGATCATTAAGTCCATTTTAATTATTGATCGATTGTAAAGTACATTTCAATCAGTGACCGAATATTAAGTCCATTACATTACTAATCGATTATATAGTACATTTCAATTATTATCCAATTTTTTAGTTAATTCCAATTAATTACCGATTATTTAGTCCATTTCAATTATTAATCGATTATTAAATCAATTTAAATTATTGATCAATTAACTGCATTTCAATCATTGATCGATTATTAAGTCCATTAAAATTATTGATCGATTATTAAGTCCATTTCAATTATTATTCGATTATTAAGTCCATTTCAATTATTGATCGATTATTATGTCCATTTAAAATATTATTCGATTATTAAGTCTATTGTAATTATTAATCGATAAATAAGTCCATTTCAATTATTGATCGATTATTAAGTCAATTTCAATTATTTATCGATTATAAAGTCCATTTTAATTATTATTCGATTATCAAGTCAATTCCAATTATTGATCGATTATTAAGTCAATTTCAGTTATTGATCGATTATTAGGTCCATGTTAATTATTATTCGATTATTAAGTCAGTTCCGATTATTGATCATTTATTTAGTGCATTTCAATTATTGATCGAATTAAGGTCCGTTTCAATTATTATTAGATTATTATATCAATTCCAATTATTAGTCGATTATTAGGTAAATTTTAATTATTGATCGATGTTTAAGTCCATTTCAATTATTGATCGATTATTAAGTATATTTTATTATTGAGTAATTATTAAGTCCATTTCAATTATTATTCGATAATTAAGTCCACTTTTATTATTGATGGATTATGAAGCCAATTCCAATTATTAATCGATTATTAAGACCATTTTGATTATCGATCGATTATTAAGTCCATTTCAATTATTGATCGATTATTAAGTCAATTTCAATTATTGATTGATTATTAAGTCCATTTTAATTATGATTCGACTACTAAGTCTATTTTAACAATGTATTGATTATAAAGTCCATTTCAATTATTGTTCGATTATTAAATTCATTTCCATTATTATTCGATGATTAAGTCAATATAAATTATTAATCGATTATTTGTTCTATTTCAATTATTGATCAATTATTTTGTCCATTTCAATTCTTTGATCGATTATTAAGTCCATTCCAATAATTGATCGATTATAAAGTCAATTTTTATTAGAATTCGATATTTAAGTCATGTCTAATTAATAATCGATTATAAAGTCTATTTACATTATTGATCTATTATTAAGTTCATTTAAATTAATGTAGCGATTATTAAGTCCATTTGAATTATTGATTGTTATTAAGTCCATTTCAATTATTGATTAAATCCTTTCAATTATTAATCGATTATTAAGAGCATTTCAATTTTTGATTGATTATTAGGTCCATTTAAATTATTAATCGATTATTAAGTCTATTCAAATTATTTGTCGATTATTAAGTTTATTTGAATTATTGATCGATTATTAAGCGTATTTCAGTTATTAATCGATGATTAAGTCTATTTCAATTATTGGTCGATGATTAAGTCCATTTCAATTATTATTCGATTATTATATTGATATAAATTATTGATCGTTTATTAAGTCGATTTCAGTTATGTTTTAAATTAAAGTCCATTAAATTATTGATCGATTATTTGGTCCATTTCAGGTATTGATTGATTTATAAGCCCATTCCAATTATTGACCTATTATTAAGACCATTCTGATTATTGATTGATTATTTAGTCAATTCCAATTATGAAGTCCATTTCAATTATTAAGTCAATTTCAATTATTGATCGATTATTAATTCAATTTCAATTTTTATTCGATTATTAATTCAATTTCAATTATTATTCGATTATTAAATTCATTTCAATTATTGATCGATTATTAAGTCAATTTCAATTATTAATCGATTATTTAATCCATTTCAACTAATCTTGTCCTGCTTTGGGTAGGATTGAAAACACTATCTTCAGACAGAGCTTACTTTCGGAGTCTGTGACACACTGGATAAATGCGCTGAGTCTCTACGGTTCCAATTCTACCCAAAGCAGGCCAGAGGATTTATTGGCCAAAACGTAATACGACAACAACAAACATGGAAGGCAGTAATTACTAGGGATACAATTACAAGACTCAGCATTCCTACAATCCGCAATAAAATGAATACACAATTGATATATTTATATATTCTGAAATATTTTTTTTGCAAGGCAAGTACAAAAATAATTAAGCTGAAACAACAATAACGAAGAATAAATAAAACTTTGTCAAAGAACAGAACGGTAATATAGTCAATAATTAAAAGTTCCATTTTGCCATAAACGATTGTTGATCAAGAAAATAAGTTTTACTTCCACTTGAATTTTAAATGCTAAACATCTAATTAAAATTTAGTTTGTGAAATGTCATATCAATAAGGGTTAGATTAGGATTAGGTTTAGGGTTATGGTTAAGGTTGGGCGTCCAATTAATATGGTATTTTAATCTATACGTTCGCTTTAAAGGCTTGGTTTCAATTGAAGGGAACTTTGCCGGCCCTGATGTTTGGCATAAGGGCACTTATTCGAGCTTCTCCATTGGTCTGTCACCGCGTAAGGCAACGATGAAAATAGCAGAAATCTCACGAAAAATTTTCGAATATGGAAACCAATCTATATAAACAACAAATGCTAAACAGTTACTGATACTGAAACCGCCTATAAACTAACACCGCACAAAATAAAAAAGAATTAAAAAATCACACCAGCCTCGGCTCGCAGCACACAAACTTTTGGTGAAGACAAAAAGGAGAAGGGAAATCACCAAGCATGTATCTATAAAGAGAGTGTGAAGAATACTGCGACAGTGAAAACAATTATCGAAATCCTATAGAAGGCTAACGCTCATTGATGTGAGTGAGAGATCAATGGAAAACGTCTGTTGGGATAAGGAAAAAACCATTAGCAGTAATAATTAAAAGAATGTTGGAAATCTAAGAATTATTGTCACTCAAACACCAGGGAACGCCACTTGTTTTAGCTAATAAGCATTCACTGATGCCGTGAAGACTCGTGTAAAACTACTACTACTACTACTACTACTACTACTACTACTACTACTACAATACAATAGTGACAACAACAACAACAATAAAAACAACAACAACAATAATAATAATAATAATGAAAAGGAAAAACAGAGGAATAGGGCTGATAAGCATAAAAGACTGCGAATGACACACACAAAAGAATTAGAAAAATACATAACGCAAAACAGAAAAAAAGCTAATAACCGCAGCAAAATACATGGAAAGAGAAAGAGTTATACGGACGATTCATAAAGATGGCAAAACATGTTACTCACGAAAACACTTGGACATGAATACGAAAAGAACACATACACAGAAAAACAAACACTGAATCCTTAATAACAACCGCACGAGATAACGCAATTAGAATCAACTATATAAAAGCAAAGATCAACAAGACACAAACAAACATAAAATGCAGACTCTCTGGACAAAGAGATGAAACGATAAATCACATAAAAAGTGAATGCAGCAAACTAGCCCCCAAAAGAATGATAAGAATAGACACGATCAAGTGATTAAAACAGAGAATTATGCAGACAATTGCATCTTGAACACAGACAAATCATACAAGCACAAAACAGAAACCACAAAATCCCATGGGACATTGATGTAGAAACAAATAAACCCAATATAAGCAAGAAGACCGGATGTCATTATAAATAACAAGAAGGGAAAAGTTCATCCAGATCGTGGATTTCGCCGTCTAACAGTTCGCAGGGTGAATATCAAGGAGACAGAGAACGGAATCAAATACACGGAACTGGCCATAGAGCTGAATAGGATATGGAAGATGAACAAAGTTAAGATAACACCAATAATAGTAAAAGTATTAAGAAAAATCCTGAAAAATCGAGAAAAGAATGTCAGAGATTGGAGTCGGGGGGGGGATGAAGAAGATACAACAGACAGCAACAACGAAAACGGCTGAAATATTAAGAAAATCCCTTGAATGCAGACATTAATACACATGAGCTACAAACACTAACCGGACATATAGAAATTACAACAGAAGTAAAATAAAAAGACAGACGAACACAACATGGGATCAAAAAAACTGAAATAGTATAATTGTAACGTACCCTGAAAAGAAAAAGTACTAACCAGACCTCTATTTAATGAGTGTGAAAGCGACTGGGACTTTGGGGAAGCTTATTACGACCCTAATCCTAACCATAACCCTATTCGTACCCCCCTCAAAGTTGTAGTGTCGGCATCGATTGGAACTACATCAAATAGTCGTGAAAGGGCCAAGGAGAATGGAAAAACTGAAGAGAAAAAGTACTAACCAGACCTCTATTTAATGAGTGTGAAAGAGACTGGGACCTTGGGGAAGCTTATTACTACCCACATTCTTATGAAGACCAATGGTCTTTGTCAGCGATAAATCAATTATAAACGGTTGTAGCTATAACGCAAATTTATTTGCAAATGTTACCGAAAGAAGTGGAGAGTACTAGAAATCTGGAGAGACTAATTCTCATCTAGACTCCAGGAACACCACATGTTTATGACTTAGAGAAATCTTAGATGATGTTCTGTGTTTTACTCAAAATAAAATAATTAATAATATTAATAATTACTTAATAATTAATAATATTAATAATTACTTAATAATTAATTAATAACTAAATACAATTCATAATAAATAATATTTATTGGAAAAACGATTAGGAAAAATTAGAATCAAGGGGAAGACTGAGATTTTACAACAGACAGTAATGTTAAAAAGAGGCGAAAATTTAAGGAAAATCCTCGAGTGCAGAAATCAATCTACATGAGTTACAAATGCAAATAGAAACCACAACAGAAATAAAACAAAAAGATAACGGGGCACTATATTGAAGCAAAAAAACAAAACAAACTAAAACCTCAAAATTGGAAGGTAATTACCCATCCCCCAAAAATGCATCAACTTGCACCACACCAAACAAAGAAGTGTAAAGGAGGATAGAAAAACCGAGGAGAGAAAGCAGTGACTTTCACTGGATGAGTGCGTAGAAGACTGAGACGTTGGGGGGGGGCTTCTTGCTACCCAAATTCTAGTGAATCAATGGTCGCTGCCAACAAGAAACCAATGGTAAGCGGCTGTTGTGATAATGCAAATTCATGTGCAACTAGTATTGAAAGAGGTGTAGAGTACTGGAAATCTTGGAGACTTGTCACCCAGACCCCAGGGAACAACACGGGCTGTTGTCAATGAGCAATATCTGATGATGACCTGTGTGAGACCTCATTGTGAGTACAACTAAAATAAGAGTTTTTTTCTGTACATCTCAGATCAATACAAAATATAACAGTCCATTTCTTTTGATAAATTATTAGGAAATAATAATAATGAAATAATAATGATGAAATAATAATGATGGACAAAAAACCGTGATGAAATTTCTAGAAAGAAATAAAACATTCCAATTAGCAAAGTAAAATTGTTTTATGTCAGCAAAACAAGCCAATAATACATCGTTTTTCTTTTGCCAAGGTTTACAATACAACGAATAACATTAAACCATTAAATTTTTAATGGCGTTTTTTGATATCACGTAGACTAGTATTGAATGCAATGAAGGTCAATGATATCGAAATCACAATTTTGCAGAAACGAACTTGCCAAAAAGAAAACAACAAAACAAAAACAAAAAAAAAAACAAGCAAACAAACAAAAAACGCGGCCATGTTTCGTTTAAAACCCTTGTATACTCGAATAATTTTATAAATTTATTCACACTGAAATCTGCGAATCGCATTTTACTCTCAAATTCGTTTCTATTAACATAATTACTCAGACAGAGTGGGAAGGGTTGCGTGTTGGTCTTAAAACCTTCGTCGTTTATAAAACTTTGCTTACGCTTTTTTATAATATAAATGCTGAAGAACTGTACATTTGTCATGACAAGACATCAGAGAAATCAACTATTATAATTAGAAACATATATTCGGTATTACTCTGAGCTGATGTCTGCAATGAATTGATTACCGAGACTTCTCGATTTTTCGTTTAATAATTGGGTCCTTTCTTGAACGTTAGCGGCCAGGTTAGGGTTAAGAATTAGGGGTTAGTATCTAGGTTAGGTTTTGAGGATTATGATTAGGATTGAGGGTTAGGGTTACGGGTTAGAAGTTGGAGTTAAAGTTAAGGTTTCAGGCTCTCTAACTACATATTCTTTCGAAACCAATTAAAAGAGTTCTTGCGCATGTCTTGTTTTTAATATGAAGTGTAGATTGCATAACAAAATAGATTCATGAGATATGGACCATATCTATATGGGTACTATGTAGGAAGTTGAGTAGCAAGGTGTCTGTTCACATTGTATTTAACTTTATGCATGTTAGTACACTCAATGGAGCAGGAGACTGGAAAGGAATTCCTAACTCTAACAGTTCAAGTGAGGGAACTGTTAAAGTAAAAGGCTTTATGACATCGAAATCTCTATTGCGAAGGGGTGAGAGTTTGCTGTTTGTCAGGTTAGTTGGGGTATTTACGTCGATCGGGCACCACAAGTGCAATAAGTTCGTCAGAAAATATTCCATTAAAACACTTGTAAACAAGCACAGGGATGCAACATTTTGGCGATGAGACAGGAGTTGCAGTTTGGTTGATCATGTGGGACCTATTAGATTTGATACTCCGTTTTGGACCTTGTTCAAGATATATATATATATATATATATATATATATATATATATATATATATATATAGAGAGAGAGAGAGAGAGAGAGAGAGAGAGAGAGACTAATGGCAGATGCACCAGTCCAGATGTGGTAACAATATTAATGCATGGGTGAATTGTTACTTTCTAGATATACAAGATATTGTCTGGTGTGAGCGATTTTCTAGCATAGTAAAGAGATCCCACCTTCTTTGTATCAGTCCTAGCAATGTCTTTAATCTAAATAGTAATATAAAATATTTTAATAAATAAATGATAGACGTAAAGTATTTTACAGTTAAAGTGGCTATTTTTATTTCGGAACATAATAACTTTTGGAAACAATTTATTGTATTGTATTCAATTAATTCTAGCTATTATTTTACTTATAAGAAAGCCTTTTTAAATACCAATTCTAACTGTATTAATGTGTAATAAAACAGAATAAATCCAATAGAATTTGAACCCATAATAGCTGACCCATAGTCCGTTAAGGTATTCATTACATCAGTATTGCATCCCCAATCTATTCCGATAGGAAAACATGATATTTTAATGCAAAACGTCACAACTATTTTCACGTGAACTATAAAGCTGATTTAAAAAAAAGAAGGAATGAGTTCATTGGCTCTCGTTTCGCGACCAATATAGTTTACATTTTCCGTAGGTGTGCTTGATCGCCTGTTCGTTATAAGTGGGCCAGCTATTCACCCAAACTCCGTATATGGACCCATCAAAAGAACTAACAAGTGGAATGTGGAATGTCTATATGCGTTCTGTATTAAATAAACATTACCTTACTAGATATGATACTTGGCTCCTCCTCCCCCTTTTTTTCGCTTTCACAAATTCTCCGGGTAACAAAGCACTTTCGACAGCGATCGCGCCATTGTCAATAATCGCAAAATCCGCCATCAGGACCGGCCTTAGGTAATTGGAGGCCTTAGGCGAAATGGGTTTGGTGACCGGAAATGAAATAGAAAAATATAAAACAAATACCTAAATAATAAAATTACGCAATTTAGTAAAAACTACCTGTATTTATATCTAAATCAACAAATAACTGAAATTTATACAAATTTTTTCGTGCAAATGTCATAAACCTTCAACAGAAACAACTTTTCGTGTTTGGATGGCAGCAAAGTCTGCAATAAATTTTGAATAATCCTGAGACTGGACGATATCTCGTTCTATAAATATCATGGCCAAACTATTAATCCTGAAAATATCATTGTAATCTATTAATCCTGAAAATATCATTGTAATCTATTAATCCTGAAACTGGACGATATCTCGTTCTATAAATATCATAGCCAAACTATTCAGGCGCTCTTGCGTCATTGTCGTTCTCAAATAGTTTTTTAAAATTATTATTTTCAACCATTCCCCGCCCCCTCCGATGCAACAGTACTCGGAATTGTCAATGCTATACGAAGCGACATCTGGAACAACAGTATCCAAACCATGATAATAAATAAAACGTAAACTATCAAAAGAAGACGAAACGAAAAATATTTGCAATTCATATGCAATTCATATACAAACTTAGATCATATTCTATAAATAAACTAAACTAATCGGCAGATATTTCTTGCAATAACTTCTAAAAATAGTAACATGCCATTGTGTATTGGTATAAATGTTTATGAATACTTTCTCTAATGAATTCTACCTATACTCTAAGTATGCAAGTCAATATACGTTGATATCACTCGCCTGTATTTATACGCTTATATTTTGATTTATGCATAAGTAGCGGGAGGGGAGCGACCGGCTTTGTCCGGGCGCAAAATACGCTTAAATATGATATTTTAATTTGTCCAGATTTCCTATATATTATTATAAAGTTGTGATTTCAAAAGTAAAAGAAAAAATATTTGGGTGCCATCAGCTAGAATCGAAACTGAAAGCAAAACTGCAGCTTAAAAGTTAGTGACGTTACCACTGCACGAACGTGGCACGCATATAAACTGATTAAAGATAAACTAACAAGAATGTATATAACAAAAAGAAAATATATAACGATTTTTTTTTCAATTTTGACTCCTTTTTTAAAACTATTTTAATCGGCTAAAGACCCATAAAAGAACGTCCCATAAATATCCAATCATTTGAGCCCCTAGCGCCGCTCTGTGACTTTTAGTTTCAAAAGAGATAAAGTTTGAAAATATGGAGACAGACAGACAGATAGATAGATAGTGAGTTTTATAAATTAGATTAGCATTATGTATATAAATATTTTTCTTATGATTCATGTGCGAGGCCCCCACTCATCGGAGACCCTGGCGGCTGCCTAGTTTTCCTATGCTTAATGGCCGGCTCTGTTACCATTTACATCAGACAACGTTGGTTTTATTGACCATCTTTAGAGAGATTGCTTTTACAAGAAAATCTTTTCG
This sequence comes from Euprymna scolopes, assembly GCF_053919585.1. Classification (NCBI taxonomy): domain Eukaryota; kingdom Metazoa; phylum Mollusca; class Cephalopoda; order Sepiida; family Sepiolidae; genus Euprymna; species Euprymna scolopes. Next base: position 15,690,819 of record NC_136485.1, read on the forward strand.
TTTCGGAATTAAAAAAAAAAATTGAGTTGTTTCACAACTTTGATTTTATCATTTGACAAGTAGGCCGCCCGTCGTAAAATTTGCTTGAATATGATATTTTTATTAATGCAGATTTCGTATTTATTATTATATTATATTGGACCCAATATATAGTCATTATTTAAAAAGAAAAAAAACCCCAAAAAACAATGACTTGTGTACCACCATTGAGAATCGAAACCAAAACGTTTAGCTTACGATTTACTTTTTCCTTTGACGTTAATGCCTGCGCTATAAAAACATGTTTGCTACAAGGCTAAAAATTAAAATATAAACCAATCTATTACGTTACACATACATATTCGTCGTTCGACCATAACCTGGTAAATTCCATTTTTTTAATTTTCACACTTTTGCACCAATTTTCTCCGGCTAAAATCTTAATATAAAGTGTCGCATGCATTTGAATGCCCTATTAAGTTTTATGTTTGTAGATAAAACCTGAATACCTTGAATACCTATTATTAAGTTTTATGTTTGTAGATAAAACCGGAATACCTTGAATACCTATTATTAAGTTTTATGTTTGTAGATAAAAATCTTACAATGGAGTTTGGTAGGCAAAAGTTTTAAACAAACCTATATATGTGCATACATAAATATATAAAGAAAGAGGTCTGTGTTTATAATAACCTTTTTACCCAAATATAAATCATGTAAAATATCTGCATGAATATAATTACACGTAATAGTTAAATAAAGATTTTCCCATTAGAAACCCGAAAAAAACTATTTGGGAATTTATTAAAATGAAAGTTAAAAGAATATGCAAATTAGCTTGATTTTTTGCTAGTGAATGCAATTCCACGACCCACATATAACAAAAGTTGCATTTTCTTTTTAAATAAATAGAAAAAAGGGTTTTTAATATAGATTTCAATACACAAAAACACAAATTTATAGGAATATAGATTTGATTAGTATTATCCGTACTACTGTCACTATATTGGACGTTATTCTCACAACGTTTCGAACAATCTAATCACCAACCGTCTCTACGTCCATCATGTAAAACTGTGGCCGTCTCGAGAATCTGTACGGATTTCTGACCCTGCCATTTTTTTTAGAATATTTAAATGACTTTTAATAACACCCTTAATATTGTCTGCCCTGAAGATTGAACCACAAACTTCTGAAAGACTTACAACTGACAATAACTTAGCCCTTTATCCGTTGTGTCAAGGGTCTATACGGACTTCTACCCAGTGATAACTGACGAAACAATAGAATTTACGTAGATTTAATTGATTCGAAAATTCTGTACAGATTCGTGAGTTTTGCATAAATATTTCAAATACTGCAAACCTGGATAACTGCGAAAGTTACATCGACAGAAACGTTGTAAATATAATATTCAAGATGTGAACATTAGTCCAAATAATGCAAATGCGTTTTATTTATTTACTAGTGTTTAAAACGTCCATCTTCATTTATATATATGATGATTGCGGTGGTAAGAAAACGAAAGTTACAATACAAATGATTTATTTAAAAAGCATGCATGACATTTTCGTATCATGGTTTCATTGACAAGAACCTATTTTACTGTTTAGAAAATACAACGATCTCAAATCTTCGGCGAGCCACAAGGCATTTCGAACTGGTTTCATTTCGTGATTCAACGAAGATTATAGATGAATTGTAAAGACTTTTTTTCTAAACTATAAACATTAATCCATGTCAATTAAACAATGATATATTTCCGAAATATGTAATATACATACAAACATATATATATATATATATATATATATATATATATATATATATATATATATATATGTATATATATATATATATTTAAATATGGGAGTAGTCACCAACAATGTGTATTTTTTAACATTATTTTATTATTCCGTGTCTTGGTTTTTCATTGAGAATTATGTTTGGATCATTGTAATAATGTTTTTAAGTCATTGAAATCGTTTACGCGCGTTTCAGACGGTCTGTGATGCGTCCTCGTCAGAAATTATTTTCAAATGTGTAAAGATGGCGATTTTCGATTTTCGTAGTTAGTTTGAAGTTTTTCCAATGGGTGGAGGCTTGTAAGTGTTTATTATACATTGGTATGCTGAATTTTTATTGCTTTTTTTATTTGGTTTGTCCAGGGAGACTTTGACCTCGCTGTAGTCAGTCGCTATCTCTTTTTGCTAATGTTTTTTTCTTTTCCTTTAGGGGGGGGTAGATCTTTCTTTCGTTGGAATTTATTAACCCATTTTATATAAATATATATATATATATATATATATATATATGTTCTTTAATTATAATTTAGTTTAAATGATTTATATTACTTAATAGATGAGACGTTGTGGTCGGCCTCATCTTTCTCTCGCTCTCTTTCCTACTCCCCCCTCTCTCACACACTCTCTATATCTATCTACCTACATATCTATCTAATTATCTATCCATTAGCTAGGGATATATATATATATATATATATATATATATATTTTTTTTTTTAATTACATTTTCACCCCAAACAAGGCACATTGCCACTTTAATGTAGGGGGCTACTATTAGGGACACAGGCTACAGGGGTACTAGGTGGGGAGTTGGGCAGCAAAATGTCGGTTCACGTGTCACTTGAACTTCTGCATGTCAGTACAGTTGGGGAAGCAGGAACCAGGCAGGGAGTTCTAAAGTCTAGCGGTTCTGGGGAAGAAACTACTGGAGTAGAAGGCTCTCTTACATCTAGGGATCTCTACTGTGAAGGGGTGGCATTGTACTGCTTGTCGAGTTTGTCGGGGGTATTTACGTAGAGGGTGTACAATTTAGCAAGAGAAAGATGGGGATGACCGCAACGCCTCATCTATTAAGTAATATAAATCATTTAAATTTTTAAAAGTGTTATGAATATAATCACTATTATTCTTATGTCGTTTGTCAAACAAATACGAAAATATGCTTTGCATACTTGCTTTACCTAAAACAAGCATATTTAAAACTCCATTATCTTATTTCGGGACTAATACCATCGAAAAGTTATGGAATTGCAAATCATGGGTAAAATAGCAACTTGTATTCAATAAATCGCATACAATATTGTTTTTTCGGAATTAAATTAACCAAAAGATTGAAAAGCTAACTCAATTCGAGCTATTGAAGCACGTTTAGATCTTTTCCCAAATTAAAGAAATGAAAAGATAAAGGTGATTGTCCAATTCAATATTCAATGGCACAAGATCAGCATAGCATAAGAGCCATGTAAATCTTAGGGGACACTAAATTCACAAACTGTCTCCATGAATGTCTACCAAAGCCAGAAGAGATGATGTAGACGACGATATTTTTTTGCAGTGAAGTTGGTATAATCTTCCCACGTAAAGGTGTTATAATCTTCCCACATAAAGGTGTTATAATCTTCCCACATAAAACACCTGACATTCACAGCTGGTCAATCATCTGATACTGACCAAATCATTCGTTATTTAAGTCCGATGATCTAATGAAAACCGGTTCGTATCAAGTGAAGACGAAAGACAGTGATAATAACGTTGTTGAAATAAGAAGAAGTAGCAGAAGAAGAAGAAGATGAAGAAGAAGAAGAAGAAGGACAAATAAGATAAAGAAAAACTATGGGTGAAAGAAAGACATTAAAATCGAAGGTGACATACGCGCACATTTCAGATGATCTACATTCTTGCGTCTTATAACAATGACCTGAATTGTAATTATCACAAAAAACAAAGAAAAGCTCACATTTCAGATCGGGAGGTTAGAATTGTGTAATGCAAAATAAAGAAGAACAATTGAATATTTTAAATATTTACATTTCAAGAATTTCGGTTCACATCTTTATAAAACACAGTAAGCATATATAAAAAAAAAAGAGAGAGGTAAGAAAAGGCCCACAGTCGTCACAGTGTGAGTGAAAAAAATCTGTCGTCGCCTGTCACACACACCCTTACTGATAAATGCAGTCCGTATCTCTCTCTCTCTGTTTCTTTCTTTCTCCATCTCTCTCTCTTGTCACTGGCCAATAGTGAATTGTAAATAAACTTATATGTTGACAAAATTTGTCTGTGTTTATTTTGAGAACATCGACAAAGAATTGTCACGGTATATAATTTCGCAAACATTTGAAAAGTGCAAACTAGAAAATTATAAATACATTTAATAATGCGACATGCGAGAACTCATCCTTTGTTGCGTCCGGTTAAAACAGAATCATAAAGTCGTCCGGTATTTCTCTAACCGAAACAATGCTAATAGAAAGTGAACCAAATGACGTCTTCGTGTTATTTGGGGTTTTCGAACTACATCTTGAATATAATTTTCACCACCTTGAAGACGGCTATATATTCCACTTTTTCGTTTCAATGTTTGTACTCGTAAAATCACACCAAAATATAACTGAATAAACAATTGACACCAACCATCTGAACGTTTATATCAAGCACTGGATAAATCAGAAGAGGGGAGGGCAGTAGCCCTTGATATATCTAAGGCTTTTGACAGGGTATGGCACGATGGCCTTCTTACATGAAACCTTACCAACCACCAATAGTTATGGCTAGCGATACTTTATCTGAGAGCATTTCGTTCAAGCTCCTTTGCTTAATGTTCACACGAAACATGAGTTGGAATAGATACATCGAGATTATTGCTAAGACTGCTGCAAAGAAGGTGAGCTTTCTCTATCCTGCTAGAAATTTACGCCTGAAAGTATCCTGTATCTACAAAGCCACCATTCGCCCATGTATGGAGTACTGCTGTCACATTTGGGCTAGTGCATCTGCTACTAGTCTCTCGCTTCTGGACAGGGTCTAAGAGGGAGTAGCCAACCTAATAGGTCCCGAACTGTCATCTAAACTTTAGCCCCTGTCCCACCGACGTAATGTTGCATCCCCCTGTCTGTTTTACAAGTATTTTAATGGCGGATGCTCTGATGAACTACAAGCCTTTGTACCCACTCGACGAAAATATCCCCCGACAAACAAGCAGCGAAGTCCCAGCTCTACACAGTTGAGATCCCTAAATGTAAGAAAGCCTTTTAATCTAATAGCTTCTTCCCCAGAACTACAGGACTTTGGAATTCTCTTCCGGTTTCCCGCTTCCTTAACTGTACTGACATGCAGAAGTTCAAGTGTAATGTGAACAGACATCTTGCTACTAAACTCTCTACATAGTACCACTGCAACTTAGATCCCTGATAGTAGGCCTCTACATCAAAGTGGCAACGTGCCTTGTTTGGGATGAAAGTGTAATAATAATAATAATAATAATAATAATAATAATAATAATAATAATAATAATAAAACTAAGAAGAAGAAGAAGAACAACAACAACAACAAACAACTATAGTCCACATGAATCTAGTTTCATTTCTTTTTACCTTTTGTACATTTTTTTCTTTTTTATTTTATATTTTCATCACAGCATAACTAGCTTATTTTTATTTTAGCTATAATTCTCACATATTATGTCATCAACAAAATCCTTAATATAAAAAGACACAAGCACGTAATTCAGAATCAATACATTATTTACTTCCAGTAAAAATTTAGGTTCCTCTGTTTTTTTTTTATTACGATTTATTAATTTAATCATAAATACTTATTACTAGTATTGTATTTATTGCTTTTCAACACAGGTAAAAATATTTTTTTCAAGTCTAACAATATGTACACATTCAGCTTTCAAAAGGATTCTTCAGGCTTTCAGCCTGAAGAATCCTAAAGTGGATGAAACACGGAAGTTTCAGTGTAGCTTAATCACCATATATATTTTATAACTTACTAAGTAGCTCCACCTACGTATTGAGCACTGTTGAAGTAAATACTTAAAGTTTACCCATAAATTTATACTTTAGTATATTAATTTATGTGAGTAAATGAAGTAGTTATATATATATACATATATATATATATATATATATATATATATATATATATATATATATATATATATATATATATATATATAAGCGAGATAAGGCACTGATAGAATTCAGATGAAAAATCCTGATAGATATTACTAAAAGTAATACTTTCAAGGTGATCCTAGCCAAAAAGGAAAAGCTCAATATTTAAAAATAGAGCAATATATAAGTTTCGTGGTTAAATTTTAAATTTTGAAAAAAACAACAACATAGAGACATATATTCGATTTAAGAAGTTATTGTTTGACAAAAGTATTTTCAACAATGGCTCATATCAATATAATTATCCACAACCACTCAAAAACTATTTTCAATAATTGTGCTGAAAAGCAAAATAGCATCCATTCGCAGCTGAACATTTTGCTAACTTCGTTTCATTTCCTCTGATGATATAGGCCATTGTTGAAAATCCATGGATTAAGGAAATAAAAATAACCCCTTCTATATATATCTTTTGTCAAACAATAAATTCTTAAATCGAGTATATGTCTCTATATGTTTTTTTTTTCAGAATTTAAAATTTAACCACGAAACATATATATATATATATATATATATATATATATATTAAATTATGATTCAATGAACTTCAAAAAACTCTCATTGAAATGAAATGAAGTGGTTGAGTTTCATATCAAAGAATTTTTATTATTCTAAGCAAGACAAAGAATGCTTTAGAACATTAATCTCCTTAACCTATAGGGTTTCGATGTCTACCAAGAAAGTCATCCTTATTCCATATTAAGAACGGCTTTCTAAATAAAAATGCTATTCTTTCTACATGGCCCGTAAGCGGCAGAAGTAGCAAGTATTTTACGTGTTGGCTACCTCAACGCAGTTTTATTTTAAACAGAACCCTTACCTTCACACCAAAAGATAAATTGGAATAGTTTCTTCGTTGTTTTGAATGTTTAAGTGCTTTTTTGTTTTTTAGTGTTTTATGTTATGATTACTTTTATTTAGCCAAACACGAGTATTTTTCATCATTTGAGTTTATGTCCCTTCTGGTAAATTTTTTTAAAAAGCTATCACACTTCTTCATCTTGTTCGATATATTTTGCACGTAGTCGCTAATTTAATCCCCTAAAAATATTTATTAGTCAACGCTCAACTGAAAAAGTAGAATACAAATGACGGTAATGTGATCAAATATGGCATCAAATTTAAATACAATCTTCTTATTGACAAATGTGCATGCAAATTGGTAACGTTTTCAACTTCTCCCATCCATTTTTTTTACAAGGTGGTCACCACTTATCAAGGCCCGGAAGCCACTCATGGATAACAAATATTGTAAGTACAGTACGTTAGTGTGGATATTTTAGAGTGTCTACTAAAGGGGGCGGTTCATCAGGAATTTGTTTACGTTGGACTTGAAGACATCCAAGTTGTAGTCAGGAGGGAAGCAGGCAGACGGAACAGAGTTCTACAGGCGTGCAGTTCTAAGAAAGAAGCTTTGTTCATTTATATTTGAAACAGAAAACAAGCACAATATAATTTCGGGGTAATTTCTACGAGGTTTTGAATGATATTTCTTTTATTGTTTTGAATCTATATATTTGTTATGATTACTTTTATTTAGCCAAACACGAGTATTTCCATGATTTGAGTTTACGCCCCGAAAGACATATCTAAAAATCTTTATTACCTTCCCCCACATCATGGTGGACATTTTTTTTTTTGCATTATACTTTCAGTGGATTACCAACAACTGAGTTGCAGATCCATATGCCAAAAAGAAGAAGAAACAAAAAAGAAACAAAAAAACAACCCGGCCTGCTTTTATGGCATTGAAATAGTTGCAAATTTGAATACGAAATTTACACGAAAATTTCCTCAGCGTTGCACAGGATAGAAGTAGCATATAGTAAGAAAAATGCTCAATATCCTAATTAACGTAACCCGAGAAACGCCGGGTATCCTTGCTAGTTTATAAAAATGAAATGAAGCTAGAAAAGAATATTCCTTTAACAAAGCAAACTCATCAAAATCGAGAAAACTCAACACTGTAAAGAGAGAAGCAATTAAAATATGCTAAATAAAAAATGAGGAATAACAATTATATCTAACTTTATTATATCAGATCAACAAGGAAAGAATAAAAGAGAAAAACTACTTTAGACAGTGCCATTTCGAAACTAAATGCTTCTCATCAGAAGTACCATATATAGTAAATATATGATAAACAAGATTAATACAAGACTATTTCAATATATTCAAATAATTAATTTCGTTTACCCTACTTTAGGCCTAAAAATCAAATCCCATCTTATGTAGGGATGATTTCTGCATTTTGAACGTCTGGTTGTAATTCCTATACATCCTATGACATTGTCAGTATTAGCTATGTAGTTACCTATATATTGTTGTTCTTTTGTTCTGGGTTCAGACCATTGTATATATATATATATATATATATATATATATATATATATATATATATATATATACGTGTGTGTGTACATATATATATATATATATATATATATATATATAAATTCGTATTCCTGTCTGTCTGTTTGTTCGTTTGTTCACAATTTGATTAATATATACGAAAGGTTCCTTACTTTATTCTTTCACTAATTTCTATTGTATGATTCTTACAAAAAATATACAATTAAGAGATCATGTCATTTGCATATGACATTAAGAAAGATCGATTTTATTAAATAGCTGTATATTAGTTAATGTTTCTAGCGAGAGAATTGTTTTGAGTGTTCTATTCTAAATTGTTATTTAATAAATTTTAAATAATAATTATATGGATAACATTTAATTTTATTTATTTGAAATTATTATTCCAACATCGATTATTTAAAAACCGTTTAGAGTTATTTGCCCCTTAGAATCTTCCGAACATTTCATTTGTTTGTTTTTATCATTCTTTAAACGGCTATACAGAAATCGGTAAATTTTTAACACCTAAAAAATAAAGATATACTACCGCACTGTCAGTTCTACAATTTAAACTTTTCTTTCTTTTTTCACGTTAATCTCATCGATTACAAACTTAAATTTCTAATTAAATTTTTACGACGTGACCCAGCGTCGTTTAACCCCTAAACAAATAAGACCTATTTTTTGGGAGCCTAATACGTTTAAACAGCCTTTATAAATAATAATGAAAGAAGAAATTAAAAAAAAAAAGGAAATAACATTTTAGTGTGAGTGATCAGTTTTCTATATAAATTTAACGTAAAATGAGCACCCACTTTTTGGCCACAAAGCGTTCAACGAAACATGTCATCTCTAGCATTTTTTCAAATTTGGCGATCGAGGGGGAAAACATGACAAATACAATTCGTTTTTTGTTTTTTGTGGTAGGAACGGGAATTACATTTGAAACATAAAATAACGATAAATTTAATTTTATGACACTATTCTGTACTTTCACGTAACAATTTTATAAACAAAACGAACCCAAAAATATGACAAATTCATTTTTGGAGGCGGAGGTTTAAATTATAAACATAAAATGACGTAAAATTTCATTTAATTGTTTTTCGAATTAATTTTTGGGAGATCTTCATTTTTTTTAAGGGTTCTGCCTACTTGGCTACTGTTTTTGCGATCGAACGGGCATTTGCTGCTATTTTTATTGAAACAAAAGTTGTAATGATTTATTTTTAATTATTATTTTTTGGAGGGTGTTCTTTCCAGTGCTTAATATCCGGAGAATAGTTTCTTCTCTTTTTATCCTTTCTGCCGAAATATCTGGTGGAGAGGGTATCACGTACTTCTTATTTTTTTTGGGGGGGGGATTACATTTACATGTTTTTATCCGTTCTTTTATTTTTTGAATTATTGTGGTGTATACGTTGCCAATGATGAAAATGATTAGTATAGCAGGTGTGTTCCAAACGGAACAATGTCAACCCAGGCAACGCCGGGTACCATTGCTAATATATATATATATATATATATATATATATATATATATATATATATAATTATTTTTTTACTATAATAATTAAATACCTACAGACACTAGCGTTTCATCCTTTCGGGGATCTTCAGTGCAGGCTGTCACGATTAATACCAGTCGAACGATTCGAACCCCGCAACACGAGACATTTCTGGCTCAATTAGCGAAGACCGTATCAATTCGGCTATCATACATCGCGTGAAATAACGTTGAATTTTAAACATTTTAATTTTAAATGTTCATTTACGTCAGTCAGACAGTGATCTAATCGATGATCTATGGATATATATATATATATATATATATATATATATATATATATATATATATATATATATATATACTGTGTAAGCAAAGTCAAGACTTCAAAAAATGTGTTGATAGCAACAAAAAGTGTATTTTATTTTATGTTACAATTGTTTCCATGCCCGGTCGACAATTTCAAACATTATATCGTTTGAAAATTTTCAAAAACTAGCATTTCTTCAGACTTTATGAATAAAAACACTCTTGACAATAGAACATTGTTTAAAAAAAAAGAAAGGAAAGAAACATTCCCTTAATGGAAAAAGAAGCATGTGAGAAACATTTACCCTTGAGGTAGCCTCCGTGGAAAGCCCATTTAAATATTAATATATCACCTAATTTTCGTATCCTTATTTAAGAACAAAGTTATAAGAAGTTTCCACAAAAAAACCCTTAGCCATTTACATTTTTTTTATATATCCCATTCGTTGAGTTCCTAAATGAGATTTCACTATTTCTTTATTTCACATAATTAATTTTTTTTTTTAAAGATTTAAATTTTTTTTATTTTTATATTTATAATATGGCTATAACAACCTTTCATTAGCGTTACGGTTAATTTTAGTTTCGTATTTGCTCATTAGTGGCAAGTAATGTTTACAAATTATCGATTGCTTTAATACTTAGATATAAGACCATTTTAGGTTTAATTGTATATGGGAATAAGGAAAAATACTGCATTATATATATTAATCCTTGTACAACACTTCGAGCAAAGGATTCTAATCTATTTATCATTATTTAATGTTTTAAAAATCATTATCATTCTAGTTAAATATGTGTTCATATCGTTACTAAAAAAACAATAACACCTTGTCACATCTTAGAAAACATTTTGTAGGTAAATAAAGATTATTTGAAAACCAGAAAATACCAAGGACAACTGTATTAAATAATAAAATCATTTTTTTGTCTGAGACTTTCGGTATTAACACATCCTTATCAAAGAAGACTTTTATTTTTAGTGTTTTAAAATGTTTTTTTTTTTACAGTTTTTTTTTCATTTTAGATATACATTAAATATTAGATGTACATGTTATTGATTTGATATTAGATGTATATGTTATTTATTAGATATTAGATGTATTTGATATTGATTTGATATTAAATATATATGATATTGATTTGATAGTCGAAGTATACGGTTTTGATTACTTTTAAATGCATTTGATATTCATTTGATATTAAATGCATATGTTATTGAGAAGATATTAAATGAATATGGTAATGATTTGATATTAGATGCATATGTCATTTATTTGATGACATATTTATATGTTATTTATTGGGTATTAGAGGTATATATTATTTATTTATGTTAGATGTATGGGATATTGATTTAATATTAGATTATTTGATATTGATTTGATATTAGACTATACGATATAGGTTTGATATTGGATGTATTTGTTATTTATTTGATATTAGATGGATATGATATTGATTTAATATTATATGTATATGATATAAATTTGATATTATATGTATATGATATAAATTTGATATTATATGTATATGATATAAATTTGATATTAGATGTATATGTTATTGATTTGATATTATATGTATTTGGATTAATTAAGTATGAATTTCATTTACTATTACCGAACAATTTTAAAAATAAGTATTAATTTATTTCTGAAACTATTTAGATGTAAATCTTAAATGTATAGATTGTCTTTACTTCACGTAGATGATTATATTTGCGATGCAATCTGTGATCAAGTTTAAACGGAATTGATCTCTTTTTTTTTTTTTTTACACGGTGGTCACTACTTTCACACATAAGAAGTGATTGTCTTTATTTCATTTGGATGATTTGCGATGCAATCTGTGATCAAGTTTAAACGGAATTGATTTCTTTTTTTTTTTTTTACACGGTGGTCACTACTTTCACACATAAGAAGTGATTGTCTTTATTTCATTTGGATGATTTGCGATGCAATCTGTGATCAAGTTTAAACGGAATTGATCTCTTTTTTTTTTTTTACACGGTGGTCACTACTTTCACACATAAGAAGTGATTGTCTTTATTTCATTTGGATGATTTGCGATGCAATCTGTGATCAAGTTTAAACGGAATTGATCTCTTTTTTTTTTTTTTACACGGTGGTCACTACTTTCACACATAAGAAGTGATTGTCTTTACTTCACTTGGATGATTTGCGATGCAATCTGTGATCAAGTTTAAACGGAATTGATCTCTTTTTTTTTACACGGTGGTCACTACTTTTCAAGGCCCGGAAGCCACTCAGTGTGCACAAAGTAAAGTAAATAAGTACTGATATATTTAAATAACAATGATATATTTAAATAACAATTATATATAGACAATAATCGAACACCCAACGTTAACAATTGAAACTCCAAACAATGAAATGAAGATCAAACCAAAGAAAACTTTATTGCGGTCAGAAATTTTCAAGATCGATGTAACCAGAAAGAAAATATAATTTATTTTATGTTTCGAAATATTTAATATTAGCATATATATTACTACATTTCAACTAATATAACATTTGACGGAAAATCTTTATCTCTAGTTCGGAAACCGATACCGAATTTCAAACTGAACCATTCATTTAATCCCTTGGATAAATTACTATCGTTTTATCAGCCATGATCATATAGAAGTCTTAAGTAATGTTTTACATATTCTTAGTTATCACCTGTAGTAACGATTAAACCTTCAACTCCCAGAGCACTTGGAACTGATTAATACTCAAAGCCGTTTTCCGTTACGTCAGAGGTCTGTGTTACGCAACGGATAAAGGGGTTAGTATAAATAAAACTAAGATAAAAGCTACTTAACACTTATACTTTGTCATGGTATACTGAACAAGAATAATATACCACTGGGGATTAAATAGAAGATTCGGCTCCAAATTTTATATAGATTACTTACTTCGACATAACACTTCCAAATATGAAAAGATGCACTTGACTCTCGGTGTGGTCAATGAACTTTAGCAGTCCGCAATCTTGGCGGTACATACTACGACGTTTGTTCTTTGTATATGTTTTTTTTTGTTTTCAATATATTTTACCTTTTCTAACTCATCTCCGTGTCAGTGTTTTCCTTAGTGACCCTTCCAGGTTCACAACAACTTGGCGACAAGTGATTCAAACTTTTAAACAACAATTATGGCTCGGTATTTCGGCGTTATTTGTCATATTTATAAATAAAATACTAATTGTATTTTAAAAGAAACACAACGTTAAAGATATTCCAATTATAGTACTCAAAAAACTTCAACCAGAACTAGCACCCATACTTACAAAACTGTTTAAACGTTGTCTTAAGGAGAATTGCTTCGCATCACCCTGGAAAATCTCATCAGTATGCCCTGTATTTAAGAATTCAGATGATCGTTCATCCCCTCTCAGTACAGGCCAATAAGTCTCCTGTGCATCATGAGTAAGTTGCTGGAATCTGTGTTAAATAGAGAAGTAATCAACCATCTCAGAAAAAATAACCTTCTTAGCGACACACAATATGGTTTCCGTTCTGCTAGATCTACAGCAGATGTGCTTACAGTTATATCTCATAGGATTAGCGAATCTCTCGACAGAGGCAACCTTTCTAGGGCAATTGCTCTTGACATATCAAAGGCCTTTGATAGGGTATGGCATAAAGGTTTACTTAACAAGATCTCCAGCTATGGTATAGCTGGAAATGTCTTCTCAATTATTAAATCATTTCTCTCTGATAGGTTCATAAGAGTAGTAGTTGATGGGCGAAAATCAGAAGCTCACAGTATAAATGCTGGAGTCCCTCAGGGGTCGATCCTGGGCCCAACTCTTTTCCTGATCTACATTAATGATCTTCCAAATCACATCCTTACATCATTCGTAGACATTTTTGCTGATGACACTACCATGTATGGTAGCACATCTAAGACAGTAAACGACCAAGTTCTCTCCGATTCTCTCTTCTCTGATCTTGATCACGTTGTACAATGGGGAAAGGAGTGGCTGGTTACTTTTAATTCATCTAAAACCAAGCTTCTATCTTTACATCATCAACGTTCTGATCCACATCTGGCATCAATTGAAATGAATGGCTCTCGTCTTGGGGAGGCCTCAAGTTTTGACAGGCTTCTGGGTTTGACCTTTACTCCTGATCTTAAATGGAATACGTACATCAAATCTGTTGCCAAGGCCGCTGGAAAAATGGTGGGATCCTTCTATCGATCCAGTAGATATCTCACTGCTGATGCAATTCTCTATCTATATAAGAGCCAGATAGTCCAAGGATGGAGTACTGCTGCCACATATGGGCAGGAGCTGCTAGAAAAGATTTGTCTTGCCTTGATAGGGTTCAAAATAGACTTCGAGGCCTAGTGGGAGATGTCATTTTCTCTTCGCTGCAACCTCTGTCACACAGAAGAGATGTTGCGAGTTTGTCTCTGCTTTATCGTTATTTTCATGGAAAGTGTTCAACTGAGCTTCAATCTATGGTCCCCCCTCGCCAAACTTTCACAAGAAACACTAGACTAGCTGAAAACATTATCAATAATTTTCCCCACTCTTTATCTGTACCCAAACCTAAACATAGATTCCATGATCAAAGCTTCTTTCTTAGAACTGCACGCCTGTGGAATTGTCTTCCGTTTTCCTGCTTTCCAGCTTTGTATAATATGGTTGTCTTCAAGTCCAACGTGAACAAATTTCTGATGAGCCGTTCCACTTAAGTTAACAAATTTACCGAACTTCCATTACTATCGATTACTATATTGTCCTTTGACTACTCTACACTCTTTAACCCTTATCCTTGAGTGGCCTATCGGCCTTGATAAGTGGTGACGTTTATGTAAAAAAAAAATAAGATCAAAGAATATTTTATGATTTACGTGGAATGTGAAATGGAAAGCGATATAAAGGTAAGTTATTTTATAGGAAACAAATAGAACCGAAAACACTGCAAACATCGTTAGAAAAATGTCATACAAGGAGAAGACATGTGAGAAGAATGAAACTATTATCATAACACGGAACATAAATGCATAAAAGAACTAATTGTATTTTAAAAAAATAGAAACACAATTAGTTAAAGGAGGAGATTTTTAATGTCATAATGATGCGGATAATTTTTAATGACATTATAATACGGATAATTTTTAATGACATTATAATACGGATAATCTTTAATGACATTATAATGCGGATAATTTTTAATGACATTATAATACGGATAATTTTTAATGACATTATAATACGGATAATTTTTAATGACATTATAATACGGATAATTTTTAATGACATTATAATACGGATAATTTTTAATGACATAATAATGCGGATAATTTTTAATGACATAATAATACGGATAATTTTTAATGAGATTATAATACGGATAAATTTAATGACATTATAATACGGATAATTTTTAATGACATTATAATGCGGATAATTTTTAATGATATTATAATACGGATAATTTTAATGACATTATAATACGGATAATTTTTAATGACATTATAATGCGGATAATTTTTGATGACATTATAATACGGATAATTTTAATGACATTATAATACGGATAATTTTTAATGACATTATAATGCGGATAATTTTTAATGATATTATAATACGGATAATTTTAATGACATTATAATACGGATAATTTTTAATGACATTATAATGCGGATAATGGGTGGACTATTTTATTACGATTTGATAAGCGACGTGTAATAAAGGTCAGATATATTGTTGAGTAAACAATGAACAAATTGGCAAGCTTATTGACGTCAATCGTTACTCACACAAGAAGAATACATATACGAGGGTTATTGCTAAAGTAAAGCCTTCTATTTTTTAAACTAAAAGTTTGAAGAGTTACGAAATCATTTTTTTATGCCTCGTTCGCTGTGCACTCACGGGGGACCATGCATGTTTCACTTGTTATATTAGAACTCATGACCTGTTAATCATTGATTTTGTCGAAGTCACTTAAAACCAAAAACTAAGACACACACACACACACACACACACACACACACACACACACACACACACACACACACACACACACACACACACACACACACACACACACACACACACACACACACACACAAACGTATACACGCAGCACCAAAACAATGTCGTGTAAACTTTCTATAATTGATTAAACTTATCATTTATTTTTTAAAATTGCAATTGTTTTTTACTTTAAATTTTTCTTTTAAGACGTGAAATCTTACGTTGATTATTAACCATAATTTTTCTATGTATTTAATTTTAACATTTAAATATCGATTTTCATCTCATTAAAAAAAAATTTCGGATTAATATCGGTTTCATGACCTTTATTTATCTTAATACGAAAATATTTAAAAAAAAAAAATGTTTGACTTTCTTTGGGGAAAATTGACGCTCATGATGCTGTCTCCCCTGTTAGACTCCATGGAACGTTTGGCATTCTGTTTTTGTGTGCATGAAAATGCGGGGGTAATGCTTGCGTTCCAGGTTGAAGGAATTCGGTCAGGAATACTGCATTCTACTGCTGACATCCAAATCTTACACCTGCCATTGGGAAGAAAAAAGAAAACTGCGTTAATGACAGTTTCAGTACCCGGATGGAAAGCCTCAAAGACAAATGGACAGCTTATTCCGTAAGACAAATCATATCTACGACGCCATATTTAACTCACTGCGACTAATTTGATAGAAGCTAAAAATAACAGTTTTATAAAATTGTACACAAGGAATTACACGATTTCAATGGAATTTTCATTTATTATATATATATATAAATATATAAACTGATTTTTAATAAATAGTTAAATTAATGTAATAAATAATTAAATTAATGAATAATATTATTAAATAATTAAAAGTATATGTGATCACATTGGTCTAAATCTTTACTACTTAGCCTATTTTGAAATCTCCATATATTTATTCTATCTCTATTGTCTTATGATTCCAAATTTCTCAAGTACAAAATATAGCCTAAATTCATCTACACATGCATATTGTCAATCCCCCAGATCCTCTACATACCCTTTTTTCCTATATACCAGATGTTTAATATCCCCTAAGAATTGTACACTTGCCTAGATGTCGTATTGTATTGTATGTAATCAAGCCCCTCTTCCCTATTTTGAGGAGATGCATTTGGCTTCGAAATACTTAAATATACAGAGCATTTATAACTCCTCTTCCCATTGATAAATACATCCAATATGCTGCTTTGTCTTGTCTACAATTCTCTTTATATATATATATATATATATATATATATATATATATATATATATATATATATATATATATATATATATATATACATATATATATTAGGCCATAGAGGAGACAACTGAAGCAGAAAAAAGAAACTGGCTTGCAGGACACTATAAACACAAATATGGGCAAAATTAGGCATATTTTATTGGTTTGAAAATATAATATTTTTTTATTAATTGTCATACAATTTTCATTATGGAATAGTATTATAATCTTTAAAAAGTCTGTTAATTTTCATGTAGTTTTGTTCTATAAAACCAAAGATATGAACATTTAAATAGTCTATTTGGCCAAGAGTATATATATATATATATATATATATATATATATATATATATATATATATACAGAGTCATCAATATTTAGCGTTTAAACTATAATTTTAATCATTTTTCTCGGTATTCCTCTATTTGTGACACTTATTCATAAATCTTTATACTTTCAGATACCAGAATATAACCATGGGTAGTATTTTAAACAAGCGGACTGCAATTGTTGAGCTGTTTAAAGCAGGACACCACAGGAAGGATATCTGTAAGACCCTGAAAGTGAACAGAATACTGGTGTGGAGGACTTTAAAACGTTTTGAGGAGACTGGAGATATTCAGAATAGGCCAGGGCAAGGTCGCCCTCGAACAGCTAGAACCCCTAAACTTGTTAAATCCATCAAAGAAAAGATCAGGAGGAATCCTAAGAGATCCATCCAGAATCTGGCTAAAGAGTTGAGAGTGTTGTATGGGACCATGTCAACTGTACCCCGAAAGAACCTGAAGATGTTTCCATTCAAACATGTCAAGAAAAACACCTTTCTGCTCAAGTTGTTGATAAAACAAAGATCCCAGATTCTTCTTTCCCGCATTCAGGATGGCACGCTACCAAATCTCGTTTTCAGTGATGAGAAGAAATTTGATGTTGAACACGACTTTAACACTCAAAACGATCGGGTTTGGTCGAGGGATGGTGGACGAAGGATCCCGAGTGATGACAAGAAAACAATGTGTCGCCTCAGTAATGGTCTGGGCAGCCGTGACAGAGTCCGGTAAAAGCCCTCACTTTTTTGTTGACAAGGGGGTGAAATTGAACCAGCAAAACTATCAACCAGCAAAAATATGACATCCTTATTGGCGCATTGTTGCCCTGGGCAGAGAAGCACTAAAAAAAAAACGTTCCTGGTCTTTTCAGCACGACTCCGTACCATCACATGGGGCCAAAAAGACCCAGGAGTGGCTTTCCGAGAATGTCCAGCACTTCATTCCCAAAGAGAAATGGCCCCCATATTCCCCCGATCTGAATCCTCTTGATTTTGGGATCAGGTCATACCTTGAGATCAAGGTCTCGGCCACTCACCATCAAAGTTTGGAAGCTCTGAAGGTCAAACTACAGAAGGAGTGGGCCAAAGTCCCCCAGAAAGTAATTCGTGACACACGTAAGGCTTTTTCTAATCGTCTTCAACTACTTATTGACGCAGATATTTGGACATATCGAATAATATTTTGTGTACTAACTTTCTATTGTTTTTTCTACAGTAATACATTTGCAAAAATTTAAATTTTGTTTAATTTCCTAAATATAACCACTTTATGTTGTAACGATAAATACTGATGCCCCTATATATATATATATATATATATATATATATATATATATATATATATATATATAGAGAGAGAGAGAGAGAGAGAGAGAGAGAGAGGGATAGAGAGATAGATGTGTGTATGCGTAATCTACGAAACCTTACGTCTAGAATTCTTATTCAAATTTTGATCCAAATCAATTAAATGGTTTTGATTGTAGAAAAATGCATATAATTTGGGGCAAAAAAGGAATTGAAATTCGGGTATTTTTTCTTAAGTCATTTAAAACAAACATACAAGTAGTTAAATTTTTTAATAGGGGTTCATACTCATGTCTACCTCTTGAAAACCATTCAAAATGCAATAAAACATTTATAAATTCATGTCTAATACCTTTACATAAGAGTAAAAAGTGTTTTTACATAAAACAAGATTAAATTAAATATAACCCACGTACCCGGCTAAAAAAAGTATTTTTCAAGATTAATCATATTCAGTTAATCCATTTCAGAGCTAAGCATACACAAAAACATATATGAACATATTCTCAACTTTATACATTTCGATATGAATAAGATGGGGGAGGGGCAGTTACTTCACCCGTGTCCGCCTCCGTTTCCTTCGACCACAGTAAATGCAACATGTAAGATTGGTTGGGTCTATTGTTTCGAGTTGGTTTAATTATAAAACGATATTCACGATTGACCGCACAGATTCGCTGACCAAGTGGTTTGGATGTACGGATAAGGCTGCTTTTCATTGTCCACGTGTGCCCTCATTAGTGGCCGGATGGTCGATTCGATCACTATCGCATTTCGTTAATGGCTCCTCAAATGGGCATCACTCTCGTTTCTATTATTCGCCACCTTTGTCCGCCTCGTTTTATTGTTTTCCTTTGTCGGCCCAATTTTATGCCTACCCTCTTTTATGTATTGGTCGCGTTTATATCCGTCTAGCAATTGTTTCGTTTCTTTTTTTTTTTCTTCATTTCTTCTTTCTAAGTCAACGCATATCTATTAAAGCTTTGTCCGTCGTCTGGACGACCAGCCCGTCGATTGGCCACTAATCACTTTGAATTCACCACCACCACCACCACCATACCATCATCATCATCTTTTATTAATCCGAAAATTCTACTGTTGGCATCGCTTTCCCCAATATTTTTATAGTCAGAATTCTTTATAGAAAGACATTGAGTACTTACAGTAGGGATCACCTGAAGACTGCCAACATCCTAAATGAAAGTAATTTTTGTGGAACTTGGAACAAAAGTGTCTTACTTTTAAATGCGCCCATAAGTCTTTCAGAATCTCTTCTCTTGCCGACAGTTCCTTTATAATAGAAAATTAAATGAAAAGTCAGCTAAGGGGACTATTTCTAATTCGTTCAGTAAGTTTCCATTTTGATGATAACGTTAACTTAGTAATTTAACCATAATAATCACGTTTACATAGCAATTCCTCAAAAATAAATACTAACTAAAAAAGAAGCAAAATGTGTTTAAATTCTTAATTTCTAAACTTTTAATTATTACAAATTTTTTTATATTAAAATTTAGTAAACAAAAAAACCGTGCAGAGCACCTATCCTGCCGTGACAGAGTTCAGAATCGGTTTCAATGTCTGGTGGGTGATGTCCTTTTTCCCCCCACTGACCTCTTTCCCACAGAAGAGACGTTGCGAGACTGTTTTCTCTCTATCTTTAATTTCATGACAAGTGCTTGTCTGAGCTTCAATCTATACCCCTGCCTGCCAAACTTTCACAAAATCATTTACTCTGTATTGATACCTAAAGTTGAACGCATATTCCATGAATAAAGCTTTTTTCGTAGACATACCTGTCTGTAGAACTCGATTTTGTTGGGGTGCTTTCCAGCTAACTACAAAATGTTTGTCTTCAATTCCAATTTAAACAAATTTTTAACGCCTCGACTTCTTAAATAATAAAATTCTACAATATTTCCATCACTAACGATTATTAAGCTGTTATCTCAGTGACCACCTTACACTTATTGACCCTTATCCTCGAGTGGCATTTGAGTCTTGATGAATGATGACTCTCTTGTAAAAAGAAGACGTTGTTAGTCTTTTTTTTTTTTTTTTTTTTTACTACATCGTTATTTGGTACTGATCCAGAATCTGACCCAAGGTTGCGTCGGCATCTTTCACAGTTTACGGAGAGCAACTGGAAAAAATCGAGCCGAATACTGCCAGACGATAAATTCCAAATGCTGACCCCCCCCTCCCCCCAAAAAACACTTTTTTTTTTATTACACTTTGGGATATTTTCTTTTTGTTTATAATGAACATAATTTTTGTTCCTTCGTTTTTGTATTGTCTGCGACTATTAATAAACACCCCAACACTCATATACAGGGTAGAACGATAAAAGTTTCGCCCTAAAGAAAAATTTTATTGAAAGAGTCAATTCGGATAACTTCATTATATTGTAGACGAGACATCTATTCAACGTAGCCGCATCCAGCCTCAATCATTGCCTCGATACAGATCCGGAACTGGGAGCTTGCCTTTTCCATAAGCGCCGGCGGAAGCTCAGCAAATACTCGGCAGATATCAGCGATGGGGCTGGCTTTGGTGTTTTGGGAGGTCATATTAGTGATGTTCTAGATGTATGACTAAACGAAGAAGTCCAGTGGGTTCAGGTCGGGGGGGGGCAGTGAGAGGAGGGTGCAAAATCGTAGCAGTCCTAAAGCAAAGCCTGGGTCTCTTTGAACTTGTGGGTCGCGCCGAGTCCTTCTGTCACACCCAGGGTTTGCCAGCGGCCTCTGACTGCACCAGAGGATCACCACACTCTTCAGCACATCAGGTACACTTTGAAGTTGACTTTCAAGCCGACTTCGAACATGTGAGGTGGCATGATGTGGCCCTCACTTGAAACCACACTAAAGACCATAACCATGGCTAGAAACAGTTTTTATCAGCCTGTTTTTGTGGCAATTCAGCGATGCATTTTGAGGGTGCTGGCAATGGTTCTATTGTCATAACGTGGATCGGTAGAGAGCATAAGTTGCACAGCGGCGCATCTCCGATCTAGCTCGTTGAACATTGTGTCATTTTCAGACATGATAGAAGGCTCCTATCGCCTTGGGACGTAACTGGTCAACTAGTAGATGGTCTGCAACAAATGAAAAGAAAACCAGTTTTCATCAAACGGAAATGGAATCATGTCGTCTTTATTAGGACGACAATTTTATCGTTCCATCCTGCATTCATCGTTAAAAATAACGAATTATTCTGTTTAATTAAATATTTTCATGTCAATTTTTCTGATAATCGTTTTTGTGTTAAAATAAAAAGATATACTATATAAAATATATAATAATATATAAAATAAAAATATATAATAATATATTAATAAAATAAATATTTATAATAATATATAAATAATATATAAATTTATAATAATGTATAAATAAAAAATATATCATATATAAATAAAATATAAATATATAATAATGTATGTTATAATGGAAATGTTCCAAAAATTTTCTTGATTCCGATGCAATTAACGATTTTGTTTTACATTATTGATTCTCTTAAAATGAGTAATTCCGATTCTAAAATCATTTTTTTTTATTATTATAAAGCCAACACTCTCCCGATCACTATATTGTACTCAATACGTATAGCAATGATTTTAAAAGTAAAAAAAAAAAAAAAAAAAAAAAAAAATTAAAAATGACTTCGCCGCTATCAGTTGGAATCGAAACCAAAACATTCATCGCTTCAGGCTTAATCATTACCGTCTGGGCTATCGACAGAGGATACGAAGGGTTAAAAATTAAGAGACTTTCGACTATGAATGTCAATTTTTGGCATGCGCAAAAGTAAAGCAGGAATAATGTTTTATCCGACTTTCAATGCCGAAGTCAACTGTTTTGTTTCAAATTTTGAATCCTTAGCATCAATTTTTTCCGGCTAAAAACTAAATCGAATGTGTCCCGAGGTCCAAATACCTTATATACTAAACTTCAACTCAGTAAGCCAAATATTCAGAGAGGAGATTGGTAGAGATTTTTCTCACACACATCAACAAGATCACTTATATATATATATATATATATATATATATATATATATATATATATGTGTGTGTGTGTGTGTGTGTGTGTGTGTGTGTAGATAGACATATATAATAATATCTCCGTGTTCTATAACGTTTTCATATTAATTTCTACGCAGTTATGCAGAATGTAGAAACTATGCATAATAGAATGCAGCGTAACAGTAAAATGAACGAATCATCTAATAAGAAAACATAAACAATAAATAAGCAATTACTTAACGCCCGTTTTTCATAGGAATATGCAAATTAATTAACCTCTGTATGGTCGCTCGCATATCCATGACTGACTATATTAAGAAATTTGTTTTAGTAATATGTAAATAGAAGTAGACTTTTAATATCAGTCTATAATATTATAGCAGGAAAACACTCAACTTTATATAGATAGATATAGATGCTAGCAGGTCGCGTGATCTTGCCAGATCGTAAAATAAGTTTAAATATGACATTTTACTTCGTATAGATTTCGTATTTATTATTATTATAGATTATTATATTGTACTCAATAATAATAATAATAATTTCAAAAGTTAAAAAAAAAAACGACATCGGTTCCATCAGCTGGAATTGAAACCAAAATATTCATCACTCCAACCTTAGTCATTATTTATCTCTTCAGCTTTCGTCGCTACCGCCTGAGTTATCGCCAGATAGATACCCCCCCTTACAAAAAATCAAACCACTTCAAGCTTAAAACGTATATGTATGAATACTCAAAAGTAAGTCAGTATACTCCTACCAAATTCAATTGTTTTGTTTTTCAATTGTAACCTCTTAGAAGCTATTTCTACAGGCTAAATATCAAATTGAAAATTTTCACGAAGTCCAAATACCCCGTATATGAGGTTCAAATCTGTAAACTAAATATTCAGAGGAGTTTGGTAGAGAAATTTCGCACAAACGAAGACAAGTTCACTTATATATATATATATATATATATATATATATATATATATATATATATATATATATATATATATATAGATAGATAGATAGATAGATAGATAATAGCTGGACGCCTGGCGTTGCCCGGTCGTACAATACGCTTAAACATGTTATTTTAATTTATGCAGATTGCTTTAAAATCTGTTTAAATCTATCGTATCACTTTCTCTATTCGATCCATCGGTCATTAAATAAATTATGATATGGAATATTTCTATTTTTATTTTCTATTTTGGTTCGTATTACTAACGATTTATTCTAAATATTTTAAATATTATATAGCATAAGTCGTTCCAAACGTAAGCCCACTTATTTTTTAAACTAAAACTTAATAAATAAAATGTTGAAGAGCTACGAATTTAACTTGGAAATAGTATCAAATAAGTAGCACGATACTATGGAGTGGTACCATTAAAACGAGCAACATTTATAATTTAGAATTTATTTTTCTACATAGTAACTGCCGTTCTTAATGCATTTTTGCCAACCTCTTTTGGTGTCTCTATCGAAAAATCTGGAGTGCCCTTTGTCACTAATATCTCTGTCGACACTCTGAACCCATTCCCTAACTGTGCTGACAATAACTGCATCGGTTCCGTAAAATTTTGACAGGCTCTGTGAATGTTGAGCGGTTAAATTTTTTTCTTCATGGAGGAATTCAATGACGCACTTGTGTTTCTTACGCACGTCCATTGCTTCACACTGTCAATATCTGCAACGGAGATATGGAACTTTTAGGTCATGAATGCACAAGTTCAATCATCATAACAATGTAATTTTTAATCTCCTATGATCCATGCATATATATATATATATATATATTGGTGATGGGATGATTTAAAAAATTTTCCCGATTCCGATACAATTACTGATTCTGATCTAAATTCCCGATTCCGATACAATTACCGATCTCGATTTTTTTTTTAAATTTCTAAATATTTAATTGGATATTTGTTTATTTATTTTTTTGTTTTTTGAATTACTGTAAAACTTCCATGTTATGTCGGCATATATTTTCGCAAACATAAAAAATACACTCGGTCGCGGTGCGGACATATATTACATGAATTGCTCTCTTTATTTTTTATCAAATCTGATTTTTTTTTACATGGAAGTCATCAAAGCCCGGAAGCCACTCGAGGATGAGAGTAATTGCGTGTACAGTAATCAATGGGACAATATCGTAGTAATCGTTAGTAATAGAGATTCGATAAAGTGTCTTACTTAAGGAGGCGGTTTATCAGAAATTTGTTTATGTTGGACTTGAAGACATCCAAGTTGTAGTCAGGTGGGAAACAGGCAAACGGAAGAGAGTTCCATGGAATCTACGTTTTGATTTAGGCACAGATAAAGAGTGGAGAAAATTACTGACAGTAGTTTCAGCTAGACGGGTGTTTTTCGTGAAAGATTGGCAAAGGGGGAGAAGAGATTGGAGCTCAGACGAGCACTTCCCATGGAAATAACGATAAAACAACAACAAATTTAGTGAAAATAGTGAGACAACTAAAAACGCATTTCTTTTTTTAAAACAAAGTCGATATGTGTTTGTTGTTAACTGACAAAATGATATATGAATGATTTCATAAACCATTGAAAAAAAAAATAGTTGACGACTAGTATATGCAAAAAAAAAAAAAGGTGTAGGAACAAAAAGGTTAACATGTTAAGAATGAGTCTCTAAATAACATGGTTAATATTGAGGAAAACATTCTTAACCTGAGAGGAACGGAGAGGCGATGTATTGTGAACTATACTGTTCGTTCTCTCTACCAAAGAATGTTCATGCTTTTATTCTCTAAATTATAAAGATTTCGTTGGTTATTGCAATTGTTAATATGACAAATATGTAATAGATTGATTTGCTTTAATGCAAAAAGAAATCCGATTACGAAATCTACATTAATCAAAATATCATATTTAAGCGTATTTTACGACCGGGCAATTCCGAGCGGCCTGCTAGTATATATATATATATATATATATATATATATATATATATATATATATATATATATATATATATATATAATTATTTACTATAATAATTATATAATTAATAAATAGCTACAGACACTAGTGTTTCATCCTGTCTGTAATCAACAGTGCAGGGTGTCACGATTAACACCAGTCGACAGATTCGACACCGGCAATAGAAGTCATCGCCGGCATCATTAGCAATGATCCAATACTTTCGGCTACCATTAACCACGAGAAATATTGTTGAAATTTAAACATTTACTTTTTTAAATTGTTTTTAACGTCTGTCAGAGTGATCTAATCATTATATGATGATCTGCGTGTAAGAGCTAAATTGACCGACTTTTATTTTTATTTATTTATTTTTTTTATTACATTTTCACCTCAAACAAGGCAAATTGCCACTTTGGTGTAGGGGGCTACTATCAGGGGCAACAACTACTGGGGTACTATGTACGGATTTGGGCAGCAAGATGTCGGTTCACGTTACACTTGAACTTCTGCACGTACGTACTGTTGGGGAAGCATGGACCTGGAATGGAATTCCAGAGTCTAGCGGTTCGTGGGAAGAAACTATTGGAGTAAAAAGATCTTTTACATCTAGGGATCTCTACAGTGTGGGGGTGGGATTTAGCAGCCTGTCGGGTTTGCCGAGGGTGATCACGTTGTGGGGGCGCAAGTGATTGCCGTTCGTCAGAGCATTCACCACTAAAATACTTGTAGAAAAGGCAGAGGGATGCAACATTTCGTCGATGGGACAGAGGCTGAAGCTTAGATGCCAGTTCAGGGCCTATCAGGTTTACGACTCTCTTTTGAACCTTGTCTAGGAGCGAGAGACTAGTAGCAGATGCACCAGCCCAGATGTGACAGCAATACTCCATACATGGGCGAGTGGTGGCCTTATAGAGGTACAGGATACTTTCGGGTGTTAGTAGTTTTCTAGCACGGTAGAGAGAGCCCACCTTTCTTGCAGCGGCCCTGGCAATGCCTTCAATGTAATTTTTCCAACTCATGTTTCCTGTGAACGTTAGGCCAAGGAGTTTGAAAGATGTACTCTCAGATAAAGAGTCGTTGGCCATTGCTATAGGTGGCAGAGAGGGTTTCTTGTAATTTCAATTTTAACTGAAAGTGCTCAACGATAAGAAACAAGTTTCTTAAATGTATATATATATATATATAATAGCTAGTTTGCATGAAGCATTGCTAATAAATATAAAATATGAGATATGAAAGGAAAACAAAAACAAATATACATATATCTATATCAATCTATATATATATATATATATATATATATATATATATATATATATATATAACTACTTAATTTACTCACATAAAATTAATATACGAAAGTATAGATTTATGCGTAAACTTTAAGTATTTACTTCAAAAGTGCTCAATACGTAGGTAGAGATAGTTAGTAATTTATAAAATATATATATGGCGATTAAGCTACACTGAATATTCCGCGTTTCATCCACTCTAGGACTCTTCAGGCCTGAAGAGTCCATGAAACGCGGAATATTCAGTGTAGCTTAATCGCCATATATATATATATATATATATATATATATATATATATATATATATATATATATATATATATATATATATATATATATATATATATATATATATATATCATTCAACCACGGTAGTGGTTGAATGATATGCTTTAGTCCGAAATTGAATGAATCGAGACACATTCAAACCCCCACCACTAATTCCGTTCGCAACCAAATTTCAAACAGGTGATACAGTTGGATGGAACACCTCATTAGCTACATTTTGAAAAAAAAAAATCGAAAATTGGTTCAGTGGAAAAAAAGTTACAACAAAATATGTGGGTTCACAAACAGGAGAGTAAGTACATAAGTGACTAACGGCTTTTTTTTTTATTTTGCATAACTTTTTTGTATATAAATATTTTTTACTGCGATTTTGCCAATATGACATGTTAGCGTAACGGTTTGAGTACCGGGGGTTGGTGGAAAGATTTTAGGTTCAATCTCGTGTATCGTTTTTTTTTATAATTAAAAAACCGAACTTTTTTTTATTAACTAATTTTTTTTTAACTCTCCTTATGATTTTATAGCAAAAAAGAAAAGTAAAGAAGAAGATATTCTAGTAATGTAAAAAATAAGAATTTTTTAGACTTAAAATATTGCAGCTAAAAATAAAATTTGAATATTGATAAATATTTTATTTATTATTTGCATATGTTGTTGTTTATTGTTGAGTTAGAAAGGGTGTACATAAAAATTAATAATTTTATTATATCATAATTAGGATCATTTAATTCATTTTTATGTAAATTATAAAATTATTAATTCAATCTACTAACTAACTAACTAATGAATTAATTTTATTCAAACAATTTTCACTACATAAATATATGCAAATAATAGGGGGGAATAAGTTCAATCCAGCGACTGACACCCTTTCTAACTCAACAATAAACAACAACATATGCAAATAATAAATAAAATATTTATCAATATTCAAATTTTATTTTTAGCTGCAATATTTTAAGTCTAAAAAATTCTTATTTTTTACTTTACTAGAATATCTTGTTCTTTACTTTTCCAGGTTGAATTTCTTGTCCTTTACTTTTCCAGGTTTAATAAAATCTTAAGAATATTACATTTCATGCGCGCATTTTTCCATATTATATATATATATATATATATATATATATATATATATATATATATATAGAGAGAGAGAGAGAGAGAGAGAGAGACAGACAGAAAGACAGACAGAGACAGAGACAGAGAAATGAAAAGGCATAAACCAAAGTATGTGTTCATCAATGTTTCGTCATTATTTCAAAACTTGATTTGGATGAAATTATGACGAAACGTTGATGAACACATAACTTGGTTTGTTCCTTTTTATATCTCTATTTTATCGGAATACTATTTCCATTGTTCTCATCATATATACATACATATATATATATATATATATATATATATATATATATATATATATATATATATATATATATATATATATATATGTGTGTGTGTGTGTGTGTGTGTGTGTGTGTGTGTGTGTGTGTGCATATAGATAGATAGATAGATAGATAGATAAGCAAATTGCATAATCTTTGTTTACATCGGACGAATCACAAAAAAGAAAAAATACTCATTTTATCAGCTACATCATTGCCTTTCATTATTTTATTACAAGCGACATTAATGTTTCAGTCGTCTGTTCCCCTTCAGCTGTTCGAGTGAGAGTGTCTCCCTGGGATGAAGAAGGAGGTGGAGGAGGAGGAGGAGGAGGAGAAGAGTTTAGTTTCACCGACCGTAGCTGAAAGCAATCGATTATTTAACGAAAGCACAACAAAAAAATTCCATGTTGATTCGTTGTAACCTGATGGATTAGCAAGTATTTATTTCATTCCATGCAAACTCGTGCGGGTCGACAAACGACAGTTTTACGAACCTCGTTGGCGTGCCATTAATTCTTCTTTTTTTTTTCTAGTACCGGTCGGAGGAGATGAAGGGAGACAATGGACCAATGGATGTTGCAAAGGAATACGTGCAAGCAAAACAGGAAGTCTGTAATGTAATCTTACGATGTGCACGTGACTATTGGTCGAGCAGAATTAATTCATTGGACGGATAGAGGAGAACTGAGAACAAACACGCTTGTTTATTGCATTCTCTTTCAAGTGACAACGGAGATAAAAACATCAAGACGAGGTAAAAATATACTAAAGGTAAAAAAAAAACAATCCTCCATAATGCATTTATAAATTGACAAAGTGCCTATATATATATATATATATATATATATATATATATATATATGTATATATATATATATGTATATATATATGTATATATATATGTATAAGGAATGAAAAAATACCAGCGGTGGTTGACGTTATGTTTTAAGAAAAATAGAAAAACCGAATGAAATTATTAAAAAATCAACGTTTCGTCCTTATTTCAGAGGACATCTTCAGGATAATTGAAATAAAAATGTAAGAAAAGAAAAAGTCACAGATCGTGCGAAAAAGACAGTTTTTTAATCCTACCCATGTCGGGAAGGACAAATATGTGTGCGTATACATATGATATGTGTGCGTATACGTATGATACGCACACATATTTGTCCTTCCCGACATGGGTAGGATTAAAAAACTGTCTTTTTCGCACGATCTGTGACTTTTTCTTTTCTTACATTTTTATTTCAATTATCTTGAAGATGTCCTCTGAAATAAGGACGAAACGTTGATTTTTTAATAATTTCATTCGGTTTTTCTATTTTTCTTAAAATATATATATATATATATATATATATATATATTTGGCATATTTCATTAAATAAAATAAACGTTTTTTGTCTATGAATTCTATTTTTGATTCTTTCAACTCCCGAATAACAGTCTTCTCTTCTGGCGGGAACTGGCTGATGTAATCCCCATTTTTATCATAAAAAAAACTTTACAAATGGTTCAAAAGCAGTTAGATTAATTTATCCCTGATGATGAATACTGAAGGATTGGAAAGTACTTGGACTCATGATAAATATGCTTATTACATAAGGCAGTACCCGCCAGAAGAGAAGACTTATTCAGAAGTTGGAAAGGATCGAAAATAGAATTAATAGACAAAAACGTCTGTTATTTTTATGACATGTGCCATAGAGAAAAAAATGCTCTCTCTCTCTCCCTCTCTCTCTCTCTCTCTCTCTGTATATATATATATATATATATATATATATATATATATATATATATATATATATATATATACAGGGTGGGCCAAAATAAGGGTCCTATTTTTAAAAATTCATAAATTCATGTAAGTTTTAAGAAGTGTTTTTCAGCCAAAAT
>NC_136485.1:15729160-15806660 GCF_053919585.1 Euprymna scolopes
AGGATATGGACTCGACAGTATTAATTCCAAATCTCTAGGAGTTTTGGGTTTTAGATCCACAGTTTAACTGTGATGCCACGAAACATATTCACAGACGGACAATTTTGTTTCATCTGTCTGTCCCGCGCTCCCCCCCCCCTCTCTCTCTCTCTCTCTCTCTCTCTCTCTCTCTATATATATATATATATATATATATATATATATATATATATATATATATATATATATATATATACTAGCAAAAGTACCCGTCGTTGACTGGGTTCAAAAACAGCCTACAGAAAATGGACTCTGATTTATGAAATATGATAGGTTATGAAAAGGAAGGGTTGTAAATTTGGGTTGAATTTGGGGGTATCAAAACCAAAGCAAAATATGATGAAAGTGAAAATAAAATAGATAAACCACATAATTTATTATACTACACCTGTTCACACTGAAACACTTATCACAATATTCTGTGGATCTATATTAAAAAAAACTTGTTAAACTTTGTGACATATTTCCATTCTTTGGAGGTCAGGTGTGAACGAACACCCCATAATTTTATTATACCATATTTCTTCAAACTGAAACATAATTATCAAAGTATACTTACGCAGATAGATAAGAAAAGTCCTTTATTAATGTTTGTGCCTATTTCCATTCTATGGAGGCCAGGCGCGAACGCAGACCCCACACTTTTATTATACCATCCCTATTTAAGTTAAAACATGCTAATCAAAGTATTATTATGTACATCTATATCAAAAACACTTGTAAACGTATTTTTTTAATTTTAAAATTTTTTATTTCCATACTTTGTGGACCAGACGCGAACGCAGACCCCACAATTTTAATGAACCACCGTCCTGCCAGATCAAACATACCGATTCCTGTGTCTCGATACATCTTCTATCATTATATGTAATCAGTTTTTTTAAAATAGTCAACCATATAGGAGCCTATTCGTGACCACACACATACACACACATTCAGCTTTATATATATATATATATATATATATATATATATATATATATATATATATATATATATATATATATATATATATATATTATAGATGGAATTTAAACCTGGAGTCTAAAAAGCAGAGTTTATTTTAATGCATTAATAAATGTATTAATAATTTTAAAAGAACAAGTTTTCTCATGGAACTCAATAAGGAATATCCGCCTTACTTACTACAAAAATGCTAGTTTTATTTTGGTGTATTAAACCTATTTTTTGCTGATGAGGAGATTATATTGGAAGACAACAGCTTTGTCAATGATTGTCAATAACTATTGTCGATTTAATAAAATAAATATCGTTTCCGAAACGATTGTAGACTCAATTTGATTTTGTTTGTCTTTCCTTTTGAAACGGATTCATAATTTACAATTATTAGTCTTTTTACTCAATATATATATATGGCAGCCCCTTTAAGAAATTCATTTCTTATCGTTGAGCACTTTCAGTTGAATTAAAGTCGGTCAATTTAGCTCTTATGCACAGATCATCGTATAACGATTAGATCACTGTCTGACTGACGTAATGAACATTTAAAATTTAATGTTTAAAATTCAACGCTATTTCACGCGGTTAATGGTAGCCGAGTGGATACAGTCTCCGCTAATCGAGCCAGAGATGTCTCGTGTCGCAGGGTTCGAATCGTTCGGCTGGTGTTAATCGTGTCACCCTGCACTGAAGAATCCCGAAAGGATGAAATACTAGTGGCTGTAGGTATTTAATTATTATAGTAGGAAAATAATTATATATATATATATATATATATATACACACACACACACATATATATATATATATATATATATATATATATATATATATATATATATATATATATATATATATATATAGAGAGAGAGAGAGAGAGAGAGATGTTTCAGCAATTTTACTATCCAATTTTCTTTAGTTGATAACATTACAACAATTTCAAACCGATCAAGATAATGAAATTTTGTCAATAGTTTCTCAAGTAATCATTCTTGCCAATCAACTTCGATGCAGTGATTTTTTATAGCGTAAAAACGGTCAAAAGTTATTGACCGTTGACTCATAATGAGTGCCTTATGCCAAATTGATGGCTGAATATGATTCTGTTCAGTGTAAAGAGACAATTGATATCCTCTGTAAGGGGAACTCACGAGTAATTGCAAGCCAAGGGTTGCACAATCTCCGACCATACCTCTCCTGAATCAGTTGTAAGGAGAAGTGCTAGACCACTAGAAACAATGCCAAGATAAGCGGAGAGTGATTAAATTCGTTTAAATTTTGCATTTAGTGATAATCCCTATTAATCCCTATTAATCATTAAATATGCATGGAACAGCGATCATGATACTGAATTTGCTGCATCTTATCATGATGAAGGTCCATACAATATTTCAGCCAGATCAGGCTGGTAGTTTCCGAGAAAAATGGAACGAACAGGGAAATAGATAAACAGACAGACTAATAATAGAATTTATATTACAGAAATATAATATGGTAGAATATAGTATAATATAGTATAGTATTGTATAGTACAGTATGATGCAGTATAGCATAATATAATATACAATATAGTATAGTATAGTATGATGCAGTATAGCATAATATAATATAATATATAATATAATATAGTATAGTATATTATGATGCAGTATAGTATAATATAGTTTAATATAATATAGTATCATTTTTTCTTTGACAACATGCATTCTAAATACAAGACCTGCAAGAGCCACGTGTATCTGCTTTTAATATGTTGAATGTCTGAAATTAAAATCTGTCATCCAAAATTATTTCTTCGAATCCAAATTAATAAAAACCAATAGGTCTGGTTCGTCGGAGCATCCACCATTTGTAAAACGGGCAGAGAGATGCGCCACTTAGATAACAGTTCAAAACCTATCAGGTTGGTGAGTCTCTTTTGAACCCTGCCCATGAGTGAGAGACTCGTAGGGCGAATGGTGGCCTTGTAGAAGTACGGGATACTTTCAGACGTAAATAACTTTCTAACACGGTAGAGAGAGCCCACCTTCCTCGCAGCAGCCGCGTCAATGCCCTCGATGTATATTTTCCAGCTCATGTTCCCTGTGAAAGTTAAATCGAGGAGTTTGAAAGAAGTACTTTCAGGTAACGTATCATTAGCTATAGCTATTAGTGGTTTGGAATGTTTCTTGTAATTATTGAAGGAAACGAGCTTAGTGTTGGCAGCATATATATTTGTGTGTGTCTTAACTGTGTATGTACGTTTCTTTTTTTCATTCTTACCACAATCACATTGCTTTTTTTTCACTAAATACATTTTTTCAGATTCCATTATTGAAATCATTCTTATTTTTTTCCTTTGTTTGATTGCGTGCCTTCTATTTCTTTAACGATCGTTTTCATTTTACAACCTGATGGTTAACCCAAGTATACTGTGTTATTGTCTTTTGTACCCATACAACTAATTCGTGATATGTTCTCTTGTTCTTCTATATAAAGTGTCTATGTGATCGTGTATATATGACCGTCGCTATGTGCACCTTGCTTTAAGGTGTGTGTGGGTCTATTCTAATGGCTTTTTTTTTAATCGTCTAGTGGATATTGTGATTGTTTCTTCAAACCTGCCACGTGCATCTTCCCCATTCAATTATATACGCAAGTCTTATATACAGTTTATATACATTTATACAATCGGGTGTGTATAGACATGGTCGAGTTTCTTTTTAAAGACCCTTAGGCTGGTTATAGTTCTTAACTGTGCGTGCGTGTGTGTTTTTTCTTGATAATTCTGTGAAGCTATTCACGTTTTCTATCTTCTGTGTTTTTCTTCTCTCATTTTGTTTCGTGTGAACCCAGGTTAAAATGGTAATCGCAGAACTAAACTAACAATATAACATTCGGGTCGGGGAGGATTTTTGTCTGTTGTGATTATGTCTCATTATTATTACGTGTGTCTCATATTACGTATGTCTATGTATGTGATCGTGATACATCTAGTGTGTGCATATTCATTCGCGAATAAAGTTCACCATATCTGTTTTCTGTTATCTTGATCTTCTCTATGATCGATTCTTCCTGTCATCGATCGATGCTGTAAAGATCTAAGACGAAAACTCAATGCCGATTTTTCTGTCACGGATTTCTTTATTTCGTCTACGAGTGAATTGGAGACAAGCCATCACATTGCTTACCCAAGCTTTTTTTTGCGTTTCTTTCTTCGACGCATTTTTGCCTCTAACTCGACACGTCTGTTTTGCCCAAAATTGGAAGCTATATTGCATTTGCATGCGAGTGAAAAGATATCTTTCTCTCTTTCTTTCATGTTTTCTTTTACACGAATCGAATTACATTTCGGGTGCTATCGTTTGACTTATGTTACAAGTTAACCCTTTGAACTCTTTTTGCACTAACGAACTTGCACAGCAAAATCACAATTTTCAACATGTCGAGTTAACGCGAGATAGATTATATATCACTGTGAGCAAGTACTACTCGGAAGTATATATACAGTAATTTAGGATCTTCTCTAGACATGTCTCTACTACATTGACAGCCATCTTTAATGAAGTTACATATTTCATGCTTTTGGGGGTCAGATTTTTATGTCAAGTTTGGGTATCTTCAACACGTGTTTACACGACAGAGATTTTATTTCAACTGACAAAGCTGAGTCGAATTTTTTTCCTTTTTTATTCATTTGCGACTGTCTCGGATACAACGTGTGGGTGCGTGTTAACATGTACGATCACGTTATACAAACACCAGATGATACTTTATATAACATATCTTCCTTGAATGTTCCCTGGCTTGGAGTGTTATGTTGTTAGTTTACAGGAAAATACCTGAAAGTAAAATAGTCGAATGTTATGATCAATATTATAATGGTCGATTATTATGATTGCAAAAGTAGAATGTCAGAAGGAAACCAAAGCGAAATAAATATTTATATTAAATAGTTTCCAGGAATGTAACTTGATTGATGAAATAGATATCTTTTCATTAAGAATGCATCGGGCAGTTTTAGGAATTTAGGAAAAAGAAGATGGGAAACAACAGGTGAAGTGTTTTGATACTACGTAGAGAGTAACATTAGAAAAGGAAAGGAGTTTCAGATTACGCGTAGAAAATAGAGAGTAAGATTTGTCAGTTTGTAATTGAGAGTTGTGTAGTACAGACAGATGATAGCAGTCATGGGAGCATTGGACTGGTTAAAGGAATATTTGTAGTTGGAGAAAAAAATTGTGCCACTTCGGAACCAACAGATGATAGCAGTCATGGGAGCATTGGACTGGTTAAAGGAATATTTGTAGTTGGAGAAAAAAATTGTGCCACTTCGGAACCAACAGATGATAGCAGTCATGGGAGCATTGGACTGGTTAAAGGAATATTTGTAGTTGGAGAAAAAAATTGTGCCACTTCGGAACCAACAGATGATAGCAGTCATGGGAGCATTGGACTGGTTAAAGGAATATTTGTAGTTGGAGAAAAAAATTGTGCCACTTCGGAACCAACAACTCGCAACCACAAAAAATGTAAATACGAAACAACTTTGTTGCTTGAGTTTTTCGTGAACAGATGAAATTGGTTGTGATCTAAAGCATGTCGTAAAATATGTTTATCCGTCTTTCTGTTTATAAACTGTTTAGTATGTCGACAAGTACCATTTAACCATTATGCACACGTCAACAAAACAAACATTTATGCACCAGATGATAACATATTGGAAGACGCCACATACATTAAATAAATACGTTAATAAACCAATGTTATATACACTGCGTATCAAATTATTAACGAGTTTACATTTTTTTTAATATTTAAGGAACGAGTAAATAAAAATCCATGAAACTTTGAGAAAGTGCTTACAATACTATTCAGCTACTTCAGTCAGAAAATAAAAGTATTTAAATATTAGCGAAACTATGGCAGAAGATAGGAATATCTGTTGATTCCAGTGTGTCAAATTATTAACAAGGTTGAGAAAAAACACAACATACCCATAACTTGTTTATTGAAATAATTTTCAAACATTAAATGAACTAGGAAAATACTTAGAACACAATAACTACATAGCAGTTTCTACGTTGACATAATTAGTTGGGGATATGCGATCCTTTTTTATGAAGGACTTGTAAAAGACGTTGGTCCACAAAATTAGTCAAATTTGTGCCTCGCGATACCTCTTGGAGAGCATCCCACAACTCATCTTTGCTCTTAAATTGGCGTCCACTTGCATAGAGGCGTCGCTCTATGATACTCCAAAGGTTCTCAATTGGGTCCAAATCTGATGAATTCGCAGGTCATTCCATCTTCCGTAGCCCAGAGAACCCCAGTTGTTGCAAATACTCTTTACTTTTGTTTGCTGCATACGAGGGAGCATTATCCTGCATAAAAATATAATGGTTCTTCTGAACGTCAACCTTTGCTTCTTCAGCCATGGTTCAAAGTGCTCCTTCAGAAAAGCTATGTAAGCATTTGACGTCATTTTTACGCCTTCTGGGACTCTCCATGGGCCAACAAAAGTACCTCCGATAATCCCAGCCCAAACCATTATTCCACCATCACCTTGTTGGCGCCTTAAACGCTGTTAACGATGTCGTCCATCTAGACCCATCCCTTGCTCCAGCCATGTAGACCATCAAGAGTGACACACACTTCATCCATTAACAAAACTTTGGAAAAATCCGTTTACATGTTGTTGTCCTCTGCCAATTTTAATCGATGTTGCTTAACAGACTTTGCCACTTCTTTCAGAAGGCGTCAATGAGTACTTTTTGAGACATTCTTCAATCTGGCTTGGTCAAATACTTCTTAACTTGTCTGCCCAGGGATCTTAACAACTTCACGTTTAATTTGGAGTAGAGAACGGCGTGAAATAACTCTGGATTTACCTTTATCAGCTCTCTTACGTACCTTTGTAGGGTCATTGACAAAATTCTTCAGTTTGGTACCTTCCTATCGTTTTCGATATTTCGAAGGTAGATTTGCCTTTTGCTAGCTGTTCTGTAATAATACTATTTTCAGAACTACTCAAAGCTCCTTTACAACCCATTTTATTGAAGAAATAAACTGCCTTGTTAATACTTTGACACACCTCAAATACCGTGGATTCAGCAATTACGATGGCAAGTTGTTTACATTGCGTGGAATAGTACGAAAATTCCACAGTACGCGCAGCTCAACATTGCCAACGTTTCCGAAGCTTTTGGTACGAATTTACCGGTAAGTTTCTGAAACTGGTAACAAAATGTTATCGCGTTAATAATTTGACACGCAGTGTAGAGGGGTGTATATCGAGTGTATATATGTTCGTTGTTCAGGATGAGCATTTTTATCGCCTTTCGACAGGTTAAAAAATAGAATCAATAACCTAATAGGCCCCGCACTGTCATCCAAACTCCAACCTCCGTCCCATCGCTGAAATGTTGCATCTCTGCTAATTTTACAAGTATTTTAATGGAATGTGCTTTGACGAACTCAAAGCCCTTGTACCTCACGACCAAGCTGATAAGCAGCTAAATCCCACCCTTACATTCAGAAAATCTTCTACTCAAATAGTTAATTTTTTTTTAACGGCTAAACTTTGGAATTTTACCCCGGGTCCTTGTTGAGATGTAATCTTAACAGACTATTCGTTGCTTAACTCCCTACATAGTATCCTTGCAAAATTGGTCCCAAATAGTAGTCTCCTCCGTCAAATTAACGGGTATATATATATATATATATATATATATATGTATATATATATATATATATATATACCCGTTAATGAGTTAGTGAATTAACGGGTATATATATATATATATATATATATATATATATATATATATATATATATATATATATATATATACCCGTTAATGAATTAGTTAGTGAATTAACGGGTATATATATATATATATATATATATATATATATATATATATATATATATATATATATATATACCCGTTAATTCACTCCAAACAAGGTACAGTGCTTCTTTGACGGAGGAGACTACTATTTGGGACCAATTTTGCAATGGTTGTATCGATTGATTTCCTAGATTTAAATCCAATGAAACTCTCGTGATTATTAAAAAGTGCTCAATACAGGATATAACTGGCATATAGTTTGTTTATCATACAAACATTATTAGTTACATATGTGCATACCTGTTTCAGTGTAATCTCAGTTCAAGGATAACCCTTCATCAGACCAAAAAAGAATCAATATTCTTGAATCGGAATTCCACTGGAACATGTATACACATATGTAACCAAGCTACCTACTGTCAACACGGTGGTTATAGGTTCAATCTACGGCTGGGAAAAGGTATATGTCTAACGGCACTGATGAGTTGTGATACAACGAAACAGTACTGTATGTGGATGACTAATAAGCCCCCCCCCCTCCTTGGGTTGAGCACTTTGTAAATATATTTTCACCTGACACGTATTTAAGCGATTAAGCGAAGCCCACTGTTTGTTTGTAAACAAACTGACAGTTTGAGCACTTTGCGACGGGCAAATGCTAATTTAATAGGCATCTGACGAGAAATATTTATGGGCAATGATTCTTGATCCGATGGTTAGAGCTGCCGACTGTCAACACGATGGTTGTAGGTTCGATCTATGGCTGGGAAAAAGGTGTATAGCTAGCCGCACTGATGAGTTGTGATACAACGAAACAGTACTGTATGTGGATGGCTATATATATATATACTTTCTGTTTTCAGATGAAATGCTGTTAAGTGGTAATTACGTATAAGTGTATTTTGATGGTGCGTGTGTGTGGTTCAACCTATATAGATTGCGAATAGCGTTGGTGGATTTTAAAGTTATAGAAGTTGCAGATTATATTACAGACACCACATGATTTTAGTTAACTTTGTGTTGAATAAGTTCGAATCAGGTGAAATCGTTAGGTTTTTCAGTTGACATTTGCTTTTTGTTATGCTGGTTGTTTTGCGTATGGCATTTAATTTATCGTTTTGGTTAAGTTGCTCTAGGATTTGTTTTCTTGTTTGTTTGAATAATTGTAGTTTGTTTTTGTTATACATCGATATGTATGCTTTAAATTTTCAATATTTCGTTTGTTTATGTTCCGTAGATTTTTTACCACTAATTCTATACTTTTATTTATTGGTTTTGCGGTGATTTTTCTTTTTCTTACGGTTTTCGTTACTTTTTTACGGCTTTCATTACTTTCTAGTTATATTTTTCGAAGATGTTTGCCTCTAACTATAATTCACATCCTACATTTTATAAAATAGAGTGTAGTTTCAGCTCTTTGGGGTGATGGCTCCTGAAATGGATATATTTTTAGGTGTCTGTGAGTTGTAGTTGATGTTTGTGATGATATGTTTTAGTTAAGATTAATATGTTTTTTGGGATAATTTAATTTTGGGATGTAATTTTTAGGGTAAATTGTGCAATGCGTTGACCGAGGAGGAAGACTACATCTATACCTGCAAGAGGAGCCCTGAAATGATGACGAGACTTATTGCCATTCAAATTCCAAAGAAAGTAAATGACTATTATCAATGAAAATTCAATGATAAACAGCTGTTCCAATAACGCAAATTAGCATGCAACGGTTATCGGAAAAAAAGCAAAGAGTATTAAAAATCTAAGGATATATGCTATTACTCAGATCCCAGGGAATACCACTTGTTACCATTGAGCGATTACTACTAATGACTTGTGTAACAATTTCTCGTGAGTAAATATGTATGAAAAGTAGAATTGAATGGCTTCACAAATGAAATTATGTATCGATCCGAGATCTGATCAGTTGTTATTCCATTCAGATTGATTATCGAGCTTTTATATCTTTTACTCCTTCAAATATATGTTATTGCATATATCTGATTTTTTTATCACGTGTATGTTGCATATATATGTAACTATATATTAAACGAGCAAGGAAGAGAACGAGTAAATACGTCATGATAGATCGACACTGTTATATAAAAAAGTGATGCTAAGAGATAGTAGGGTTCAATCACACGTCACGGTGACCTAGCTAGATCTAGAACAAATCACTTTATTTTTGTAGTTAGTCAGTCAGCATTTTAAAAAGTGTCATTATTTAAATTCATTTTTTTTTAAAACAGTGTTATTATTTAATTTAGTCGCTAACTCCATTCATATTAAAAGAGTAACCTAATTTTATATATCTTTTGCATAACATTAGTCGAAATGTCAGACTACGACACAAAAAAGCAAAAAAGCTAAAAAAAAAAGGCCATAAATTAACGAATTTACGTAAATAAGGGTAATGTAACCTGCTGTCTACTACGTCCGCATGTGAACTCACTTCTTCGCGCTCCAAAAAATAAATTCTTTTCCAGGATCTGATGACAGACTATATAGTACAGAAGACAAAGGGGAGAGAAAAGGGACTCGCCACATAATGATGAAGTCATTATACTCAGCTTCCTGAAGGGCAGGGGGAAGCAAATGACTATTATCTACACCCACGTTCACGCACATAATCTCACATTAACAACACAAAGGAAAATAAATACGCACACACTGCCTACTCAACTCAACTCAACACAGGTTTACTTATATAATAGTCTTACATTGACTAAACAATGACAAACCAATATAGACACACGATCTTCAATGCCTACTGAACTTACACTATTACACGCATATTCACACTTACAGAAAACAAACATATATCCATCCACACACATCTAATACTCGTGCATTTTCTCCACGTCTACAACAAGGAAACGATTAACTTTTCAAACTCCCAGCCACAAATAATGTACATCGCACCTTTCTAATTTTGTATTTATTTTACTAATAATTCATCATTTATTAAGGCCCGGAGGCTACACAATGATAAGGGCTAATGAGATCGTAAATTAGACGATGGTCACCATTATGAGAGGATTGGAAATAATGGCCGGAATGGGCAGATATTACTTAAGAGGAAGTAATATATTGGTAGCGTTTGACAGATGTTCTCATGGAACCTGAATCTTACGGACGGATACTTAATATAATCAGATTCTTCTCAGACAAGAGAAAAAATTAGCTTGTCCGCCATGATTGTACATCTAAACAACGTGACTTTTAAATTTGCGCCCTCTGTTTTCTGCTCTCCCGAACATGCAGAAATTGGAGCGTAATGTGAACAGACATCTCGCTGCTCAACTCCCCACTTAGAGTGTCACTGTAGGCAGGTCTCTAACTCACAGTATCCTCTTAGTAACAATGTGCCTTGTTTTGGGTGAATATAAATACAAATAAAATGGGGGACGGTTACACAATTATGCATTTACATTAGATTTGAAGATAATCATGCTGTAGTCTGTTGGGAAGCAGCTTCCTGGTATTTTGTTCAACAGATGGAATATTCTAGGAAAGAAACTTTGTTTATGGAAGTTCAGTTTTATTTTTTATACAGAGAAAATAAATGTTTTTGTTGTGGCTGTAGCCAGACTACTTCTTGCGATGAATGTTTTACAGGGGTATCAGTGATTAGAGCTCAGTCGAGCACCTATCACGAACATAACAATACAGTAGAGAGAGGTAAGAAATATATCTTCCAGATGAAGGGGGGGGGAGAAAAGAGATAATCCGCCATTAAATTGCAAGGTCGATAATGTACTCTGTCAAAGCAAGAATGAATGCTCAGAGCGGCATGTCCCCAGATATGATAGTACCTACTTACAATGCCTCCCCACGGGACAGAGTTAGACACCAGGGTCGTTTTTTAACGTGGAGAAAAGGCACAAAAATAAAAAAATTGTCTCAGTCGCGAAGGACTGCTCATCCACCGAAAGAGAACAAGAAATGGAAGTGCAGCATCTGAAGGACAGATACTACACTTTGATCTTTGCAAAAGGCCAAGTTTTAAAATGAATAAATATTTTGTATTCATTAACTGTTTCATTTTCTTCGTTCAAAGCAACAGTTTTCCATATTTCTCCATTTATTACATACTAGCATGGGGGAGGGCGCCTGGCCTTGCCCGGTCGTAAAACACACTTTAATAT
Source organism: Euprymna scolopes (assembly GCF_053919585.1). Classification (NCBI taxonomy): domain Eukaryota; kingdom Metazoa; phylum Mollusca; class Cephalopoda; order Sepiida; family Sepiolidae; genus Euprymna; species Euprymna scolopes. Next base: position 15,741,135 of record NC_136485.1, read on the forward strand.
ATTTTAATTTATGCAGATTTTATATTTATTATTACAATGTCAATTCTTTATTGAATATTATATTGTACCTAATGTATAGTAGTGATGTCAAAAGTTAAAAAAAAAATGACTTGGCTGCTATCAACTAGTATCGAAACCAAACCATTTAGTGCTCTAGCCACGTTCCCTGCTGTTTGAGCTATTGATAGATTTCAAATTAAACCACTTCAAACTATGAAAATTTGCGCATGCGCAAAAATAATAGAAACATGTCAGCAACTTTAAATGAACATTCTGTATTTCAACTTGCCGACATTTGCCTGTATGCGTTATTCATCCACCCAAACAAAGATTTTACTTGGTATAAACCATTCTTGGTGTATGATTACTATTTTATCTTAATTTCAGTCTTATGTGACGAATAGTTTAAAAGTTTATCGGTTAAATATTTTCACACAAACACACACATGCATACATCTATTGTTTTATTTATATAGATTAATTGGTAGTGTGGTTCATGGTACATACAAAGACGTGACCATTCTTTATACTTTAGTTAAGCCAAGATTCACACTACAGCATATTGAAGAAAAACTGATTGTTATTTTTTTCTTCTAGCGTCAACGACAATGACGGAAGAGTCGATCTTGAATGATTCATTACAATTTAACGCCTCGAGAAATCTAAACACTTCACCGCAACCTGACCTGAGCGATCATGATGACGCGACTTGGATCCTGACAAGTGCCTTCATCATATTCACGATGCAATCAGGTGTCTTCATCTTTGTTTTCATTTATCGCATTTTTCTTGTGATTATTCCTTCGTTCTTCATCGCCATTTTTGTTATCTCTTTCGTTTTGTTTTTTTTTGTGTGTTTTTTTTTTGCAATCCCTTTTTATTTCCAGCATTTTCTTTCTTCTTTCTTTCTGTTATTTTTTAAAAAATTCTTTCTTTATTCTATTTTCAATTTTCATTAACATTATCTCTTTTTTTTAATATTTTTTTTTCTTTGTTGCTATATTAATTTATGTTATTTCCCTTTATTTTCTAAATTTCATTGTTCGATCATTTCTTCTTATTGTTTTCATCACTGGGAAAGGGTTATCTGCAGATATTTCATTTTCGCACGGGAAAACATTAGATGAGATTTGTTAGTCTCGTTTTTTTTTTTTACGATGGAAAATTCAGAAACAAGATCCTGCCCCTTATTAGCACGATCTCTAAACTAGTCCAACATTGTCTGAATCATTTATTTAACGCCTCTTTTTAAACGATGATAACGTTTCCATAAGGTAATTTTTCTGATAGAATTAATCGACTCTCAGTTAATTAACTAAACGACATTGTTTGAACTCTGTAGGTGAATTCACATTTTCTATGCATTACACTTCGTTTGTATAACATCAAGCGCACATTTTTTTTTATCGTCATCAAACAATATTTATTGCTTAGGATTCATTTCTATCCCTCATACTTTGCATATTGTAAACTTTCTTTAATGTTTATCCTATACAAAATGTAAGTAAATCTATGTTATTGTTAAACCGACTGTTTCTTTCTATCGGGTCGACAAGAAAGTTCTTGCGGTTTTTAACTTTTAAATTTAGATAAACATATCTCGGCTCCAACAAACATCTATTGGTCGAAATAAGCACCAGCAGAATCACCACCATTTTGTCCGGCGCAAAACAAATGTATTTATGCCAGTAACGTAAAAATCTTGCATTCAGCTGGCGATGAAGTCACAGAAGGTGTTTTTGGTATCGCTTAGGTTTTTGAAGCATTTCTCATGCAGAAAGTTGTGGAGATGCTTGAAAAGGTGGTAGTCGGTAGGTGAGAGGCCTGTAGAGCATGGCAGATGAGACAGAGGTTCGTAGTACAATTCGTTTAACTTCTGCAGGCCGGTTTAACAATGTACGGTCGGGCATCGTCGTGGAGGAGAATTGGGCCTTTTCTGTTGACTAATACTGGGCGTTGTTGTCGCGGTTTCTGATGCATTTCATCGACTTGTGTGCAGTACTTTTCCGCCGCAATGGTTTCGCCTGCATCAAAAAAACTAATAGATAAGACCGGTCGCAGACCACCAAAGTCAGCATTGGCTTCTTTTGATGCAACTCTGGCTTCGGGAAGTGTCGTGAGCTGAGTGTCGCCAGTTGTCGTAAAGAACCTACTTTTCATCACAAGTCAAACCCGGTCGAGAAACGGGTCGTTCTTGTTATGTAAAAGACAGGAAGATGACACCTCATAACGGCGTTTCTTTTGGTTGTCGTTCAATTCGTGAGGCACCCATTTATCAAATCTTTTGTGTCTTTCCAATTTCTCTCAAGTGATTGAATATCATCGTATACGTTACATCTTATTCAGAAGCAAGTTATCGAACAGTTGTGCATGGATTGGCTTTGACTAAGGCTCTTAATTGATCGTTGACAACATCCGATGGCCGACCACTACGCTCATCATATTCAACCACTATTGTGCTTCAAACGCTTCGTTGATCTCGCGAGCTGTTTTAGCATTTTTTTTTTGCCTAGCTTAAATTGAAATAAGAAAATTGTGCGAATTGGCTTTTTTCCATCTTGCATTCAACGTTCTGAAAAGGAGATATAATTAAAAAAAATTGCTATTTAAACGATTAAATAGAGCGAAAAAACGCTCTTTAAAATGACATGTAAAGCAAAGATATTATAACAAAAACTTATTTGAAAATACATCATTTGAAATCAAAATTAAAAATTCCGCAAGAATTTTCGGGGTTGTGTTACTATATACAGATAGATTTGAAAAAAAAATCTACCGAATATATATCCGCATATGTCACCGTAACATTCATTCAGTGAGTTTCTAACAGTACTTTGTATAGTTATTTAGTTGGAACTCATTTTCCCAAACTTACCGTATTCAACAGCGAGCACACCGCCATTTTGCTTTTTCAAATATACCGATAACCACTGTCTGATTTTCGATCCGATTACACGTTTTAAAGTAAGTAAAACCACGAAAAACTTTTGCAGATAGGTAGAAGAGTAACTGATCTTGCCTTTGGTAACAATTATTTATCATAATTTGTTTTTTGACAACTTTTTTGAATCTATGTGTATAGTAACACACACCCGAACTTTCTTCTCAACCTAATATCATTCTTTCGGATATCTGCGTGTAGTTAACGATGATATACGAGCAATTTCTTATCCTTGAGTGGCCTCTGGACCTTAAGAAGTGGTGATTCCTTCGTAAAAAAATCTCTACGATGCAAAGAAAAATGTTTCAAATATGTGGCTACCTGATATGATAAAGTTTAATAGTTAATATTCGTATTTTACGTCGCCATTTAATTGCATATTGTTTTTCTTGCAGGCTTTGGTCTTTTGGAAAGTGGTTCGATCTCAATGAAGAACGAAGTGAACATAATGGTTAAAAATGCTACTGACGTCATTTTTGGTGGCCTGGCATTCTGGATGTTCGGTTACGGCATGGTCTTTGGAGACACTCCACCTCTTTCAAACCCATTTTGTGGTTGGGGAAGTTTCTTTGTCACATCCCATACACTCGACGTTGGCTGGGTGTATTCGAAATTTTTCTTTACAGCTTCCTTTTCAACGACAGCAACAACCATTGTTTCAGGTGAGCTGTGATAACGTTACCGTATTTAATAATTATAAAATACTTGAAAAGCTACCCGGCGTTACCCCGGACCATAAAAGCGTAACATCTTTATATTAAAACACCGACCTCTCCTCCTTTCTCAACCGTTTCTCTCCCCATTTGTTTCCTTTTCCCTGTTTTCAACAGGATTCAACTCATCCGTTTTTCACATTCGTTTAGTAACCTTTGTTTACAAAGAAATTTTTTGCGCCCCATTTTACCCGTGAAATATTATTCCAACGTCTTTTACCTTTAATCGGGTATCCTTCTTGCAAAATCAATAAAAATTAACAAGAAAGAGAGAGAGAGAGAGAGAGAGAGAGAGAGAGAGAGAGAGAGAGAGAGAGAGAGAGAGAGACAAAAGACAAGAGATATCTTTTGAATATACAGTTAAATGCACTTATTTTTAAAGGGAGACAATTGATGAAAGAAATATGGATTACATTTCTTGTAATTCCTGAAACAAACGAACACACATACACACTTATTAAACAACAACAACAACAACAACAACAACAACAACAACAAACAAAAAAAAACCCCGAAATTCTAGAGACATTAAACAAAAAGAAAAACAAAATTAGATTATTATTAATTAGCTCAAGTTTTAAACATTGATAAAAAAAAGACAACGAAAGTGATCAGTCTTTATTTCGTTTTGATGAATGAAGAGACATTAAAAAGGTATTTAACGGGCGAGTCGATGCCGTTTCTTTTGTTTGCTGTGTGTTGTTTTTTATTTTGAAGCATCGCGTAGTTGTGGCAGTAGGTGTTTACGACGAATCATTGATTCGTTATATAACACACATGTAACAATGTCAGAGTGTATGCGGTGCAACTTTGACTTTTCTGAGATATGTGTGTGTCCGAAACAGCTACATGGTAGGATGCTGATGATCACTGTTTTCTATTTAACAATCGTAGTGAAGATTTTGTTTGTTTTTCATCCTTACATAGTTGAATTCTGTTTTTTTGTTACATTTTTAAAGTTACAGGGGTACTATGTGGGGAGTTGGGCAGCAAGATGTCGGTTCACGTTACACTTGAATTTATGCATGCCAGCACAGTTGAGGAAGCAGGAACACGGAAGGGAATTCCAAAGTCTAGCGGTTCTGGGGAAGAAACTACTGAAGTAGAAGGCTCTCTTATATCTAGCGATCTCAACTGTGAAGGGGTGGGATTTTGCTGTTTGTCGGGGTTGTCGGGGGGTATTTACGTCGAAGGGGTACAAGTGCTTGCAGTTCGTCGGAGCATTTACCGTTAAAGTACTAGTAGAACAGGCAGAGGGATGCAACATTTCGTCAATGGTACAGAGACTGAAGCTTAGATGACAGTTCAGGACCTATTAGGTTGGCGATTCTCTTTTGAATCTTGTCTGGGAGTGAGAGACTAGTAGCTGATGCACCAGCTCAAATATGCCAGAATACTCCATACATGGGCGAATGGTGGCCTTATAGAAGTAGAGGATACTTTCGGGCGTTAATAGCTTTCTATACAGAACCTACCTTTTTCTGGCAATGCTCTCGATGTAATTTTTCCAACTCATGTTTCTTATGAACGTTAGGCTGAGAACTTTAAAAGATGTGCTTTCAGATAAAGAGTTATTGGCAATTGCTATTGGTGGTAGAGAAGGTTTCTTGTAATTATTGAAAGAAACAAGTTTAGTCTTGGCAGCATTGAATGTGACCATCCATTTTTGTCCCCATTCCACTACAGATTGGAGGTCGTCCTCTAGTGTTTCTGCCATTTCTTTAGATATGTGTTCATTTTTTTCCTATCGTATCTGTTATAGAGCATGGTGTCATCAGCATATATACCCATCTCATAGACAATTTTGTCAGGGAAGTCATTTATGAATATTAGGAATAATAGAGGCCCAAGTATAGACCCTTGAGGCACTCCCGCATTTATATCATATTGTTTAGATGTACGACCATTCGAGGACAACCTGGATTGTTATCTTATCTAAGCCAATTTAATTATGTTAAGTATTCATCCAGTGATACTGTATGATCTGATTTTCCTCAGAAGACCTTCATGCTATACCCTGTCAAAAGCCTTAGATATATCTAGAGCTACCGCTCTACCCTCCCTTGCTTTGTCAAGTGAATGGTGTATACGCTCAGAGATTACAGTTAGGATGTCTGCCGTGGAACGGGCTTGCCTAAATCCATATTGTTGGTCGGCCAGAAGTTTAGCATCTGTAAGGTGATGGACTAAAACTTAGTTTATTATGGACTGAAATATTTTGGCGAAAAGTAGGAAGAGGCTTACTGGGTCAGTTCTTTCGCCAGAGTATCACAGAACCAGTTTTCCAACAGGAAGGAAAGCAAGATTCATTAAGGCATTTGTTGTAAAGTTTGGAGAGAATCGGAGCTGCTTCGGCGGAGCACTTTTTTAATAGCACAGCCGGGATGAGATCAGGTCCACATGCTTTTGAAGTGTCAAGATTTTTTATGATAGCATGCACCTGAGAAGGGGTGATTTTCAGATCGTCTAGTGTGGCGTCTGTTCGCAAAGGAAAGTCAGGGAGAGGTTGGTTAGCAGGTTACAGTGTGGAGTTGAAGGCAAACCGGTTGCTGAGCAAACAACCTCATGATTGTTGGATAGTGGGGGAATTGTTGATTGCCCATTATTTACTACACTGTTGTAGATTTTCCAGAAGTCACGGGTTCCTAATTTCTGTGTTCGATGCGTTTTTTTTTTGTAATTGTAGACTTTTTATGCAAGTGCTAAGTCTGCAATAGGTTAAAAAAAAAAAATTTCAGGGAATATTAACTGCATTTTTTATTTTTACATTTTTTACTCAAACCTTCTTTAAACCATATCTATCTATCTATCTATCTATCTCTCTATCTATCTATCTCTCTATCTATCTCTCTATCTATCTATCTATCTATCTATATATATATCTATATATCTATATATATCTATATATATATATATATATATATATATAGAGAGAGAGAGAGAGAGAGAGAGGGAGAGAGAGATATGAGTAAATAGGCAAAAGAAAAACAAATTAAAAGAAATTTGTAACACGCTGTTCTTTCTTATAACTTTAGTGAACATCTGGATGCAAAATTTGGTTAAAATCCATTCAACTAATTCTGAGATGATAGCAGACAAATGGATATAAAAAAAATAGTTAAACTTTATTTATTATGCACTGCTGTCAACGGTAATAGGTTTCGTATAAGCACGGTCACTTTTTCAATAACACACGATTCAATTTCGAAATAAAATAGTATAAAGCCATTGTTAACAGAAGCCATTACTTGAAGAATTGCATTCCTTATCCATTTTGGTACCTTGGAGAATTTAACGTCGGTGAAGATTTATTTGCTTAATTGTTTTGGTTTTCTATAGAGTTGACGACCGATATTTCTCAAATCTTCGTTGGTGACAGTTTTGGAAATTTCACTATTTGATCCTCTCTTCATTGGGGAAAAGGCTCTTCAGAAATCTTTTCACACTATCCATCATGGCGACTCATTTTAGGGACAATTACACCTCGAAGGCCCTTCTAATCGTTTCCTTCGCCATAATCTATTTTCTCACTCGGTTAGTTATTTGTTGTCAGAAAGAAAAAATAAACTATTATCTATGCCATCTTTAAATGTGAAAACACGTTAATGGCCGCACAATCTATTCGCAACAATATTTAAATTGATACAATGTGCCAGAATTTCCATAAAAACATTATTGTATTGCTTAACAGAAGTAAATCTTTATTGGAAAGTTATTATCGCTAGTCGCAATGATTCCTACAAAATGAAACGTTCGTGGGACTACCCACTAAGGGACAATTCTAAATACTATATTAATCGAGAACCAAGTAAATCTCCTGTGAATGAGAATGGGATTCTCTACTGAGATCCGACTAATAAGTAAACCTCGCTTACGTCACCACTTTTTCTCTGTAACTTTTTAAAATACATTTTTAAAACCTATACCGTGTTCTGTGTTGTCTTTTCTGTCTCGACATCAGAAAGAAATTTTTGTCGTAGCCCCAAACGGTAGCCACCAGACATCTCAGGGTCCCTGCTTGTCGCTGCATCTTCCGAACGATGGTAGTTGCGTGGGAAGAAAAGTCGAGCTGACGAGAGGGACAGTATATTGTAGTGATGACCGTTCAGCTGGAGTCCTAGTCGCCATTATGTCGCATGGGTATTCGTACTGAAGGACGAGCATTCTGACTTTTGGAATGAGACTTCTACCTTCCAATTTTTGCTCCATTCGTTGATTCTATTGGGCACTTGCTGTAGCTGATATTGTGCTTGCTGTAGGTTTGCATCTTGAGTCCAGGCAGCAACATCATCGACAAAGACACTTATGGAGGTGACCAAGTAATTGATATACAACTGGAATAAGAGTGGGTAGAGGACAGGTATCTGCTGTTGTTGTTCTTATTGCTGTTGTTAAGCACCATTTATTTATTTCGCATGAATTACATGATTTTTGTTGGTATTCGTTTCCCCGATATCTTTCTAGTTAGAATTATTTATAGAAAGACTTCTGGTACGTACAGGTTGGAATCACGTGGATATTGCTAACATCCACAGGTGAAAATATTTCTGTGGAATGAACTGGATCCGAACTTGGCGCACCTATATTATTAGTCCGTGTCATTAATCACTTAACCACCGTCAACTGTTGCTGCTGTTTATTAATTAATTGATTTGTAAATGTATTCTGATATTATTTATTGTGTGTTTTCTATCCTTACAGGAGCAATGGCGGAGAGGATAAAATTCGAGTCGTACATCTTATTCTCCTTGTTAAACACCTTCATCTTCTGTGTTCCCGCCCATTGGATGTGGGCAGACAATGGTTGGTTGGCTGTGATGGGAGCCATCGACGTGGCCGGAGCGGGACCGGTCCACATTGTGGGCGGCTTGACCTCACTCACGGCTACACTTATTTTGGGACCGAGAAAAGATCGCTTCCGACCAGAAAACAATTCCCCCGCTTTTGGTTCACCGACAAACGCGATTCTTGGAATGTTTATGCTTTGGTAATGACTCCTATTTTTTTTAATTTTTTATGTAATAATCAAACAATTAAATAAAGAACTTTTTCAGACGAATACGCCTTATACACCATTACCTGCGAATGCCTCATCATTGCAATCAATAATATAGTTAAACAACGTCTCGATTTAGCCGGATTCGCATCAACATTCAAATGAGTCGACCTAGACAGACGAAAGATCTTTCTGTCGAAGACGGAAATTTTCCTTGCAGACTCGTGACGTAATGAATAAAGTACTTAATACATCAGTTTGCGGTCGATGCTAAGAATACAATTGCGAATTATTTAAGACTTCAACTCCATCATGACTAACGGAACTAGAGTAGGTTAACCCCGGTGGATTAAATAAGATTCAATTCGAAATTCTGTACAGATCTCTGAGTTCGGCAAAAATATTCATGAGTTCGGCAAAAATATTCATGAGTTCGACAAAAATATTCATGAGTTCGACAAAAATATTCATGAGTTCGGCAAAAATATTCATGAGTTCGACAAAAATATTCATGAGTTCGACAAAAATATTCATGAGTTCAACAAAATTAACCGGAATAAACTCGGGGGTTTCATCGACCGAAACGTGAAAATAACACTCAAAATGAGAACAGTAGTCCAAATAATTCAAATAATACAAATTAGCCATCCTTATCTAAAAAATTAGTAATAAAATAAAAATATATTAAGTCTATTTTCAGATATTTCTGAAAACATTTATGAAAATTGAACATTTCTAATCATCTATACTATTGTTAATATATGATACAGAAGAGTCGTAAATTGTATGATTGAAGATTTGCTGCATGGACACCACTCGTCTTGGTTTTGCTCGGTAGGAAGAAAAATGACGATTATTTTGTGAACAGGATGAACTTCTTCATTACAATTGAAATAAGTTTTATGGTTTCAACAGAACAGAAATAGTCTGAAAAGAGTTATGTAAACTAGAATATGAAAGTATGTCGGTAGATATACATGTACTAGAAACGTGTGGTACAGTCTGGATTGTTTATCTCAACTAGCTAAGGGTGCTTGTTAAGATAGAGTCGATAGATCGATTTTTTTAAACATGTCGTTTTAAACAAAAACATTATTACATACTTACTTGTCATGCCGAAAATAGCAATATATATATAAAAATTTACGAAAACGACTGCTATTGTGTTTTTTAGTAAAAAAGAGTCCCTCGCTATTAGCTACAAATGTCGATGTAATATAAATTTTGCGTCCCGAGTTATGTCCCCTACATGTGAACCTTTCACTACCTACTTTATTACATATAAGAAAAATACAATTTTACCCAATTTTCGGAAAAAATACCTTTAACTATGAATAACATTTTAATCGATGAATTTTTGTAAATTTTGTTTATATTACTGTTTTCCACATAACAATTAAGTACGTAATATTGATATTGTTTAAATGACATATAAAATTCGATCTGTCGACTCTATATTAACAAGCACCTAGCCAACTCGCGGCTTATGAGTGCGATATGAATGTGCTGCTTAATAACTGTGACGCTTAAAGACCGACCGTATAAAAAGAGTGGAGAAACGTAAATAAAAGAAAATTTCGGCGGAAGTGCCTCCCACACAAAAGTGTTCTAATCGGACAATGTATCAATCACTCCGTGAGTGCGGATAAATTAACGCAAAATAAAATAGATGTCTATCATACAATTGCTACATATATTTTTCTCTTGCTCTTCCGAGCACTATTCTAATCTTTATAATACCAAATTATTAACACCATTTTCGGTTTCTCTGTTGTCCGAAATGTACAGGTTGCTCAACAGAAAATTGAAGTTTCATGGAAATGAAAAAGAAACCGCCATATCTTAGCCAATAATTCCAAAATTCAAAATCCAAAGTGCATCTTATCGAGGATCTTTTGCGAAATTTAACTCAATCCAGGAAACCACCTTGTGATTCTACCACAGTCTCCGTGAGGATCCTAAAGTACGACCATACCGCCTTCCTGGTATTTTTCGACAGACGGCTGAACAACAGTTTGATCCTGACAATTATTTCGTATTTGATGTTGGAGGCGATACGGCTTGTGTCTTTTTCAACTACGCCCTACACGTAGTTTCGTGCGGTTGCAATCAGGCGAGTTGAGGAGCAACTGTTGAAACTGGTAACTTTGTGGAAGTTCTTAAGCAGCCATTTCTGGGGTTCTTGACGGAACTGTATTTTGCTGCTATATGCATAACCTTTTTTTAAGCTACCCTATCAGCTCAGCGCGTTATGGTCGAAGCAACTTGATATAATTATCTGAATTGAATCAGATTCCTTTTAAAGATATGAGGCGGTCTGACGTTGAAAAACATCCAGATACTCAATCAGTTTAATGAAACCTGTTTTTCATCGTGAATCGAACTATATACGGACGGTGGACTATCCGCCTGCTGTTCTGTGCATCGTGTAATAGGTCATTAGAAACACCAGAATATTCGTGGCTCAACTGTTTTTTGTTACCATTTCCTGACCTTTTCTAAAGGGGTTCTCTTGAGCCTTGGTTGAGAGTAGCGAATATCCTCGCTCAGAACTTTTTTTCATAGTCATCTTGCTTACCAGGGCTCGTGTTGCCTTGCTTAAAACTTGCGGCATAATTTTTACAGCTTATCGGCGAATTTCGTTGTGCGTGCACAGTTAAAACGCATGCTATGATCATTCTTGCCCTGCACTGATTCCACATCCCCGTCGCAATTTTCCAATTCACATCTCACGGCCGTCAAAGTATTAAACAAGAACTGAGTTGCAGCTAAACTTTCTGATTTATTTCAATCTGACACAAAACGTCATAATACAAAACGTCATGATACAAAGCATCAAGATACAAAGCATCAAGATACAAAGCATCATGGTGAAGCTCACACCCTTCTAATATTCTGGTGATTTTTATTCGTTCATGTCAAATCTATGCATAAGATGTGTAGAAAGTGGGCATTGGATTTAATTTTGTCAACCTTGTAATTGTCGCTTCCATTATTTTGTTCTTTAGTTCTCACATTCATGAATATGTTTCTGACAAAGGGGTAAAAATTACTGTTTTCTAGGCTAAAATCTATCCATCTAATACTTATCATTGGCTAGTTTTTGATATTGAAGTAGTATTTTTTAAATTCTTGCATAAATTTCATCAGTATGTCCGGTATTTAAGAACTCAGGTGATCGCACATCTCCCTCTCAGTACAGACCAATAAGTCTCCTATGCATCATGAGTATAAGCTTCTGGAATCTGCGCTAAACAAGGAAGTAGTCAACCATCTCAGAAAAAAATACCTTTTTAGTGACATGCAATATGGTTTCCGTACTGCTAGATCTACAGCAGACGTGCTCACAGTTATATCTCATAGGATTGGCGAATCCCTCGACGGAGGCTTCCTCTCTAGGGCAATTGCTCTTGACATATCAAAGGCCTTTGATAAGGTATGGCATAAAGGCCTACTTCACAAGATCTCCAGTCATAGTATAGCTGGAAATGTCTTCTCAACTATTAAATCATTTCTCTCTGATAGGTTCTTAAGAATAGTGGTTGATGGGCAGAAATCAGAGGCTCTCAGTATTAATGCTGTATCCCCTCAGGGGTCCATCCTGGGTCCAACTCTCTTCCTGAGATACATCAATGATCTTCCAGACTACATCCTTAGATCATTCGTATACATTTATGCTGACGACACTACCATCTATGGAAGCACTTCGAAGACCAAGTTCTCTCTGACTCTCTCTCCTCTGATCTTAAGCACGTGGTACAATGGGGAAAGGAATGGCTGGTTAATTTTAATGCATCTAAAACCAAGCTTCTATCTTTACTTCATCAACGCTCTGCTGCTCAGCTGCCATCAATCGAAATGAATGGCTCTCGTCTTGGGTTGCTTCATGTTTTGACAAGATTCTTGGCTTGACCGTTACTCCCGTTCTGAAATGGAACATGTATATCAAATCAATTGCCAAAGTCACTGGAAAGATGGTGGGATCCTTCTACCGCTCCAGTAGATATCTCAGTCCTGATGAAATTCTCTACCTATATAAAAGCCAAGTTCGGCCAACGATGGAATACTGTTGCCACATCTGGGCAGGAGCTGCTAGAAGCAGCTTATCCTGTCTTGACAGAGTTCAAAATAGACTTCGTAGCTTAGTGGGGGATGCCCTTTTCTCTTCTCTGCAACTCCTTTCCCACAGAAGAGACGTAGCGAGCCTATCTCTGCTTTATCGTTATTTTAATGCCAGGTACTCATCTAAACTTCGATCTCTGCCCCCCCCCTCACCAGACTTTCACGAAAAACACTCGTCTTGCCAGAACCACTATCAACAATTACCCACACTATTTATCCGTGCCTAGACCTAAACGTATATTCCATGAACAGGGCTTCTTTCTTAGAACTGCTCGCTTGTGGAACTCTATTCAATTTGCCTGCTTTCCAGCTGACTACAATCTGATTGTCTTCAAGCCCAACGTGAACAAGTTCTTATGGAACCGTCCCCCTAAGTAATCCAATTTACAAAATTCCCACTAATGTTTACTACGCTAAAATCACAATGACTAATATATACCTATTAACCCTTATCCTCGAGTGGCCTCTGGGCCTCGATAAGCGGTGACCCCCATGTAAAAAAAAGAAGTGGCTTCATGAATGGTCTGGAGCGATTTTCATGAAAAATACATAAAAACAGGCACTCGTCACATTTTAGTTCTATTAAATGTTTCAAATTGTATGGAATGAAAGAATATAAAAAGTAATCTTTTAATCCGTTGAAAACGGACAAAAGTTACAACCCGTTGATTTAGAATCAGTGCTTTATGCTAAATCGTTGATTAAATATAGTTAAATTTGTGCTCATTTTGCATTAAATATTAACCCCTATTAATCTTTAACTGTGCATCAAACGAATACTATAATAATAGTTTGCTTATCATAACAAAGGTCCATACAAAATTTCAGCCAAATCGGTTCAGTAGTTTCCGAGAAAAGTGAAGCGTACAAACAAACAAATAGACCAACAAAGAGAAAAATGTGTACAGAGAGAGATGATCAAATTTGTCTCGAACGCTCTTTATTCTTGGACGGTTACTGAATAAAAATAGTGACGACTTGCTGATTTCAAATATGTGAGATAGATAAAAAACAATCTATTCAAAACTTCTTAAGAAATTTGATTTTTTTTTTTGTTTTGTAAAATTCGATGTTTTCTTTCATCAAACAAAATTATTTGTGGCAATCTACTTCATCAAACATTCGCGTGCAGACGAGTGACCCGGATTGGAGTGCATTTCGTTTGCAAAAAAAAAAAAAAAAAAAAAAAAAATAACAAGTATAAATTGCCGAAAAGTTTACTGAAAAACAATATACAAACTATCGCTTTATTCTTATCGTTATCCTGCATATAAATAATAATTTTTTATATATTCACATGTATTTTTAAAACATTTTATGTAAAAGAAGATTTTATAGTGAAATATTTCCATCGAATGTTTAAAAAGATCTGAAAAAGATGCCAACATTTAGTCAATGGAATTTTCTCTAACCTTTTAAAACAACACGCTCAAACCATATTTTTCCTTTGCAGATAGATTTTTTATTTTAACGAATACTGCACTTATTGCAACTGTTCTTCATACAACGTAGATTAACACATATTTTAGTGAAATAATGATACCCTCAGGCAATTACATTTTATATTACAATTCTGGATTTTGTGTTATTTGCCTTAATCTGACTAATGTTCTCATCTTGAGTGTTATTTGCACAAACTTCGGATCGATATAATCTCCAAACTTCTTCAGGTGTGTAAGTCGCCATGTTTGGTAAAGGAAAAGGGGCTTAACTCTACACTTTTGTGGTTTCGTATTTAGGTTTCGTATTTAGTTGCAAGTAAATTGTTGTGAGTGTTTTTTTACGAGCCATAATACTAAGTTCTAGTTCTTGCAAATTATCTCTTGACATTGAACATTGCTATAAAAAGATACAACATATTAATCTGAAATTATAAATTCGAAATTAATTGCTTTCATACTTGTTATGTACTCCTTTCTTTAAACTCACTTCACACGCATCAACAACAACAACGACAACAACAACAACAACAACAACATCAACAACAGCAACTGAACGGGTCACTCTAAGCAAACTTCCTTTAGTTATACATAAGGAGAAATAACTCAAATGTCTTAACTCAGATTAATAATGCTTACTCGCTATACATAATTGCACAAATTATTTCGTTCGGTAACAAATAACTATGATTTTTACATCGACTATTTGACAATAAGTCTTTTTCATATTATCTCTAAACGTAGTTTAAATCACGACTCTCATGAAGGTATGCTCTAGAATAAAGAAAAAGTTCAAAGACTATTATATTTGATACGATGTTTTATGGCGTTTTATGATTCTTTAAACACAATAAATTAGTTACCACAAAATGTTAATTTCTTTCAGAAACTTTAGAGAGCAGGCCAATCGAAATTTGTATGAGGACGACCTATATTAAAATAAGTTTCCGAAATATACTGATGCTAATGAAATTTACATGTTTAAAAAAGTAATTTCCTTTGTTTTAGGTGGGGATGGCTTGGTTTCAACTGTGGTAGTACATTCGGAATATCTGGCTCAAAATGGATTTTGGCAGCAAGGTCAGTTGATTAAACATTTTAATTTTTTATTTGTTAAATATTATATGTTAAATATGTGCTATTTTCTGTCGTAAACTGTACGAATATTACTTGAACAACTGAAGCAGCTATCAACGCCATGTAGTAATATATATATATATATATATATATATATATATATATATATATATATATATATATATATATATAATATTATCTACAAACATGACCTCTTAACAATTCCATCATAAATACTGCCGTTTTTTTCCTTATAGATCGGCTGTGTCTACCATAACTGCTTCAACCTCGGGAGGCATGACGGGTCTTTTTCTAAGGTATCGTAATTTTAAATCAAATATAAAACATTCAACTTTGTTATCGTTTTAACAACACATGATATAAAAGTTTTATATCAATTCTGTTTCTGATGGCATGGTTTATTTAAAGAAAATTGTAATTATTATCAACTAAAAACTTTCATATGCAAAACTGAATCATACACCTACATAGAGAGACATTATGTAAGTTGTGTATTTGTCTGAAAATGTGAACGATTTAAACACATATTTACCAGAAAATAAAAATCAATAATAAAGACTATCAGACGGAAAACTAATATAAACCTATTTATCTAGATGTGTATTCATCCTTTTTCAGACTGTCATCCTCATCTTCATAGTTGTTGTTCTTGTTGTTGTTTCATTACGTCTCGGTTAACTCATCCCCTGACCTTCTTCAAGCGATTAACCGCCATGAAATAGGAATGCTAAGTCTTTTAACTGTATCTCCAGTAAATACCGCATTCCATAGTTGTTGTTGTCTCACCACATTTTGGCCAACTAATTGTTTGGCAAGAATAGGAATGCTGAGTTTTGTAACTGTATCAACAGTCATTACTGCCTTCCATAGTTGTTGTTTTCTTTCAAGAAGTCAGAGGATGAGTTGGCCAAAACGTCGTGAAACAACTACAACTAAAGAATGGATATACGAATTATGACGCCTCATCTAATGGATGTACAAATTATGACGCCTCATCTCAAAGGATTTAAAAAATACCGGCTTGTAGAAACATTCTAATGTGAAGAGCCCAAATATTTCCAGTTTGGAATCTTTCATTCAGCTTCAAAGTTGTGAACGCAAATTTTATCTTCAATTATCTGCGGGGAAAATTCTTAGGGTAATACTGGGTATGTTTTGAAAATGTCAACCCTTTTCATATTGTGCTTTAATGTCTGAATTCTTGGTATCTATCTTATAGACAACTTGTTCATCTCCAATCCATCAATTATAACATTGACCCAAACCAAACCATATTATTTGGATTATTTAGAAAACCATTCTCATCTTAGTTGTTATTTGTGTTTTGCGGCATATGCCTATAATCGTTCATTACAAACGCTCATTTTAGTTCTTTGATTTTCGCTATATTAACTTAGCTATAATATTCTGGTTAGATTTCACACACGATAAAACCGCCAATTTGATGAAAGGAAAATACCACTTTTTGACCATATTCATCAAGTACAATTGTAATATTTATGAAGAAATATGCGATTATTTGGATTCGAAATAACGCATCAGAGCGTTTCACCCCATCTATAGATCCATTTCAGTATCCCAAGCACCCCTCAGCCCTCCGTTCCACATCCGAGCATGCTTCGCTTAAGGGACAGTCTGTGAGAGTGTGTGCAGTAGTCTGCACATCGGCGTCGCAGGGATACCGAGCATCATGTGCATAGCCTCATTTGTGAAGGTTGTTGTGTGCTTTGGCAACCCTCACTCGGGCCCGATTGTGCTGCACACGTTTTCCGAAAGAGTTCAGAGCCTGTTGGGAGGTCTTCTTTCGGTACCGGAAGAACCTCATTGTTGTTGTCTTTGACTGATTCATTCCACCAACGAAGACGAAAAGATACTGGCGTTGTTCGTTCGAGGATTGTGTCAGTGACGAAGCTATTGCGGTATTGTAGTCACTGCAAAACCTCTTGGTGTATGAATAGGGGATGGCGATCGTCGTTGCTCTGCTAGTCTCACTCTGTCTTCACCATTGCCTCTCGACGGATCTGAAGTGGAGTGATTCCAAAAATTCTGTAAACAGATATCAGCTTGGTCGACTTTAGGTTGCCGGTAATCTTCCTTTTTTTCTTTCTTGGTCTTCGGGTCAAGATCAAAGTGTAGTATCTGGTCTGATGTTGCACTACACTTTTTTGGTTTCGGTTAATGGAAGAGAAATACTTCATGACTGATACATTTTTTATTTTTATTATTATACAGAGTGCTCATTTTGGAGAGTTGATCCCTCCCCATATTAAAAACCAACTTAGTGTATAACTTTGCCCTCGTGGGGAGGCAAGTAAACAAAAAAATCGTCTTGCATACCTTGTTTAGCATCTTAGCGTCGACCTTTGCAGTATGAGCAGAACAAGCACATGCCACTGCGCAGTATCACATTAATCGTTTTAAAATTCAAATATTTAATTGTCGCATATTTTTGTAGAAAAACGGATTTACTGATTTATGAACAGATAATTTTAATGTTTTTACACTTCCTTTTATTCAGTTATGTTTTTAAGCGACGGAAATTCCACATTGATTATTTAATAAATGGAGTCCTAGCTTCCCTGGTGTCTATCACAGGTAAGAGCTTTATTTTACGTTAATAAAAAAGAATAATAATGTTAATGTAACCGACATATGAAAATAATAACCTGTAAAGATATGCAACAATTTGATTCGTAGAACAAGATCAACTGTTAAATTAAAAATATAGGCTTCGAAATAAGTAGACGGCCTAAACAAAGCAGAGTAGAAGGATGAAGATGATCGCATCGGACTTATTTGCACACATAAAGACAACAAAAGTAGATCGTAAGTTACCCATCACTTGGCTGGTTTTCATTTGTGGAATGAATTAATATTATAAATTAATTATGAATAAATATTATTTAAATAGTCGTTCAGTATATTTGTTTCAAGAAAAATCCCAACTATTAACAAGAATAGCATCAAGATGAAAGCCTTTGAGACCATTACAAAGCAATGCACAACAGATATTCAAAATAAAAAACAAAATTACCTCATGATATATACAATTGTCTCTCTCTCTCTCTCTCTCTCTCTCTCTCTCTCTATATATATATATATATATATATATATATATATACATTTTGAGAATTTTGAATTCGTTGACTTGCCGAGTTATAGGTCAGTGGGGAAGAAAGGAGTGCTGGTAGCTGTGACCAACACGGCTGGTGGTCCGTTAATCAAAGAACCTGAGTGCCTATTCCTTACAAGTTAAATAGACATTTCAGTCACGCGTGAATCTCGTTGACTGAGAGTTGGAGTAGATAAAAAGGGGTGGCCGCTCTACTGTTGTTGTAGTAGTTGTTGTAGTCTTTTAGACAAATTACACTTCAACCATCGTTACCCATTTGTTACTTTTACAAGGAAAGACAGCTTGTAACCAACGTCGGCATTTCGTTGCAAGACTTAAACCGTCTTTTCTTCCTCTCTCCCCTACTCGTCGGTATGTTAATTCCGACAATATATATATATATATATATATATATATATATATATATATATATATATATATATATATATATATATTACCGTTTTATCTGTTTAGTTACACATGTTTCCGCTACTGAATCATAACAACGATCCAGTAACTTCGTCAAACTTGGACAGATATTCAAAATAAAAAAAATAAGATTACCTTATGATATATACAATTGTCTCTCTCTCTCTCTCTCTCTCTCTCTCTCTCTATCTCTCTCTCTCTCTCTATCTCTATCTCTGTCTGTCTGTCTCTGTCTCTCTCTAGTTCTCTCTCTCTCTCTCCCTATATATATATATATATATATATATATATATATATATATATATATATATGTATTACCGTTTTATCTGTTTAGTTACACATGTTTCCGCTACTGAATCATATCAACGATCCAGTAACTTCGTCAAACGTGGACAGAAGTGGTTATTATGATTTTAAAAGACAATATTAGAAGACGATTAAAATTTTTTTGTAATCGTCTTCTTCTAATATCGCCTTTTCAAATCATAATAAATCATAGAGATAGAGATATATAATTCATATAAGTACGGTATTACTTTTTGCCGGATTGATTCTGTGGCTGGCATTGGCTCGTACTTCTAGGAAGACCTACTTGATGTTACCAACATCCATAATTAGAAGTAGTACTATGGAATCCCCACAATCCAATTCGTTATTATCCACTTCACAACGGTCATCATAAACATGTCGTATGCCTTGAATCAAACGAAGACATGTTTTCCTAACATGAAAAACAAATGCTTTATCCGTATTTTATATGAAAATATTTTTTTTATGATGGTTTTATTTCTTTTCTCAAAGCTTTATGTGCTCTGGTCTCACCGGCCGAGGGATTAGCCATAGGAATTGTTGGCGCAGCGTTCGCTTGTCTTGGAGTTGAAATTCTCACAAAGTTGAAGATCGATGATCCAGTCAGTAAGTAAAACAAAGCCATCGTTCTAGAATCGAATTCTTTGTTTTTTTTTTATACATGCTCTGAAGTTACTAGATTAACATTTATTGAGCTTAAATCTTGAAAGTCTTACTACTACTACTACTACTACTACTACTACTACTACTACTACTACTACTATATAATATTTTTATTTATATAGACAAATATTACATAGTTGCTAATGTTTCAGACAATTGATCGGTAAGGGCCAAAAGTCCTCGTCGGGCGACTTAATAAAGTTTGTGTACCACTTAAATGTTCTGGTTCTCAGATGGGAGAATTGAGGAGATATATTTATAATAAAAATAAAACGTCAAATTTAAAAGGGAAGGAGGAAGATTTGAAAGTCACGATGGTTGAAGGAAACTTGAAAACAATGACAGTCGAAAAAGACTTGAAAACGATGATAGTAAAAAAAATATACTAGGATACCCCCCCCCCCAAAAAAAAAAAATTGTACTTGCGAATCTTATATATTTTCTTGTTAATTTGAAAAATATTGTCTTCTGATATATAAATGTCTGGTATTCTCGTATAAATCAACAAAATGTCAGTGTTTATTATGGATCAAGATCGGCAACATCCGGCCCGCGGGTCAAATCCGACCCTTAAGTGAATTTTCTTTGTCCCACTAACTTACTCATGGCACGATATAGATAAGAATTAAAAAAAATATGTTTGTAATTTTTTTTTCAATATCCTTGTAGTAAAATAAGTGATATCGTTTGAATATAATCACATTATATTTAATACTTGTTTTTTTTTTCAAATATACAGAAAATTAATTTATGTATTTAATAACATTGTTGGCCTCCATGAGAATGTAGTCAAAATTGTTCGGCCCTCCTATAAATCCTATAAGCTGCTCTTTTGTAACAATTAACAGTAAACCTCTCCAACCACCGATATTCATGACAAATAACTCCCTAACTTAGAACTCTTCCTTCAAACTTAACATTCACAGAAAATATGAACTGAAACAAATACATTAAAGATATTGCGAAGGCTGATGCAAAGAAGGTGGGCTCCCTCTATCATGCTAGAAAACTACTCGCCCCTAAGAGTATCCTGTACATCTACAGGGCCACCATTCGCTCATGCATGGAGTATTGTTGCCACATCTGGGCTGGTGCATCTACCACTAGTCTCTCCCTCTTGGATAGGGTCCAAAAAGTGCCCCTTTTGTTGCATCCCTGTGCCTATTTTACAAGTATTTTAATGGAATGTACTCTAATGAACTCGTTGCACTTGTGCCACCCCTCCCTGGACGTACATATCCCCGACAAACCTGCTTAGCAACAAAATCACACCCCTTCACTGTTAAGGTCTCTAAATGCCAGAAAGTTTCCTACTCTAATAGATTTTTCCCTAGAATGGCTAGATTTTGGGATTCCTTTTCCGCTACATGCTTACCAAACTGTACTGACATGCAGAAGTTCAAATGCAACGTGAGCCAACATTTTAATCTTTCTTAGGCATGGCCCCAATTAGTAGCCCTTACGTCCAAGATGCAATATGCCTTGTTTAGGATGAAGATGAGTAAATAATAATAATAATAATAATAATAATAATAATAATAATAATAATAATAATAATTCGCATAGCTTTTTTGACCCCAGGCTGCAAAAGGTTGCCAACTACAGATTTAGATAATTCCTGATTAATAAAAAAAAAAATTATTTTTCTTATATGTACTAAATCTAAAATAAATAAAACACTGAACATATTTAAATGTATTTACGTATGATTTAAACAATGTGATTTATGTTATTATCATTAGATATTCGGAATTACAAATTAATAACGCTTGGATGTTTATTTTATATAATTTCTAAATAATTTAAACAACGTTAGTTCCTGTAATTCCAAACGAGCAAGTTTCTTCTTCTTAATAAGAATAATACCAATTGCACCATTTACATGAATACAACAAAATTCATGTAAGTTGAATGATCAAAGTAATAATTTTAAAGAAAAACAACAAAAAAAATACAGTAATATTTATCATCTAAAATGTGAAAATAATCGGACAAAATATCACGCAAGTGTCCACATTGCATCCACGGTTTAAAAATCTTACTAATTGCACTTGTTTCAGATTTGATACATATTTGTCAATAATTCAATAGGCATATTATAACATACTAATTTCTTGTATTGTGACTTGACTTAAGACTTCTCCCACATGCATGAAACGAAAGTCTTTGTTGAGTGACTAATCATAAAATCATACAAAATGCAAATTCCGTCCATCCAGCGTGGTCGCAGCCGAGATTTAATTCACTACACGAGTTTGTAGCGAATTCAAATCTTGTCTGTAGCTGAATACTTGATGCTTTGCCAGGGTTATCAAGGGTATTTTTTATCGTGACGCCATCAGTAGACGGGTTGCCTACCACGGCTTAAGAGAGTCCCATCTACCCTTGAGAGAAAGATAGACCGCGCCAGTTTCTCAACCTGGTATTTTACCTCGCGGTACATATATCGCTTTGCCTTCCCAAATGGTTACCCATCTGGTATTGATCAGGCTCAACGTTGCTTACCTTCGGTGATCTGGCGAGAACCGGTGTGTCAACGTGATTATGCCGTATATTAAATGCAAATTAATGAAACCAAATCCTTTTTCAAACTGATTTCTAGTTTAAGATTTTATTATTTCGCCGGCAACTTATTTTCTTACTGGTTTTCCAGGTTGTGTCAGCGTCCATGCAATCAGTGGAGTGTGGAGTCTCATTTCCGTTGGTATTTTCAGCCGGGAAGACATCATCGTCCATCAAGACAACCGATTTAATATTAATGATGGGTTGATTTGGGTATGTAAAATCTTGCTTTCATGATATATATACGCATTTTTTGCAATGGGGAAAAACAACATAAAAAAGCGTTATTGTTTGTTTCTTTTTTCTATGATTTTTCTAATTCGAATGATTAGTTGGCTGTGTAAATATAATCTCGATTGGAAACGAATTCACACGATTATATTATCGGTATATACTAGAGCCACTTTATAACAAAATTTAAGAATACCCGTCCCAGGACGAGTAAAATTAATTTCTCGAAAACATTTGCAACAATTTATACTGCCTCATGTAGATTAAAATCAAGATATAATGTCACTAACCTCATGTCTAGAATACTTATTCCAAATATTATTTCTGATTCGAATTCATTACTGTATTTTGTTCCTAGAAAATTCTCAACTTTAAAAGACTCATCAAGAAATTTAAATTCAGGCAATCTTGCTTATTTGGTGCCTCATGACTATACATTAAATTTTTTACTTTTACATTAAAAGGTTATAAACATAGCACGCCCTTAAAAACCCTTGAAAATACTCCATAAAAACTGGAATATTTATTAATTGGTGTTTCATATCTAGTGTTAAAATTTCACAAAAATTTGAGCTATCTAAATTTACCACTTTTTATCACCTTTGCAAAAAACAAAACAAAAAATAATCAAACACAATATATCCCACATTATTTACCTCTTACTCTTAGCAACTGTGTTTCGAAATACATAATGATTAGATAACTAGATTAGCAGTGAATTCTGCTCTTACAAAAATATAAATAGCGATATCTAGATGCTCGAGTGCTTGAGCATTTTTTGTATTCCTAGTATAGAATCCATCTTGTTACGGAGCCAGTGATGCAGAATGGTTTACCAACGGCTCAAGATATTTATTTATCTTTTATTTAGAGTATCACGGCCGGCGGACAGTTAAGTATAAAAGTTAATGGGTATCGTGTTGAGTAGTTATGGCGGAAATTGGATAAGTTAACTGTGTTCCACAGACAAGCAATTCTGGGGGGGGGACTCTGCTCATGGAATTTTAAATAGAAAATAAGAGAAATTGCTGATAGAGTTTTTATCTAGTTGGGTGTTTACAGCGAATGACTTACAGGTGGGAACGATAGAATGAAGCTCAGTCGAGCACATGTCATAAAAATAACGATAAAACAGAGATAGGCTCGCAGCGTCTCTCTGTGAAAAAGAGATAGCAGAGACGAGAAAAGGACATCGCTCACTAGATTTTGAAGTCGGTTTTGTAGCCTGTCCAAGCAGAAAAAAAGTGCTCTGAGCAGTTCCTTCCCACATCTAGCAAGAGTACACCATCTTAGGGCTTATTTGGCTCTTATACAGGTAGAAGATTGTATCAAGAATGAAAATATCTTCTGGAGCAGTAGAATGATCCAACCATTTTTTTTCTGGCGACCTTTGCAACGGATTTGATGTGTGTGTGTACCATTCCAGATAATGAGTAAAGTGCAGTTGAAGAAGCTTGCCGAATAACTGTGTCTCCTCGAGACGAGAGCCATTCAATTCGACTGGTGAGAAGCAGTGTTTGCAGTGAAAAGAGAGAATCTTGTTTTTAGCTGCGTTAAAATTAACCAGCTACTCTTTTCCCTATTTTACCATGTGTTCAAGATCAGAAGAAAAAGAATGCAGGCGAATACATATATCATACCAAGGCCAAAAGCCATTCGAGAATAAGAGTTACTGAGATTCTCAGTTTAATGAAAAATAATGCTATGGGAAACTTGAATTGATGGAATTGATGGAATAGACTAACTCCGATTATTTACGAGAACGGGTTGAGAAGTATTTATGATATTGGACTTGAAGAGGATCACGTTGTAGTCTAGAAGGAAGCAATGTCCTGACAATATGTTCCAAAGATAAGAAGTTTTTGTAAAGAAACTCTGTTCATAGAGAATCCAATTTAGTTTTAGGTACATAATAAAAAAAAAGGAATCCTTTGCAGCTGTGTCAGTTGTTACTCTTGAGTTAGGGTTGTTGAACTTGATCATTCGGTACATATATATTTTTGGTACTGCACTGAAATAATAACGTTATTATTTTGAACGTCATTCTTAACATGGAAGGGATTTAAAAAAAAAATTTAACCTGAAAATGAAAAAACTATTTAAGAATAGCGCGGTACCCACAATACATAAGCACTGATCATTCATATTAATTCGGCCATTCGGACCAGTGTTCCATCTTGGGTGCCATTTTTACAACATTTCGGCCGATGTAACCTCTGACCTTTTTTAAGTGTATCTTGTCGAACTCGGGAATCTGCAAACATTTCAAACAGAATCCTTTATCTAATCCAGGAGTTATCATGTTCTCATTATATATATATATATATATATATATATATATATATATATATATATATATATATATAATTTTCAGAATGTGAGAGAATATAGAATTATTTCCACAGCCAGACAACGTCGCAGCTCACAAAAGCCAAGAAATTTTGTATATATATATATATGAGGTAGTTGCCTGTCTAGCCGCACTGATGACCTGTGATACAGCGAAACAGTACTGTATGTAGATGACTATATATATATATATATATATATATATATATATATATATATATATGCTCACAATACAATTACCAAATACTTAGGACTTATACCCGGCCATGGCTGACGGAATGAGAGCATGCTACCCAAGTCTATTAAGTATAAGGTTCCGTTCGAAATCCCGAGTTTGTCACCTAAAGAAAATCGGAGGTTACATCGGCTGAAATGGTTGTGAAAATAACACTAAAGATAAGAACAGTAGTTCAAATAATCCAAGCAATACTAATTATCAATCCTCATCTAAAAAATTGAAAAAAATAACATATAGGTTACGACTCATGAGACGTAGATATACGCAGACGGTTATTCTGGCCTTCCGTAATTAAGAATAAGCTTAATTTTATATATATAAAAAAATACTTATAGAAAAACATAAAACTGTAGGAGACTTATTTCAGAATTGTATTAATCATTATTTTTACTTTATCTTTATTTATATTCAGTGCTTCGTCGTACGCAATGTTGAATAGGCAGCACACATTTGTCTTCAACGAAGCAGCATAAGCGTTAATAACATTTTATCTTAAAAAAGAAAATGGCTGAATTGGTGAAAATGACATTTGTGAACAACAGACGCATGATTCAGCTCGAATGTTTCGTCACGAAGTCACGAAGCGGCGACCAAAAATAATTCGTTGTATTCATTTCTAAAACTTATTTACATCCCGGCGGATTTTAGTATTTAGTGGAAAACCGCCATTATTATACTTTCTATCCTTCTTCCCCTTTTGTTTTCTAAAACATATTCTTTCAATGAAAGTTTTACATAATTTAATGTGAAGTTGGTTACTATTTTGAACCTGCCAAAATATGACATCATTAAAAAAAATTTTTTTTTAATTGTGGCATGTTTCGAATGAATGTATTCAAAGATTTTTGTTTTGAAAATGGACAGTAGAAAGGTGTCACGTGTAACGAACAGAAACGAAGAGCAAATATTTTTTTACTGTTTCCAAATGGAAGTCCTTCCGATGTTGCATAGCTCTTGGCTTCGATATGTTATTTAGACAAAGATGGCATCTTTCGTAATTGCTAAGAACAACGTCGACTATTAATGTAACATTTTGTATTAAACAAACATTCGCGCATCGTCGTATACGTTTTTGCGCATGTGAGCTCTAACCCTTGAACGATTGAGAAACAATAGAATAATATTTTAATATCTTGGTTCTTGGGCCGTTTTGGCTGTACTGTCTGCCTTGGTGGTGACAAATGGCACATATCTGCAGAAAAAAGAACTTTATTTTGCAATATTCTATACTAGCAGGACCCGTTAACCGGCTTTACCCGGTGTTACCCGGTGTTGTCCGGTGGAAGCATGCCACTTCCCACGTAAAAAATGAAAGTACGGTTGTTGTTGTTGTTGTTGTTGATTGTTGTTGTTGTTGTTGTTGCCCAACCCCCTACCTCCAACCTTTTCATATTAAGAACGACTTTTGGAATAAAACCCCCTTAGTGAGTGGGGTGGGATTGCCCAAAATGTAACCTTGATAATCCCTGTCAGGATTTCCACGCGCAAATACTCTAAACCAACAAAAAAATTAGGTGGTTTTAGTGTCAGTCAACCTGTGCGTACTAATCAGGCGGCCAATGATTAAAAGTGCACAATTATACAGGGAATTATATCTCTGAAACTATTTGTATCCGCCAAATAAAAATGGGATTTTCTAAATCATCATAGTGGGAAAATTGTAAACGTCTTCATTTTAAAGAAAGGCGCGTAGTTAGATCTACGGTAACAATTTATATTAAAAAAGAACAACTGGTGTAAATGCAAACATATAACAAAAGTGGGATCTCTTGTGCAAAGTAGATAAGTTTTTAACGTACATGCATAACATATTAGGTTAAGGGTATTCTTATTTTTTGGTGGGGTGCGGGAATAACTTCATGGAGAGGGCGTTATATGTCGAAAATTACTTGAATCCGTCAAATAGAATTAAGATTTTATGAATCAGCATAGAGGGAAACCATAAAGTTCGTTATTTTTTCATGAAAGTTTGAAATTGGAGTTAAGGTAAAGAATTGTCTTTTCTGCAAAGAAAATAGAAAAAACATCGTCGCTCGGAAAGCGTTTTTAGAATAAGTAAATATATAGCATACATGCATTAAATGTAGGCTTTAGGCTATGATAAATCTTTTTGAGGAATGTATAACTGTCTGGTGTTATATAGAAAAATCTAAAAATATGTAAAAATGAAAATAGAACGGTCCGTAACATAGCCGTTCGGAAAGTGTAAAAGGTAAACTCGGTTAAACGTAAATGTAACGTATTTTGTTTTCATGCTATATTTATGGCGGTGTGGTTGCTTCGAATAGTTAATGAGTACATATGGAAGTGTTAGTGTATCAGTACTAATATTTCTAATAAAGCGAGTTTGATACGGTTGTATTTTGATTAATTAATTTTTAACTGTTGCGTCATGTAGAGAGAGAGAGCAGCAGCCATATTTGTAACTACCGAGCGCGTTCGTTTATGTAAGAAGATTGTATTCCGGAATAATCCATATGTCAGCTCTTAGCCAATAGGAAATGAGTGAATTTTAGAAGAGAGAAATTTTGGAATGGAAAGTGAAAAGTCAATGGTTTTGCTCCAATTACGAAGAGTGCATGGTTAGTATAGTAATAATGTGTGTAATTATTCCCGGTGATGACTGGGTGCGGTAGGAGGACATAAAAATTTGAGGGGAAAATACGAATTACTTCCTTTAAAGATGTTGGCGGTCATAATGATGTTTCTCCTATGATGTAATGTAGGATTTTATTATAACGAATAAATGTGTCTAAAACGGCGTTCTGACGTTACATAAGATTGTGGCTATTAGTTTAGACATAATAAATTTGTATGTAGCATCTGTTGTTACAAACCTACTTAATTTGGTCCAGAGGGGAATTTTTGCAAATAGGAAGTTTACAAAAAGGTTTTAACAAGTGACTTTTTTTTAAAACAAAAACTGGAAACATTATGTTAGGTATTAGTTGGTTAATTTGGTTAGTAAGGTAGAAATGGTCGCAGTTTAACGTCGTGCCCGGGACAATTTACAATTTTTTTGGTGTGATTTTGACTGTTCATGATTCTCCTTTTGGGTTTCTGAAAAGAAATTTATTCATAATTAGATTCCCAAAAGTTCAGTTATAAAATGTCTTAATTTTATTCTTTTTATAGGTTTAGTGAAAATGTCGGCTATATCATTTTCAGACCTCAGATAAGTAAGAGTAATAGATTTTTTCCTTATTTCATCCCTTATAAAATGATATCTGATATCAATATGCTTCGACCTTTGATGAATCATAGAATTATTTACTAATAAGATACTGCTCTTATTATCACAATGAATTACTATAGGTTCTTTTTACTTAGATCTGGTTTTAAAATAGATTTTAGAAGGGTGTTCAGAAAAATTGCCTCCTGCGCGGAATGAGTAAGAGGCACGTATTCTGCTTCACAAGTAGATAGGACAACAATTTGTTGCTTTTTTAGTTTTCCAAGAGATCATAGGTCCAGTCTTTGACAGTCTAAAGCAATACCCCGCTATACTCTTTCTATCCTCAGAGTTAGCCCAATCTGAATCTGAAAATCCTTCTAAATTTAGAGGATCTGTAGACTTTTTAAATCATAAAGATTGTTCCTGGGTTCCTTTTAGGTAACGAAGGGTTTGTTTTGCACGATTAAGGTTTTTAATTGTCGGTTTCGATAAGTTTTGAGATAGCTTTGTTACAGTGTAACATATGTCAGGCCTTGTTGCGGTCATCAAGTAGATGAGGCTCCCTACAATTTCCCTGTATATTCGGTTTTCTATGAATTTTGTTTCGGTCCCCATATTTTTTATTTATGTCGATTTCGACGGTAGTTGAACGCGGCTTACAATCTTGCATTCCGAACTTGAGCAGAATTTTTTTTTTTTTACACAGTGATCACCACTTATCAAGGCCCGGAAGCCACTCAGGGATAAGGGTTATTGCAAGTACATTACGTTAGTGTGGAGATTTGATGAAGTGTTTACTTAAGGGGGCGGTTCATTAGGAATTTGTTAACATTGGACTTGAAGACATCCAAGTTGTAGTCCGGTGGGAAGCAGGCAGACGGAACAGAGTTCCACAGGCGTGCAATTCTAAGAAAGAATGTATCAATGTATCGTGATTGGTTCATAGTTATATTTTCAGTTTCACAGGTAAATTTTATACCGAGAAACCATGACTGTCGTCCAAGATCGGCCATTTTAAAGTTTTTATTTAATTCATTTTTAACATCTTTTGAAGGCGAGTAATGTATCATCTTTTAAAGGCGAGTAATATACATTCAATTCATTTTTAACATCTTTGAGGCGAGTAATATATCGTTAACCAAAAAAAACAAAATCAACAATTTATTACCTACATTTTTGGTATACATGCACGCGTCTACGGGACATTGTTTGAATTCCTGTTCTATTAAATAATTATGGAGTGTTAAATTCCAATTGTGTGCACTTTGTTTTAGTCCATATAACGATTTATTTAATTTCCACACCTAATTTTTATTTTTCATTTTAAATCCCTCTGGAGGGTAAATGTAGGTTTCAGTCAGTCGGAGCATTTAAATAAGCATTTTTTACATCCATTTTATGTATTTTTAAATTGTATTGGGCGGCAAGTTATAATAAAATTCTAATTGTCGTTAAATTTGTCGTTGGTGAAAATGTTGCAAAATATTCCCCTCCAGAAATTTGTGAAAAACCTTTTGCCACAATTCTTGCTTTAAAAGTTTCACTGCTAGAAGCTGTGAGTTTTTGGAAAAAAACCCAGCGTGAAGAAATTATATTTTTATCTGTTGGTTTTGCCACTATTTCGTATGTGTTATTTTCAGATAAAGCTTTCAATTCGGATACCATAGCTTGTTCCCATTCTTGGTGATTTTCTGAATTAATCGCCTCATTATAACTTTCCGGTGCGCTGTTCAACGAATAACAGTAATCCACAGCCTAATCTTGTATCTTTTCAATTTGTAAGAAGTCTGGCTTTTTTCGCTCCCTTATTGGGTATCGACGTGTCTGGTCAATATTTTCGTCAGAAGTTCTACTGTAATTGTCGTCGTTATTAATATTGTCACTGTGATCGATTAAGATGCCAGGTAATATTTCACGGTTTTCATCCACTGGATCGCCATTTTTTAAATTTAATGTATCATTGAATTTTACACATCTAACCTTTTTTATGGCATTTTGAGTTGGGAAGTAGATTAAGTATGCCGGACTATTTTTATCGTAACCTACGAAAGTACCTTTTTCGCTTTTAGTATTTAGTTTACTGGTGTTTTCTATAAATGCAAAACAATCAGAACCAAATAGATGCATTCTGTTCATTTTAGGTTTTACACCGCAAAACGCTTCATACGGCGTTTTTTCTAGCCTCTTGTTGAACGATCTATTTCTGATATATGCTGCTGCCATTAAAGCGTATGTCCATAAACTATGCGCTAATTTTGATTCGATAAGTAGGCATCTTGTCATCTCAAAAAGGGTTCGCCATGCCCTTTCAGCGGTGCCATTTTGGAAGGGGGAATACGGCGCTGATTTCTCGTGTTTAATACGGTGGTTAATTAATAGAAGTTCAAAGTCTTTACTAGTAAATTCAGTCCCGTTGTCTGAGCGAATACATTTTACTAAACCGTACGGGGCAACATCAGCTAAATATTTCTTAGTGGCGAGGATAGTGTTGGATTTGTTTTTTAGAAAATAAATCATCATTAAACCGGAAAAATCATCAATAAAGTTCAAAACGTACCTTAGATTATTTCTCCCCATCGGGCCTATTGGACCTGCTAAGTCACAATGCACAAGTGAGAGCATTTTCGTAGCTTTTTTTGTCTGGCGTTCGGCTTATATCTTTTGTCATTTTCTCCTGTGCATACACATCACAATTTGGGAGATCGTCTGAAGGTATTATTTTCATGCCTTCGACTACATTTGGTAATTTTTTAATATCAGCTGTATTGCAGTGTCCTAGAATTTTATGCCAAGTTTCCAAGTCGTGACAGGCAGTTTTTGAGGGAACCATACTTTTTAAATAATATAGTCGGCCATTTTCTTTAATGTCAAATACAGTTCCATTGGGGTATATCAATTTTGATGTATTTTGGCCAAATTGTATATTCGCGCCTTGTTTAATTGCAGCCTGCACGGAAAATATGTCTTGCTTAAATGTAGGTATGAACAGAGCATTTTTTAGAATACAATTACAGATTTCGCCTTTATTATTTTTAGGGATATTTTAGCATCGCCTTTTTTCAAGACTATATCATTTATTTGACTACCGTCGGTAAGTTCGACAAAATGACTTTGAAGATTAAAGTTTGAATCAAAATTAATAAAATTAGATTCCTTGGTGATAACGTGCGCTGTAGCACCACAGTCTTCAAGGAGATTTTTACCGTTTGTGGTATTGTCAAAGTTACATGTGAATAGAAATGTATGTTCTTCCTCAAAGTTCTCAACGTTTTTTACGGAGTCCATTTTAGAGCGTTTATATCGACATTGGAAACTTTTGTGGTTGGGTCGTCCACAATTATAGCAGATAATTTTATTCTTTTTCTTGGGAAAATTACTTTTGGAGGCGTTGCGGTGAGGTGCGTAATTTGGTGGTGTCTGCTTTCGAGAAGCATTTTTGAACTTCATAATATTGCTGGAGTTATTATTGTCCACGAGCATACGATTAGTCTCTTCGTAACTGCGCAATGCCACTTTAAATTCGCTGAAATTTATGGGTTTGTCTTTCTGAATTATAACAGTTGTAAATGGTTTAAAATCGGCTGGAAGTCCCTTGAGGGTCATTGATATCAACAAGCTATCGCTTATTATTTCACCTGAGTTTTAAGGCATTGGCGGTTGTTTCTGCCCTTATGACGTAGTCGGTAATCGTTTCATCCTCGTTACGTTTCAGAGACGTTAATTCTGTATATAGGGATATTATTTTCGGTTTCCCTTTTGACAAATAATGTTCTCTTAATATGTTCAATGCTTTCCTTCCATCATCCAATGCGTCTCTTATAATCAGAGACAGACTTCTATCGTCTAAACATTGAATCAGTTCTGCAAAAACAGTCGCGTTCTTTTCGAGAAATTTGGGGTCGTTTGGATTCTCTGTTGAAGATTGTATGACTTTGTGTAGTTTTCGAATCCTTAGATATCCCAGAAATTTTACTTGCCACAATTCGAATTTAGATTCCAATCCGTCAAAGAAAAGACGGTGGCTGGGCGCATAACCTGTTAAGTTCTGAGATATTGTGTTGAACAAAGATGGCGGCGTAGTTCAGATCAGTAATAAAGATGGCGGCCAAGAATCAAATGCGGCCCATGGCGTAGTTTACGGCGAACTGATTGAATCCAAAATTCAACAATTTTCATAATAATTTTGAAGCGTTTTCCTTGGTTGTTTAGCACAGCCGTTGGTTATAAAAATGATTGGCGAATCCATTCGTCTCATACCCCCATTAGGAGTCAAAAACATTTTACAAGTTTAATATATAGTAGATTAATAATAAAAAGGTATTAAATTACAAATAACTTCTTTTATCCTAGCCTACTTAAGCTAATTATTTGCGCGGGAGGAAGACACCAAAATATTTGTGTTCACTGCATGCTGGTCAATCGAGAAAGAGTGTTATATAAAAATAGGATTCTGGGAAATCTATTGCCTAACCCTTACGCGATAAGCTTTATTACTCAGCAAAAAACCTGTGTTACTACGCTGAGAGTGGTACCTAACAAATAGTTCCACACATACACATGTGGTATTAGTTTTAATTCTCCCGACAGTAGATTCTCCATATATGGCCGTGATCCCCTCTTGGTTGTTGACTTCTGACATACTCTGTTTACCTAGACGAACAAAACTATTCGTACATAAATATATAAGGGAGACTTGCTGAAGTTTCAAAAGTTTTATTTAAAGAGATTAACTACTGGGGAAGAAACCACTATGACTGATTAACTAATGAATTATTTACTTACTTTTCATAACTTAGTTAAATGGTGGTAACGCACAGGCAGAGTTTTGAAGCAACATCGACTCAGATTGTTGGATGCATCTAGCTTGTCTCGTTCTCCGACTCAGACTGACTAGAAACTCTGTTCTTCCTCAAATACGTTACAATCACGTCACCTGCAGCTTGATATAGTTCAGTGAGGGATCAACAAAACAAATCAATAAAAGAAATGTCTTTCTATACATACGTATACATATGTTGCGTGTGGTGTTTACACGTGTTGGTCTTTTCTATCCGTTTTCTGTCATTGTTTCTGTTTTCTTCCTGAGTGGCGGTGGCGTTTAGTTTAATCATCGGCAATATTCTATTTTAACTAAGACGTGTAAAACCATGCACAAGAGTTATCAAAGGTTTTATTTAGAAAGTTTACTTATTTGGAGAGAGACCACGTAACTAATTAATTTTCTTAATTTAGTCTGAATGATGGGTGATGCACGAGAAATGCCCTTAGGCAACATTCTCTTAGATTTCTACAGTATTGTCGCGTACCGTTCCAACGAAATACTGCTCCGCATAACTCTGTTCTATCCTTGAACATGTGACGTAATCTCTAGTCATCGTTTAACTAAGCATTTCTAGCGCATTTTATCTAGGTAGCTAACATTTGAGCCCCGCTATAGTCACGCCACCTGCAGCTTGATATATTTCTGTTTGCTGCCAAGTTATCCTGACTTGTACTACTGTGAAACTCGCTCAAATTCAAAAGTTAACTGAATTGTATTGATTATAAATAGATATAATTGTGTGGATCTTGATTTTTAACGTGTGTCAGTCAAGACAATTAACCCCTCAGCTTTGATCCCAGACTGCGCTTTGCTCTGGTATCAGATGTAGCTGAAATATGATTTTACGTGATTAATGATGAGCTATCCGTGATTTACGGAAATAGTTAAAAAGATACGTTTATTGTTTAAAACTATTATGGTCAGAGTGACAAAGATAGGCCGTTTTAGTGTTATGGGGTCGGGTCAACACAAGATGACCTCCCGCTAGCTGGTATTTTGTGAGCGGCACTGCTCGAGATTAAATCAAGGTACGAAATTCTGATATACTGCTGTCCGCTTCTTGGCCCAGCTACTTATAAGCAGCGTACGCGTGCGGACGTAATTGTAGACATCCGGCTCTTAAAAAGGTCTGTTTTCGTACACGAGTATTCAACACAGTGTTGTGATAATGCGCGTATATATGTTCTTCAACTCTCGTTCGATCATGGTTGTCAGAGAAAAAAAATCCACGTGTTCCCAAGTGTACTTTTAAGCAAAAATAATGTACACTTATATGACGTTTAGAATCGTAATTTAATTCAATTAGTAAAAAAAAAAAAAAAAAAAAAAACTGATATTAGCTTGTGTAGTTGCATTAAAATTTAATAATTCACGGAAATGCTTAAATAAATATATAAACACGTCTACGCTTCCATACTTTTAAGGATCTTACAATCCACCATTGCGTCTTGCCTTAATGTTTGGACATAAGTTTCAATTCGTGATAAAAAATAGAATTATTTGACATTATTTAAAATTCAGGTACTTATATTGTAATACTTTTGCATATTCTTATAGCAAATTATCCTAAATCCTAGACATTAAAAAATTATCCTAAATCCTAGACATAAAAAAATTATCCTAAATCCTAGACATTAAAAAATTATCCTAAATCCTAGACATTAAAAAATTATCCTAAATCCTAGACATTAAAAAATTATCCTAAATCCTAGACATTAAAAAATAGTTCAATTGATTAAAGAAAAAAACTTTTTAAAATTATTTAAATTTTGTTTTCGTCTTTGACTAAAACTTGAATAAATTTTTTCAGAAAAATTTAAAATTTAAAGTTTTATTAAAAATTATAGAAAAAGTATCATTTTGCTTTTAGTATGATAAAATTCAGAGTTTTATCTTTCTGAAAAAAATAAAACTTGTTGAGGAATAATGGATTTTAATAGATTTTAATTGGTTTTAAAACAGCAAATTGGTTTTTCTCGGTTTTTTGGTAGATTTTTTTTTAATCATTCCTTTTTATCATTTTATACAAAAACATTACAAGTTTCATTTAAATTCATTTAACTTTTTGAAATTTTTTACAGTATGTCTTCACTTTTTTACTAAATAGAAAAAAACACGCCGATTTCCAATGAATAACGCATATTTATTCAAATGAGATGATAAAATCTTCAACTTTGGCTGTTAAATGATGAAATATTTTCTGCGGGTCTCAACTGTGTCTGTAAAGGGCCATATGCTGTCCACTGACCGTATGTTTATCATACCTAAATTAGAATAAGCTTTTCGTATGTAGGTTGACATGCATAAGGTTTTAACAAAAAAGAGATGGAACGAGTATACATTTTTCTTCATTTCTTCGATTAACGCCATATTTGAAAGGATGCGAGGTCAGTATACGTTTCCCTTTTATATCCATTCATTATCGCTGATTCTGTCTTTTTCTTTTTGCAGGGTGGAAGTGGTGAACAGTTGAAGGTTCAGTTGATTGCCGCTGTGTCAATATCCGTTTGGTCCCTGTTAACGTCCTTCCTCTTTCTCAAACTGGTTATGTTGACAGTAGGGCTCCGGTTAAGCGAACAAGAAGAAAGTCTTGGAGCTGACATAGTCGAACATGATTGCGGGGACGTGATCTACGACAAAAGCAAGAAAAAAGTACAGTATGATTGTCATCTATACTATGTGCTTATTGTTTTAAAATACAATTACCCACTGACACGTGTTTCGTCGTCTACGCCTCAACAGAGTAGCTGAATCTAGCGAGATTCGAAATCGAGATCCTATTGGTAGCAGTCGCGAGAGATAGCCCAGTGATAGAGGTTCAAGCTTCTACCAACAAGCATTTATTTGTTTTGGAAAACATATTTTTGTTATTAATTATTATATCAGGAATCTTTTTGAGTTAAAATCTATTTAGAAATACACATTTTGTATTGAGAAATACGCACTTTAAATATGTAAATATGAAGTACAGAATAACAAGTCTATTTAGATATCAACTTAATGCTTACATATTTAAAGTGTGAATTTCTCAATACAAAATATGTATTTCTAACTAGATTTTAACTCGAAAAGATTCCTCATATCATAATATTTATCCAAAAAAGAAAAATTTTAATGCCCACACAGAATTTTTTCTTGCAATAAACCAACTTAAATAAACTTGTGATCTAATGATTTTTGTATGAGTTAGGATATTAGACAGAAGAACACAAAATTTGGTACGGATGATCCACGACAAGTCATCATAAGTCAGTGTCACACATCTCTTAATTCATTTCTCCTATATGGAAAAATATGTATATGTCATTTTTAGAAGAAACCCTAATCCTTAATGATAATAGGATTTTTAATAAAATTATTAGAAAAAGAAACATATGTGCCAGGAAGTCTGTGAAGCTGATGAGAGGTGTGGGAGGAGTTAGGAAGTCAGAACACTAGAGTTGATTGGTCAAATAAAGAATTTCTTGGATAAGAACCGTCATGTGTCTATAGAGACAATAAGTGCACAGTTTGATGTCAGTGTGGGAACTGTACACACAATTATTCACGAGGAAGTGAAGATGCGGAAGATTTGTGCAAAATTTGTCCCAAGGGTACTCCATACTTGTCACAGACTATTTGACGAAGATGCGCATCAAGACTGTCCCTCACCCTACCTATAGTCCAGACCTTGCTCCCTGTGACTATTGGTTATTCCCTAAACTTTCTTGTATGGGCACTTTTATTGATAGTACACACATGAAAATTTAGTCCCCATCGAAGTAATCTCCTCCAGCTGCAATGCACCTATTGAACCATTTCAACACCTTCTGGAAAGCCCCATGGAAGTCCTCTTGTGTTAGCGTGTCTATGACCCTCATCACAACCTCTTTCATCTCCTGAATTGTCTAAGGTTTTCCTTGAGCTTAGGGAATAACCTAAAGTCACAGGGAGCAAGGTCTGAACTATAGGGAGGGTGAGGAACTGTGTTGATGTCCATGACAACGTCATTCTTTCTGATCTTCACTGAGCACCCTTGGAGCAAACTTCACGCAAATCTTCCGCATCTTCTGCTCCTTATGAATAATTGGGCGTACAGTTCCCACACTGACATCAGACTGTGCACTTATAGTCTTTATAGACACACGTTCCATGAAATTCTTTATTTGGCTAATCAACTCTGGTGTTCTGACTTCCTTATTTCTTCCACACCTCTCATCATCCTTCACAGACTCCCTGCCTTCCTTGAATCTCTTATGCCACTCAAAAACTGATGTTCAATTCATGCAAGATTGTCTTAAGCATTCCATACCTTTCTGTTGAATTTTTTTTTCAAAGTTTAAACAGAATCTTATTGCATATTGTTCTTCTAAATGTTCTCACGTCCAAATTGCATTTTTGAAATTCACCAGTTGTGACAATCAGGCTTTAGTAGGATGTATTCCAATCCCTGCTTTAGCTGTTTATTTGAACTTGAAATCATAAAAATTGGTTAGTTATTTTATAAGATGTATAGCAATAACTGAATAACTTTGCCTGGTCGTAAATTACGCTTAACTATGATATTTTAATTTGTCCAGATTTCATATATATCATTATAGTATATATATATATATATATATATTTAGTACATATCATTATAGATTATATGTGATTTCAAAAGTAAAAAAAAAGTGTTTTTGGTGCCATTAGCTAGAATCGAAACCGAAAGCTAAATTGTAGACTTTCAAAGCTGATGACGTTACGACTGTACCAACGTGACGGGCATATGAACTGATTAAAGCAAACTTATGTATAACGATTTTTTCAATTTTGACCTTTTTTGACCTCTTAAAAACTATTTTAACCAGCTAAAGACCCATAACAAAACGGGAAAAAATCCAATCATTTGAGGTTCCTAGTGCTGCTCTGTGACTTTTAGTTTCGGGGGAGATAGAGTTTGAAAATATGGAATATATATATATATATATATATATATATATATATATATATATATATATATATATATATATATATATACTGTCAATCGCTTTATTGCAGATTAGTACAATATCAATATTTCACTAAATATATGTCACAAATCTGGCCACTATGTTCTCCTGACCTAAACCCCATTGAATATCTCTGGTCAATATGGAAGGCGGGATTTATGAGGGAGGAGAGCAATTCACTTCAAAGGATGCCTGTGGAGGAAAATAGTTGATGCCGTCAGAGTCATAACTCTTTTTCAAATCAAACAATTGACTTCCTCGAGTGACAAAAAGTTATTTAAGGTTATTTTTTAAAAATGGTGGATATGTCGATAAATAATTAATATATTTGAGGCTTACCACCTAGGATGTGCTTTTATTTATTATTCTTTGATAGAAAATATATAAAGTTTTCATGATTAAACGTTGTATTTTTGCCCTAAAACACCATTTTAAGAGACCTGCAATATAGCGATGAACAGGGAAATTCCTTGATAAAAAATAAAATCTCATAACTTTGTGAATATCGCATGAATTCGAATAAAACTTTGAGAAATAACTAACCTTAAAGCAGTCATTTGATGATACAATTTAATTTTTTTGTGACATATATTTAGTGAAATATTTAAATTATACTAATACTACTAATTTATATGGAGGAAATTAAATTATGCAAATACTACTAATTTATTTGAAGGAAATTAAATTATGCAAATACTACTAA
This sequence comes from Euprymna scolopes, assembly GCF_053919585.1. Taxonomy (NCBI): domain Eukaryota; kingdom Metazoa; phylum Mollusca; class Cephalopoda; order Sepiida; family Sepiolidae; genus Euprymna; species Euprymna scolopes. The sequence goes on from NC_136485.1 coordinate 15,780,007, forward strand.
TTTATTTGAAGGAAATTAAATTATGCAAATACTACTAATTTATATGTAGGAAATTAAATTATGCAAATTAACGTTCACAAAATTTATTGTTCAAAACAATACAAAATAGAATGAATTATTTTCTTATTTCATAAAGTTTTTTTTTTAAATCTACTATTTTTTTTACGAAGGAGTAACCTCTTATCAAGGCCCAGAGCCGTTCAAGGATGAGGATTAATGAGTGTATGGTAGCCATTGGGACAATATCGTAGTAATTTTTATTAGTGGAAATTTGATAAATTGGATTCCTTAAGGGGACGACTAATCAAGAACTTGTTTACATTGGACTTGAAGACGATCATATTTTAGTCAGCTGGAAAGTAGGCAAACGAAATATTTTCTTCAGACAAAACTAAGTCGCAAAAAAAAAAAAAAAATTAAAAATAAAACAAATTATAGATTTACAACAACATTGCTGGTTAGCCCAAAACTTGAATGAGAGTAATGTTCAATAAAAGCATAAAATGATATACTAAATATTATTAGGATTTTAGTTCAAATTTTAAGATTACTTTAAAAAAAAAAAAAATAATTCAACGTATGGAAAATAAATTTATGCAAAAAATAGCAGTTTAGAGTGTAATTTATTTCCAAATGTAATTTAGAATGTATGGGCGGGAGCAACACTTGAAATGAAAATGAAAATAAAATATTCTCAGACAACGCCAGGTAGGTCTAGCAACTTATTTAATAATATTTCTTTTGCAGTAAGTAAATAAAATCTATGATTAACATGTTTTCATTTTTCTTCATCTTCTAGTTGGTCGGTTGCAATGAAAATGAGAATCTGGGATTTGACGGTCCTCTTCTCAGTGGAACGAGCGAAACTGCAAACTCTCCGGACAGCCTGTTTACACCTCGTCGTTTTTCAAAATTACTTGGATCCAACAAACGGAATTCTTCTTTTGTTAGCACATCAGTCGAAACCGGAAAATTACAAACACCAAGAAGTCGCGAAAGATATCCGTTGGATAAAACCCATCAAAATGGCCAACTAACTAGAAAGAGGCGAGATTCAGGCGGAGATACGTTCATTTGTCATTCGACTCAATTGCTGACGGCCATTGAAAGTACAGACTTGTCACCTTATCTTTCACGGAGAGACGCAGATACTTTTTCCATTAATGATGAAGTAACGCACCAGAATCATCCATGGATGCCCCAACAGAATCAACCTTCTGTCCCGGGAGTTTCCAGTGAAATACCGTCTATTTGTCCAAGTTATACGAACGTTATGTTTAAATCTCCTCACCGAATAAGTTATTTGTAATTTATATTCAGCATTTTAATTTTTAAATTTTCTTTTTAAATTTTTACATTTTTATATCTTATTTATTTTATTAATATTAGGTTGACAAGAAGGTTCTTGCAGAATTTATAATGTTGATTTCAAAATGATGTATTTTCAAATAAGTTCTCGTTATAATATCTTTACTTTGTATATCATTTTAAAAAGCGTTTTTTGCTCTATCTAATCGTTTGAATTACAATCGTTTTGAAACAATAATGTCATCTTTTCAGAATCTTGAATACAAAACGGAAGAAAAGCAAATGCACACAATTTTCTTATTTCAATTCAAGCTAGGCCGAAAAGCTGCTGAAACAGCTCATGATATCAACAAAGCGTTTGGCCCAGGAACCACTACTGAACACACAACACAATGGTGGTTTAAGAAATTTTGTGGTGGCAACAAGTCTTAAAGATGATAAGGATAGTGGTCGGTAATTGGATGTTGGCAACGATAAATTAAAAGCCTTAGTCGAAGCCAGTTCACACACAACTGTTCGAGAACTTGCTTCTGAATTAGACATAATGTATACAACGATTTCCAACCACCGAAAAAGATTGAAGAGACAAAAAATCTTGATAAATGGGTACCTCACGAATTGAATGATGACCAAAAGACATGCGCTTATGAAGTGTCATCTTCCCTTCTTTTATGCAACAAAAACGGCCCGTTTCTCAACAGGTTTCATTAAAAAGTGGGTTCTTTATGACAACCAATGATGCTCAGCTCAGTGGTTAGACGCCAACGAAGCTCTGTGACACTTCTCAACTCCAGATTGGCACTAAAAGAACGTCATGCTGACTGTTTGGTTGTCTGCGATCAGTCTCATCCCTTACAGTTTTTTGAATGCAGGTGAAACAATTACGACTGAAAAGTACTGTCAACAAATGGATGAAATGCATCAGAAACTTCCACAACAACACCCAGCATTAGTCAATAAAAAAGGCCCAATTCTCCTCCACCACAATGCCCGACCGTACACTGCTAAACCGATCCTGCAGAAGGTGAATGAATTGGGCTCTGCAACTCTGCCTCATCCGCCATACTCTCCAGACCTGTCACCTACCGACTACGACTTTTCAAGCATTTCAACAACTTTCTGCATAAGAAATGCTTCAAAAACCTAAGCGATATCAAAAACGCGTTTAGCGACTTCACCGCTTCCAGAATGCAAGATTTTTACGTCACTGACATAAATACACATTTTTTTTTATGTTGATAAAAGTATGTTGATTCTGATGGTGCTTATTTCGATCAATAAATTTTGTTTGAGCCAAAATATGTTCATTTAAATTTAAAGTTAAAAACCGCAAGAACTTTCTTGTCAACCTAATATTTTTTAAAAATCAATTTTCATCCCAAACAAGGCACAGTGCTACTTTGAAGTAGGGGGCTACTATCGGGGACATAATTTGCGGGGTCATTATGAAGAGAGATGAGTAGCAAGATGTTTGTTCACATTACCCTTGAACTTCTGCATATCAGTACAGTTGGGAAATGAAAATCCCGGAAGTGAGTTCCAAAGTCCTGCAGTTTTGGGAAAAAAAACTATTGAAGTAAAAGGCTTTCTTACACCTAGGGATCTCTACTGTAAAAGGATGGGACTTAGTTGCTTGTCGGGTTTGTCAAGGGTAGTCACGTCGAGGAGGTACAAGTGCTTGTAGTTCGTTTGTTTTGAATTTTCATTGATGGTTTAATATCATTTTAATTGTTTATATTTCGTTTATATTTTATGTTTATTAATGTTTATTTTGTATGTACTATTTGCAGTTTATTATCATTACTTTTATATTTTTAATATTTTATTGTTATTTTGTATTTATTTTTTATTTGAATTATCATTATGTTAGTTTTTGATAGTTTAAAATTTTTATACTTAATTTTTATTTTGTTCAAATGCATATTATTTTTGTTTGTTTCTTATTGACATCATCTTGATTTTTTTTTTTTATTTTTATATTTTATATCGTTTTATCATATTCATATTTGTCTTTTTAAATTTTTATTCATAGTCTATTAACACCTTTTTAATTTTTGATGTTTTAATTTTATAATTAATTTTTATTTTATTATTCTTATTTGTATTTTAACTTCATTTTAATTTTTTATTCTTAATTTTTTATATATCTTTATTGAATTCCTTTATATTTTTATTTGACTTATTAATGTTTTTATTTATAGTTTATTAACATCATTTTGGTTTTATTTTCAAAATATTTTGGTTAAATTTTAATTTTTTACATTTATATTATAATTTTATGTGTTCAAATTAAAACGTTATTTTAATTTGTATTTTATTATCATAATTTTAGTTGTTCATATTTTTAATTATCATTTGTTTTTAATTTAATTTTTTTTTATTGTATAAGCGTTTTAATTTTCTGATTTGAAAATGTTATATATTTTTATTTTATTTTATTTTGAATTTATTACAATCAGTAAAGTTTAAAAAATATTTTTCTTGAATTAAAAGTTTTTAAATTGAAACTTCATATTTTATTCGTAGTTTTTTGCAACCATTTCGGCATGGACACTTTTGAATCGTTACAGATGTATCGAATTAGTAGGAAATGGTAAAAATATGAAGAATTAGGAAATAAATATTTCAACATCTTTATTTACTTACACATTTTCTTTGTAATATTTAAAATAATTATTAATGTTAAACTTAAATTGTGCATTTTTGCATTTTTATAATAGCAAGTTTTTATTTTACATAGGCATCACCACTTATCAAGGCCAAGAGGCCACTCGAGGATAAGGGTTAAAAGTCAACACTTATGAGCATTCAATGGAGAAGAGAGATTGAATGTTAAATGAATGATTCCTATTATGAAAAGACTGAAAATGTCAATATATCAATCGATTAGAAATATAGTTCATCTCTCAAACAGCAGTTCTTCCTCCTTTTTCATAAGCATTATTTTTGGCATGTGAACATTAAAAGACAAAATAGGGAGCACGAAAGTTACAAGGCTGTCACAACTGTCGCTTTTTGTTTCACATGGCGTTTTCTTTTCTTACCGAGATCCACGTAATGGCTTCTTCTTCTTTTTCTTCTTCTTTGTCTTAAAGTGACACTTATCCTAGACAGTGTGAACTGGATTCCTCTGAAGGAAGAATTTCATGGGAATTTGAAATCACTCACTTGTATATCCTGTCAGGGAAAATGACAACGTTAGATTTTTGCACTTCATGCAAGGAGGTATCGACATCTTCCTTCATACAGCACATGGTATTCCCAAGTGGTTACTCATCTGGTCCTGACTACGCCCAATGTTGCTTAACTTCGATGATCCAACTAGAATCAGTGTGTCAGCATGGTCATGCCGCATATAACACCATAAGGCTTGAATGTCATAAATTCGTGTGATTGACCTCTACCGTCATTCTGTGGTTTGACATACTTTATTAATTAATATTAGCAGAACTGAGTGAGAAGTTTATTTAATCAACAAATATGTTTTCATAAAGCTGATATTTTTCTGCATAAAAAATTAGTTTTTGGACACAAAAATCTGACCCCCAAGATCGCCATGGGCATGGAATATGTGCCTATCTTAAAGATAGCTTTCCATGTGGTAGGGACATCTCCAGGGAAGATCCTAACTTACCCTATATGTGCTTCCGGGTTGCTTTAGCTCACACTACTGCATTTATATTTACTCTCTATCTCCCCCACAACAGCGGAGTTACTATCTTTCAAAGCATATCTGAGAAAATTGACCAAGTCCTATCTGCTTATCCTTCAGCTAACATTCACGTATGTGGAGACTTAAATGTTCACAACGTCGAATGGTTGACCCACTCAAACAAGACCAATGATGAGGGGAGGTTCTGTCATGATTTCTCCATTGCCTATGACCTCACTCAGATTGTTCAGGAACCCACCCGTGTGCCCGACAATGACGGCCAGTATGCGAGCCTACTAGACCTTTTTCTCACAACTTGCCCTGAACTATGTTCAGTTTCTGTTCTGTTGCCTCTTGGATCTTCCGACCACTCTGTTGTATCAATTAAGATAAAAATGAAATGTAATATGTTCCCAGACGTACCTCTCCATCGTACAGTATATCGATACACTAAGGCTGACTGGGATAGCTTCTGTACATTTATATCTGATCTACCTCTGCATTCCATGTTTAAAAAGGATGTGTCCTCTATAGTATTAGACCTGACGGAATGGTTAATTGTAGGTATTGACCGTTTCATACCCTCTAAAAAGTTTCATCAAAAACCTAACAGCCAGCCATGGTTCTCTCCAGAATGTGCTGCTGCCATTGCGCACAGAAATCACTTTTTCCACTGCTTCCAACGTAATAGATGTATGGAAACTAAAGCTGCTTTCAAGACTGCCAGCAACCATTGTAAGAAAGTAATAAAGAACACAAGAGAGTTGTATGCTCAATCTGTTAAGTCCAAAGTAGCTGAGCAGGGGCTTGGTTCCCACCAGTTTTGGTAAATAGCAAACAGAATCCTGAACAGAAGCGTGTGCTCCATCCCAACTATTATCAATGGACCTGAGGTAATCTCGTCAGCATCAGACAAAGTCAAACTCTTTGTCAAGAACTTTGCAGCCAATTTTACCCTTTGCGACCAAGGCCGCCAACTCCCAATATTTCCTCCTGTATCAGAAAACACGCTATGTGATATACGTATATCTGTACGTGATGTTGCCAAGCTAATCAAAAACCTTGATTCCAGTAAAGCAACCGGCCCTGACGGTATTCCAATTATAGTACTCAAAAAACTTCAACCTGAACTAGCGCCCATACTTACAAAACTGTTTAAACGTTGTCTTAAGGAGAATAGTTCCCCATCTCCCTGGAAAATTTCATCAGTATGCCCTGTATTTAAGAATTCAGATGATCGCTCATCCCCCTCTCAGTACAGGCCAATAAGTCTCCTGTGCGTCATGAGTAAGTTGTTGGAATCTGTGTTAAATACAGAAGTAATCAACCATCTCAACAAAAATAACCTTCTTAGTGACACTCAATATGGTTTCCGTTCTGCTAGATCTACAGCAGATGTGCTTACAGTTATATCTCATAGGATTAGCAAATCTCTCGACGGAGGCAACCTTTCTAGGGCAATTGCTCTTGACATATCTAAGGCCTTTGGTAGGGTATGGCATAAAGGTTTACTTCATAAGATCTCTAGCTATGGTATAGCTGGAAATGTCTTCTCAATTATTAAATCATTTCTTTCTAATAGGTTCATAAGAGTAGTAGCTGATGGGCAAAAATCAGAAGCTCACAGTATTAATGCCGGTGTCCCTCAGGGGTCCATCCTGGGCCCAACTCTTTTCCTTATCTACATTAATGATCTTCCAAATCACATCCTTACATCATTTGTAGACATTTATGCTGACGACACTACCATTTATGGTACCACATCTAAGACAGTAAACGACCAAGTTCTCTCCAATTCTCTCTCCTCTGATCTTGAGCACATAGTACAATGGAGAAAGGAGTGGCTGATTACTTTTAATGCATCTAAAACCAAGCTTCTCTCTTTACATCATCAACATTCTGATCCACATCTGGCATCGATTAAAATGAATGGCTCTCGTCTTCAGGAGGCCTCAAGTTTTGACAAGCTTCTGGGCTTGACCTTTACTTCTGATCTTAAATGGAAAACGTACATCAAATCTGTTGCCAAGGCCACTGGAAAAATGGTGGGATCTTTCTATCCATCCGGTAAATATCTCACTGCTGATGCTATTCTCTATCTATATAAGAGCCAGGTACGTCCAAGGATGGAATATTGTTGCCACATCTGGGCAGGAGCTGCTAGAAAGGACTTGTCCTGCCTTGATAGAGTTCAAAATAGACTTCGTAGCCTCGTAGGAGATGTCCTTTTCTCTTCCTTGCAACCTCTATCTCACAGAAGAGATGTTGCGAGTTTGTCTCTGATGTATCGTTATTTTCATGGAAAGTGTTCGACTGAGCTTCAATCTATGGTCCCCCCTCGCCAAACTTTCACAAGAAACACTCGTCTAGCTGTACACACTATCAATAATTCCCCCCACTCTTTATCTGTGCCTAAACCTAAACGTAGATTCCATGAACAAAGCTTCTTTCTTAGAACTGCACGCCTGTTGTATTGTCTTCCGTTTTCCTGCTTTCCAGCTGACTACAATATGGTTGTGTTCAAGTCTAACGTAAATAAGTTCTTGATGAGCCGTTCTATATAAGTTATCAAATTTACCAAATTTTCATTACTAATGATTACTATATTGTCCAATGTCTACTGTACACTCTTTAACCCTTATCCTTGAGTGGCCTCTTGGCCTTGATAAGTGGTGATGCCTATGTAAAAAAAAAAAAAAATAGTGTCCATTGTATTTTAAATATAGAACCGACTCAAACCAATAAGTACTAATAAATAATCAAAGTAATATTGTGCTACATAGTTCAACACAAATAATACTGTAAGAATTTATTAACATTTCTATGATGATGATGATAATGCTGATAATATTGATGATGATGTTGTTTATTATGATGATGATGTTTTTGATGATGATATTTATGATGATGTCGATGGTGATGATGATGGCGATGATGATGATGATGGCGATGATGATGGTGATGTTAATGATGATGGTGGTGATAATGGTGAGGATGATCATGATCATGATGGTGGCGATGATGATTATGCGACGATGTTGATGTTGATGTTGATGATGTTGTTGATGCTGATGCTGCTGCTGATGATGATGATGATTACGACAGTAAAATATATTTTGAAGCTAGGTTAAAAAATATAGTATCAGAATAATTGTTTAAAACGGCAATCTTTAAATATTTAAGAAAAAATGTTTCACAATATTTAAGATACGTATTGATAATTTAGATTATTTGGGATTATGCTGGCCACCATCTTTATCTTGCTTATTATTTTCACAACATTTCAGTTGATGTAACCTTCAACCTCCTTCAGGCGCATCTTTTTCAACTTGGAAATCATTATGTCAACTTTTGGAACCTATACGGAATTTAAAACTGAAACTTTTATTTAATCAACAGAGGCAGATTGTTCTCATTCTTTCAACCATGACTGAGTAGAAATGTTAATTAGTTATTCTATTATTCTTAGTTATTCTTGCCTGCTCTAAAAAATGGATCTTCAATAGCTAGGTGATTGACACAAATAAGTGATTGTTAATCAACGCCTTTATCCATTGTGCTACACGATTATAGCTGATAGAACGAGAACAATCTACCCCATGTATTAAATAAAGAGTCAGTTTGGAATTTTGTATTGAGGGAAAGCTTGCCGAATCCAAAAAGATGTTGATGAAAAAAATCGAAAGTTACTTTAGTCGAACCTTGAAGAGTCGGAATAACAATAAACATAATTCAAAGAAAACAGCAAATCATAAAAGTAAAACATATAGAAATTAAATGCGATCGTTTAAACATATTGAGCTGCAGCAATTAGGAACTCAAGATTTCTGCAAAATTTATAATAGTGTAGCAAATAATGAACAGTCAATAATCCCCCAACAACTTTGAGAAGGCAAATCATCAAAGTCACACATTTAGAAATTAAATTCAATCATATTTTTCTTTTTTAAATGACTTAAAAAAAATTTTTTTTTTTTTTCTGAATGTGAAATGAGTGGAAAGAAAATGAACAAAACTTTTTACAAATGAAAAGATTATTTTTTCTATGATTTTTCCATGATTTTTCCATGATTTTTTCGATGGTTCAAGACTTGCAACCAAATGATTCTGTAATGGATATGTGGAAAGTCATTATTTGATTGGAAAGGCTTATATTACATCTAGGGGTCAGCAATGACCCCAGTAAAACGGAAGTCGTCGAACTCCTGTGACTTCTGAACCGAGCATTCTCTCTCTTCCTGGCAACCCTTCAAGCATAAAATTGAAAGTCAGCGTTACCTATTTTAGCCCTATTGAAGCCAGGAGTAGGAGTCACACAACATAATGCGTGTACAAATATCTGATGCCTCATCATAAGATTATTCATACTACAGCAAATTTAAGGAAAGTGAAAAGTGAACTTTGTGTTTACTTTTAACAATCTCATAACTTTCCTTATTTTGTTCTTTAGTCCTCACATTCTATGAGCGATGTTTCTCACAGAAACGGAAGAATTGCTGTTTTTGGTCAGAATTTATTCCATCTAACATCTGGCATGTTTTTGACTTTGAAGTACTACTTTTTTAGCTCCTTACATCAAGTAGCTTCATTTCTTGTCTGAAGCGATTTCCATAAAACAAAATACAAATGTAATACAGGTGCACTTGAAATAGAGAGGTGCACAATTGGAGTATTATCATTACTATATGACTATAAAACAAGTACTGTTGGATATTTTGATTAAAACTTGGTAGACAAGGCAGGTAGTCTGATGTCTGAAGTTTATTTTGTTTGTGTCAAATATGGTTCGATTGCAGAAAGGATTGTAACTTTTACCAACGGTTCCACAGGTGACATTTTTAGGGGTCAACATATATAGTGTAGCAGTCACCATAACAAATTATTTTCTCTTGTGGATTAATGTCCCCTTGTTGACAGATGCGGCCATGCACTGACTAGTCAGCTAGTAGGGCGCATTAATCATATATGTACTTTAAAAAACTAATTATCCCTGTCAGGAACTAGCCAGTAGTGAGTGGAGGAGCTTAGACCACTAAAGAAGACAGACCTCTCTCCTCTCACTCTCCGTCTACTGAATCTCCCCAGGCTGCAACTACTTCACTGAAGACCACCACTGGGCAACCTGGGGACACTTTATGTTTCTACCTTCTGATATGAGAACATCCGGGAACTTTCCACTCCTTTTCTTTCTTTCACCTCGGACACAGTCCCTCTTCTTTCGAAATGTTGATTAATTACTTTGGGCTTTTATGGTGCAAAATACTCTTTTATTTGGGTTTTTGTGCACTCATGCACAAAAACCTACCTAAAATAGCAAATAAATGCACATATATTTAAAGTCGAATATTCTGCAATTAATTAAACAACTTTTTCTAAGAATGAAGGATTTTTGAAAATGTATGTTGATGGTAATGTGGCAATTCATAAACACATCAGTGGCAAAATGATTTTCTTATCGACACGTCAAAGTGCCTCCAATACATGACGTAAGCCATTATTTGAATGGAAAAATTTAAGTGACATATTGAATCCCTGTGTATGCTTTACAATTTAATGAAAACACATCATCATAAGACTGCTTCTTTGCAGACTACAACATGATCGTTTTCAAATAGGGTTGATGTTTAAGCCATGCAGATTTGGATTAAAATTAGTTTAATAATAATAAGATGATAATCTCAATCAGGAATCGGTAACCTTTTAGAGCGTGGGGGTCCAAAAAACTATGCTGATTAAAGAAGGAGGACGAAACAGCTTCGTCATGGAGGATAACAATGTTATTAAAAATATAAATAAAGTATCTGTCTATTTGAAAAAAAAAAACAAGTATTAAATATAATATGATTATATTTAAACTATATCACTTATTTTACTACAGGAATATTAAAAAAAAAGAAAAGAAAGATTACAAATATATTTTACAAAATAAAATCATAAAATAATTATAAAGAATCTTTATGTATATCATGCCACAAGTAAGGTGACAGGCTAAACAAAATTCACTCAAAGGTCGGATTTAGCCCGCAGGCTGAAAGTTGCCAACCCCTGATCTAAATAATTAATTGCTGAAGATTGAAGATAGTATTTATTTCTAAACTCAGATATGACCTTTTTCGAATTTAAAATTAACTGATGACGATTAACGATAAATTTGTCGCCCTAAAGAAAACAACACTAGAGCTTTATTTTAAAAATTTTATAGAAAAAAATCAATTCAGTATGTTTAGAGCTGACATCTATTCAATGTAGCCGCCTTCAGCCTCAATCGTCACCTCGATATGTGTTAGGAACTGGGAGCATGCCCTTTCTACAAGTGCTGGCAGGAGCTCGGCAGATGATGGCGATCAGGCTGGCTTTGGTGTTGTGGGAGGTCATGTTGGTGATGTTCTCGATGTATGACCAAACGAAGTAGACTAGCGGGTTCAGGTCGGGGGAGGAGGGGGGCAGTGAGAGACGGGTACAAAATCATAGCATTCCTTCTGAAAAGCCTGGGTGTCTTTGGAATGGTGGGTCAGCGCCGAGTCCTGCTACCATACCCAAGGTCTGCCAGAGGCCACCTTATTGCTCCAGAGGATCACCACACTCTTCAGCACATCCAGATACACTTAGGTGTTAACTTTCAAGCTGACTTCGAAGATGTGAGGTGACATCATATGACCCTCACTTAAAACCACACCAAAGACCATAATCGGAAACTTTGCTGAGCTGTGCCAGCAAGCATTGAACCGTCCGAATTTGCAATTTTAGGGTGCTGACAACGGACCTGTAGTTATAACTTAGATCGGTAGAAAACGTGTTGTACAGCAGCGCATCTCCGATCTCGCTCGTTGAACAGTGTTTCACTTTCAGACATGATAGAAGGCTTCTATTGCTGTTAGGATTTGTACACAACTGGCTGATTATTAGATGGTTTGCAACAAAAAAATAAAACTGGTTTTCATCAAACGGAAATGGAATCATGTCGTCTTTTCTAGAGCAACAATTTTATCGTTCAACCCTGTAGTATTTAATTTCTAAACTAAAATGTGACTTTTTGAACATTATTTAAATTATTTTCGTAAAACATAACTGGACGTCATCTATTAATCTTTTCAGTTGTAAATTCATTTTTAACCTGTCAAAATTCATTTCTTTGCAAAATTGAATTGATTGATAACAACAAAAAATAAATCAAATAAAACCGAAGAAAACGAAACATGAAAGAAAAGAAAACGTGATTTTTGAAGTTTAATAAAAACAGTTTCTTTTTATTGGTTTTCTTTTACATCAAACCATTTCATGGTAACTTGTAAAACTTCATGGTATGTAGTTTGAAAACGTAGAATAATGTGGGACTTCCTAATTACTTGGTAATAAAAGTAACTTCTAATAACTTTTGTATTCTTTCAACCCCAAAAAACTGCAAAGAAGTTAAATTGACATTCACATCTAACCCAGGAGTTTTCAATGTGAACTCTACGTCCTAAGAGTTGATTTGTGATTTTAAAGGAGACAGAAGATTTAATTTTACGAATTTTATTCTAATAAAAATCGTTAAGGTTAATAACATACAAAGTTTTAAGAAAACTGTACTCATCTTGACTGTTATTTTCACAATGTTTCAGTCGATGTAACCTCCGACCTTCTTCAGATGTATCTTGTTAAACTCTGAAATCGGGTTTGTTTTACAATCTACAGAGATTCGAAAAACATGGTCAAAAATCAAATATATAAGAAATAAATGTTACCAAAGGTGTATAAGTTTTTAGTGTGTTTACATAATGTGAAATTTTTATTCAGCTCGGAAAACAAGTAATGTCAAGTGTTACACGAGCACAAGGAAAAATGGCTGCAATATATTTGTTACATGGCCATTTTTTTCTTGTGCTCGTATAACGGTTGACATTAGTTGTTTTTCGAGCCGAATAGACATTTTACATTAAGTAAAAACACTAAAACCCTGTCCACCTAGATAGAAGAGTAACATATCTTGCCTTTGGTAACATTTATTTGCTATATATTTGATTTTTGGACACTTTTTCGAATCTATATGTATAGTAAAACAAACCGCTGGAATCTTTAGATTGGACTCAAGAATCTGCATGGAATTCCAAATGAAACCTTTTATTTAATTAAGCATACCATGACTGGGTAGAATTTCGAAGTGATTCGCAATTGTATTTTGAGTGTCCACCACATTGAAGATTCAAATTTCAACCTCCAGAAGAGTGTAACTGACAACTGAATTTTACCAGGCACTTTATCCATTACATATGGGTCTTGCGAATAACTCTAGTATGAATTTTCAGAGCCATTAACCTATTTTGTTTATAGATGAGCAATAACACTCAAGATGAGAACAGTAGCCCAAAGAATTCAAATAATACAAATAATTAATCCTCATCTCAAAAAGATTCAGAAACGTAATTTTATCGAACTATTTCTAAGTTTAGTACAATGATGGTTATAGAGTGTTAATGATTTCTACTTTGGTTAGAACTGTGGTTCTATAGAAATGCTTTCAAAGTTTACATTACAGACAAGAGGTCTGCTATAATCTTTCTCATATATATATATATATATATATATATATATATATATATATATATATATATAAGACAGTGGTGAGAGTAAAAGGCTTATAAAAAGCCCGCCGAATTTAGTCTACCAACAATGTTTCTCATTCAAAAGCAGCTGAATGAGAAAATCCTAAAAAAATGAATGAAACAACAATGAGCAACTCAAATTGGCAGAAACGTTTTTACTAAAAATGTTTTTTTTTATTCAACAAGCAGACATCCTTCTCTATACATAGTAGTTCATTATTAGTAGCCAATGTGCTTCTATTCTGATTATGTAGCCAATAGGATTCCACTAGGGTCCATTACATACCCATTGTTCTACAAGTCATAATTATGTATTTTTTTTGTTTGTTTTAGTTAAAAAAATGTTAAGTTTAAATAAATCGGACAAACATAAAGCAATAAACATGTCTGGAAAAAAGGGGGTTTGTACAAGAGACAAGGTCGCAGAGGGAAAATACAAAGAAACTGCAATATAACCCTGGCCTTGCTTTTTGAAACCTTTATTAACTGAGAAAAGATGAAGAGAACAAAAAATGATGAGGAAAGAGAAATCAGAAAAAAAAACATGGCATTTGTTTAAAAAAAAACAACAAACAATAAAAAAAAACAATGATGAACGTGGCACTTAATTGGGACATTGCAGGTTTGTATAGGAAATATAAAAAATACCCCAAAATTGAATTCAAACTTTTAAAGATTTTTAAAATCACTTTAGAATATAAATGAATAAAAAATCTTAACAAATTTGATCCTATTAATCAATAATAACAATAATAATAATAATAATAATAATAATAATAATAATAATAATAATAATAATAATAATAATAATGATAATAATTATAATAATAATCGATTAATTAATTCAGGCAATTATTACTAGTTCATTGGTGTTCTTAAACAAACCATATCACCAAAACAGATAATAATGCATTCCAACAGTAAGATATCTTTCTTGCCCGAGAAAAAAATAAATAAATAAAAGTATTATTATTTTTGCTTAGAGACTCACTGATTTTATTATCATGAATCACGTGACTATAGAAAAGTCAAAGAAAAAAAAAGAAAAAAATTTTTTTTATGCAACTACAATATTGAATCAGATTGAACCAATTTCTGTATATTTTGACATCGATTTATGTAAAGCAATTGGAGATAAGCATTTCTTTGCTGAAACAAAGAAAGAAAATTTAAAGGATTATTTATGTACTAGAAATATTTCCAACACCTCAATATCCCCTCTTTCTTTATTTTTGCTAACAGGCACAAACAGTGTTGGTTATTCTTGCCATCCACTCTTCCCCCCTCCCTCGTTTTTAACATTATTTTTGCTCTTTTGTCCTCTCGATCAATGCACACTTTTAACTGGGTACATAATTGATTACATTTTGATTATTATAGACAAACATTTTTTAAAATTTGAACCAATCTGGCATAATGGTTTACATTTCTTAAGAAACTTTATATAAGGAAGATAAACCAATATAGATTAAGAACTAAATTGAGATATTAGAAATTCAAAAGAAATGTCAGTCTCTATCCATAAAACTTTCTATCAATAAACTTTCAGCTATGTTCACAAAAAAAACCCAACCAGTTTAAACTCGACAGATCACTTTGTATTCAATGGCCATAATCTATGTGCAAATCAACTTGATCGTTATATATGCTAAAAAAACAAACTGAGTGTACCTTTCTTAAATCTAAACTCAAATAATCCTTATCTGGCATGAGATAAATACCGCTAATCTTCACCAAAATTACCTGATTGTATATTCATGCATGGCCTGAATAAATCATAATTGATGAATTAGCATAACAGGCAACTCAAAATCCGCAGCAAACATTGTTAGATAAAAAAATTATTCTATTTTGTTTAAAATTCAAAAATGAAAAAAAAATCAGTAAATATTTCATATAATAATATAAGATATTATTATGATACTAAAAATATATTCAAAACAATGAAGCAATAACATTTAATTTATTATTTTATGCAAAAATAATTAAGTATGATGCAATTTTTTTTATCTTACACTATTTACTGTAGACTTTGATTTCATTTTGTTAAAATTTAAAAAGGAAAAAATCAGTAAATATTTCATAAAGCAATATATATTTTTATGATACTAAAAATGCACACAAAACAATGAAACAATAACATTTACTTTATTATTTTATGCAAAAAATAATTATGATGCAAATTTTTTTATCTGACACTGTTTGCTGCGGACTTTGAGTCGCCTGTTCTTCTGATTCACCTCAAATTTTGTTTGCAATCTGGCTTTGAATATTTTCATTTGTTTTTGTTGATTTTGATTGTCTTTTCCTTGAACTGAATGAGTTTGTTTTTTCCTCAAGTTATTGTTCCATCGTTGTTCTTCTTATTGTACTCTCTTTCAGAAAAGGTCACAATAACAATAAAGATAGGGATCAGAGATTAAAAGACCCATTCAAACCTAATAATAACTTGTCGAACTTAAATAATTGTCATCTTCAGCAAATTTAAGATTCCATACTTAAAAAAATTATTTTCAAATTTCGTTATGTATCATTTTTACTAATTAATTTTATTTTTCTTTGACATCTTAAATTTAAAAACTCCAAAGAAGATTTTAATTTTTTAATTTTATGTTAAAAAAATGTCAAGCATAAATAAGCAACTTGTTTGCCAAGGGGAGGCAAATTATATGTCGATAAGCTAAGAGCAGACAATTTGTAAGTAGTATAGTCAAGAGTAGAAAATTCGTAAATTTATAATCCAAAACAGACAACTTATATAAATTAACAAACTAAGCACAGAAATCTTGTAAATTGAGAAGCCCAAACAGACAACTTGCATGTTGGCGTGTCAAGGGTAGACAACTTGTAAGTCAGTAAGCAAGGGCTGACAATTTGTAGGTTGATAAGTCAAGGGCAGATAAGTTTTAAGTTGGTTAGCTAAGGGCAGACAATTTATAAATTTGTAAGTCAAAGACAGGCAATTTTTAAGCTGATAGGCCACTTGTGAGTGGATTAGCCAAGGGCAGACAACTTGTAAGTTGATAAATCAAGGGCAGACAACTTGTAAGTTAGTATCCATGTGCAGATAACTACTGTTAATTTAAAAGTGAACCAAAATAAAACATATTTTAAAAATCATTTTTAAAAAGTAGCTTGAAATTTCATAGTTATGATGAATATTGCCGTTTTATTTAATTACTAGCAGGCCGCTCAGCGTTGCCCAGTCGTAAAATATGCATAAATATTATATTTTAATTCATGCAGGTTTCTTACTTATTATCATACAGCCAATTCTCTATTGATTATGACTTCACTATCATCTGATAGAATCAAAAAGAAAAAATGCTTAGTGCTCCAGCCTTAGTTATCATTTATCTCTCCAGCGTTGTTAATGCCTGAACTACCGAAAGATGGATACAAAAGGTTAAAAATTAAGCAACTTTGAGCTATGATGTATAATTTTGCGCATGTGCAAAAGTAACAGCAGGAGTAGTGTTTTATTTGACTTTCCCTGCCAAGATCAATTGTCTTGTTTTTAAATTTGACCACTTAGCAGCTATTTTATGCGTTATAGGAGAATGAATAGAGATAGATAGATAGATAGATAGATAGATAATATTTATATATTTAATGGTGTCTCTTTATATGTATGTATCTATGTATTTATATAAATTATACTTAATTTGTTTCTAATTGTGGATTATACAAGGCATCCCAGTTAAATGTAAGTATATATTTGTCAATGGCAGAATTGAGTTAATTTTAATTGTTATGCTGACCTTCATTAACGTAGTCATCATGAGAAAATAGGTGATGGATGGAGTCCATAAAACAGATAGAAAACAAATTCGTTTTGCTGACACGGAATGTAAATCGCCTTCAATACATTTATGGACAATAATAAGAATTTTATCAGATTTTTAGTCTATTGTTATTTAAATACTGACAGCATTCCTCTTATGATATAGTTGACACATTTTCTAAGGAATCGATTCGACTAGCCTTTATCTACTTACCTTTAATATGTAATGAAGTTTTATATTTTTAATATTGAGAATTTCTAGCAGCTGGCAGATTTTGCACAATTAGTAAGTAAATGTAATAAATGAACTGGAATTAATGTTAGGGAATCATCTTCTGAAAGCATTGTTGAAACAATATTTACGAACACATTTTGTATCATAGAAAGATATTAAGTATCTAAAAAGAAAAGGTTTCAACTGCCCCGAGTTGCAAGACAAAATATCAAAGTGTGGCTCATTAGGATCATAAACAACGAATATATATATATATATATATATATATATATATATATATATATATATATATATATATATATATATATATATATTATATATTATATATATATTACATATACATATATTACATATATTATATATATATATTACATATATTATATATATATTACATATATATACATATATATATATGTAATATATATATTATATATATGTAATATATATATTATATATATGTAATATATATATATATTATATATATGTAATATATATATATTATATATATGTAATATATATATATTATATATATATTACATATATATACTTTATATATATATATTACATATATTATATATATATTACATATATTATATATATATTACTATATTATATATATTACATATATTATATATATTACATATATATATATATATATATATATATATATATATATATATATATATATATAAATTAATTAATATCACAGATCCCAGATTTGATCCTTTATTGAAGGACCACCATCTGACAAACAACATTATGCCTCCAGAACTCACTAATATCTTTTTAGGAAGTTTATCACATTACTCTAATGAGATCTTCACGCTGAGATGGCTTAGATTTAAACGATGGACATTCGCTTCTTTTTGTTTGTATCAGTGTTGATCAAAGCAGAGAAAGAGTGTAGATTTCAAACTGAAACGACGTAGACAGTTCAAAAGGTTTTTGTTTTTCTGTGATCCACTATATTCGGCATATATTTCCAGGGTGGAGTCTTCCTTCACCAAGCGCCTGATGAGGGTAGAACATTCGAAACACGTGTCGCATATAATTAGAAATAAAAAAAACTTAGAAAGTTTGAACCATCCATGACCTTCAGTGTACAGGCTGTCCCAAAATTAGCAATCTAATTTGAAATATTTAAAACAAAGCATCAATTTTGGGGCACTCTTTCTCTCACTCTGTGTATGTGTGTGTGTGTGTGTGTGTGTGTGTGTGTGTGTGCGCGTGTGAGTGCGTGTGTATATATATATATATATATATATATATATATATATATATACACACATATATATATATATATATTTCTGTGTAAATATGATTTTTTGAAATTATATTTCAGCTTTTATTTATACCACATACATATACTATGTGTGTGTGCGTGCGTGTGTGTATATATATA
The DNA here is from genome assembly GCF_053919585.1 of Euprymna scolopes. NCBI lineage: Eukaryota > Metazoa > Mollusca > Cephalopoda > Sepiida > Sepiolidae > Euprymna > Euprymna scolopes. The sequence continues at coordinate 15,798,973 of NC_136485.1, forward strand.
TGTATGCATGTATATATATATACATACATACATATATATATATTTTTTTTTATATATACATTTTTTTCTGTGAAAATATGATTTTTTCAGTTATATTTTAACTTTTATTAATACCAATCCTTAATTTATGAAGCTCATATATAACAAATAAATGACAAAAGTCTATATTCCAAATTTCATTATGTTGACCATCTTACAATTTATTCCTTTTACATTAAAACATGGCTTAATAAAAGTTAAAATAAAAAAGATAATTGTAAATTTTCTTCCAATTTTCGGATTTTGTAATCATGCCCAAATACATTTTATTTTCTTTTAATGGATTGATAGTTGCTATTTCTTCTGAGGAGATAAGGACATAGTAGATTCATTGATTGATATAATAATTAAATAAATGATTTTACGCTACGAAACAGTTGCTGTTAAAGGAATTAATTGTTAGATGATCAACATCATGAAATTTGGAATACAGACTTTTGTCATTTATTTGTTATATATATATATATATATATATATATATATATATATATATATATATATATATATATATATATGTGTGTGTGTGTGTGTGTGTGTGTGTGTGTGTGTGTGTGTGGAAATTTTGCGTTATAACAGAATAAATGCCTAGAGTGCTCAATGAACGTCGTACATATATATTTTCTATTTTCAGTGGACTTTAGTATGATCTTCCATCGATCCCTTCGGTTTCACAAAACACAAAAAATTCAGCTTGCTGGGCAAAATCTAGTGAATGAAACTGATTTTTTAGTCAATGCTTTGATTGTGTGAGCCATTACAGTATTCTCCGTCCGGCGAGGATAAAATATGGTCTAAGATTTGACTAAAAATATATGAATACACTTTCATCCAGGTAACTATACAATTAAGATCCCAATTGATAATCCCAGGTTTAAAGAAATCAAATCCCACTACTCCAAACGGGTTGGACTGTTTTTCTAACCAGCAAGTTATTTATTTTTCTCTCATAGTGAGAAATGTGACACAAGGCTCGGAAAGTGGGATAAAAAGTTAGCACCCCTGAAGAGGTGCACTTTGACCTGCTTAAAAAGCCTGGGTAGCTCCGAAAGTCATTACCCTGTAGATGCACCTCAGGCGATTAGCAATAAACCAATCCCTTCTCAAAGAAAGAAGGCTAAGTATGAGAGAGTGAAACTCCTAAAACTGTATAAGACCAGCATCATAGCACAATCACTAGGGAAAAGGTCAGTTCGTTTTGGTGCCAAGGTTAAAAAAAAAAAAAACAGGCATTAAAATGTAGAATCGGAAGCTTGATGGTTGACGAACATTTACTTCATGAAACGCGAGAAGCATTAGATGAACTTTTAGTTGTTTGGGATGTGGATAAAATGCATATAACACTAATATTACAATTGAGCACTATGGTTAATTTTCCCCACTGACATTTATCCACAACACACACACACACACACACACACACACACACACATATATATATATATATATATATATATAATTTCAGGGTTATGGCGGGGTTATGAAACATAGAAACAATGTTGTTGCTTTTTACGTATATTTTATTGTTATATTTCAAGCGGTCCTCCGCCCTTGATGATAGATTTTCTCTACATTTTGTCATCATGAGCGGAGGACCGATTGAAATATAAAATTAAAATATTAAACGTAAAAAACAACAACAACAACAACAACAACAACAACAACAACAACAACAACAACAACGTTTTTATGCTTCGTAAACCCATCCTAACCTTGAAATTACTATTCTAGAAACATACGTGGGTATCTTAACATTATATATATATATGTATATATGTCAGCCTCTCTCTCCCTCTCCCTCTCTCTCTCTCTCTATATATATATATATGTATATATATGTATATATATATATATATATATATAGAGAGAGAGAGAGAGAGAGAGAGAGAGGGGGGAGAGAGGCTGACATATATACATGTACATATATATATATATATATATATATATATATATATATATATATATATTGATAGATAGATAGATAGATAGATATAGATAGATATTTTTTTTCTTTATTTATTTTATTAGGTTTGCTTTAATTCTTACATTATCTGAAATTGGATGAATAAATCAGCTTGTTTCTTCTGTCTGTTTTTGCCGAATACGAAAAACGTATAATTTGGAAGATTCGGAAACGTTCTAAACCTTCATTCCATTCTGAAAGACAAAAATTCGAAAACAACAGCAACAACAACAAAGAATCCTTCAAAGCGACAAGAATTTCTTCTGTCATAATTTTCATCTGCAAAACCTTTCTGCTCATCTCTTTTTCTCTTCATCTCCTTTTCCACAGTCTCAATCGCATCTCTACAAATAGTTCGCTCACATACAGATCACACATAGATAACAGAGTCTCATAAACAAAACGAAAGATGATAACTAAATAAAATAACAAATGATGAGGATAAAAATTTTACCTAAAATTTCGTTTATTTAATTCTTTCTTCAACTAAAAATGAAATTTATTAAACCTATCATATTTGGAAATCATTCCCCAAGTTTTTCAAAGGAATGTAAAAAAAAAGAAACATGTTTGCAAAATATGGTAAAATGAAAAATATTTTTTTTTTTTAAATCTAAATCACTAATAATTATATGGAGTGCAAATATTTCATTTTATTACTAGACTATATATTATTAATGAAATATTTAACTATATTATTAAACTATATTATACCACTGCAATAGTGTGACTGTAATATTGTACTAATAAAATATAGTATCCTATTAAATACTGTGTGAAGAAAAGCAATACATTTACAGTGAAGAATCACGGGGGTCGTTCCAAACGTAAAGACCCCTATTTTCAACTCAAAAAGTTAAAGAGCTACGAAGACAAAATTGATACCATTAAAACGAGCAACCTTTTATGCTCCAGAATTTATTTGCCTGCCACTATTCCCAATGCACTTTTGCCAGGAATTCAATGACGCATCTCTGCTTCTGGCGCACGTCCATGACAAGGGTTGCTTTCTCAAAGCTTCACAACGTCAATATCTGTACCAGATAGGTAAAACTGCCAGATCATTGCATAAGTTCAGCCATCATAACAAGGCAATTTATAATCCCCTCTGATTCATTCAGGCGGAATAAAAAAATAGGAGTCATTACATTAAGAACGCCTCTCGTACCTATAAATATTCAGACTATATTGTCGTATTGATTTTCAATCGATAAAGTTTTAGAACTCTCCAGGTTAAAAACAAAACAAAAAGAAAACATCATTTACATTTAATGAAAAATATCTTTTAGAGTTTTAAGAAAAATGGTAAAATTTAACTCTCCATAAATATTCACTGAATTATTGGCGACTCTCAAGGGAAATTAAACACAATTATTTTTAACGATATTCATTGTAAATACAATAAATTACTTGTTAAATTTTTGCTGCCTTTTTTTTTTCAAATATGGTTGAAAACATTTCACGTTGAATCCAAGCTCTATGTTAAAATTAAATCTTATAAATAAACAAACGCCACTGTATCTTTATATTAAATTTAAAAAGGTTAGAGTGTTCACTAATAAACTGAAAGGCGAGAGTTAAATCCCTCCAAACTCCAAAATGATACGGGATGCTTTCTTGCTAAACACTGTATCTTTATATTAACATTAAAAAAAAGGGGGGTTAAAAGGTTCGATAATTGGCTGAAAAGCCGGGCTTCAATCCCTCAAGACTCAGAAATGGTACTGAATGCTTTCTTGCTGTATCTTTATATTCACTTTTTAAAAAAGGTTAGAGTGTTCAGTAATGGGCTAAAATAACCGGAGTTCAATCCCTCAAGGCTCAAAAATGATACTGGATGCTTCCTGGTTAAACACTGGTGAAAATCAAGGATAAGTGGAGCAACCTAGGGTGGTTCTACCCTTATATCTCGGTTTAGTAGCCAATGAAAAGAGAGTCCTCAGATCGCCCTCGACTACAGTCGATCTATTTAGTTTATCTTTTGAAATGTTTAATCTAAATGATCGTATTCATTTTTTAGGTACAGTCAATTCTTGATTACTATATGGAGTATTTGTTTATAAGATGTAAACCTTTCGTATTGTACATTGTCTTCCATTGAATCTATGAATAGTTGACTATATTTTGTGAGTTTGCCACGTAAGAAAGAATGTATTTGCGTTATTGATTTTTAAATAGTAATTTAATTGCAATCAATGTTAAATCCTATTGATCTTTTTTTAGTATATCATGGAATGAAACTTTAATTTTTTTCTAGATCATATTACTTACTTAAATATCAACCAGTTTATTTAATTCGCATATATATATATATATATATATATATATATATATATATATATATATATATATATATATATATATATATATATATATTACTTGTTTATTGTTATATAAACATGCTCACATCCCGCTGCTACAAATAGCCACTTGTTTCAATCAAACAACAGATATCATCAGGCAGCGACTTGACTATTAAAAAGTTCAATGAATAAATTGAATAAATTATTCATTGAAATTTTGAATAGTCAAGTCGCTGCCTGATGATATCTGTTGTTTGATTGAAACAAGTGGCTATTTGTAGCAGCGGGATGTGAGCATGTTTATATAACAATAAACAAGTATTATCAGCTCTTTTTATTGAGCACTATCTAACAACCTCGTTGAATTCATTAGTCCATTACTTTTGAATATAAAAAACCCGAGTATATATATATATATATATATATATATATATATATATATATATATATATATATATATATATATATATGTGTGTATATGTATATATATATATATACATATATATATTATATATATGTATGTATGTATATATATATGTATGTATATATATATGTATATATATGTGTGTGTGTGTGTGTGTGTGTGTGTGTGTGTGTGTGTGTGTGTGTGTGCTACATTAAATCTTACACAGTTACTTATGTAGATATGTAATTAAATTCTTTATTTTGTATTTGTTAACGACTGAATTAGATTAAAGAAAAACAAAAAAAAAGTTTTTGGATTCAGCAAAACAGTTTTCCTCGTTTTTTTTATTTTTTTATTTTAGATAATTTAACAAGTGCTGATTTATTTTTTGCGTTTGTCATATCAAATCAAATTTTCTTTCCGAATAGAAGAAAATTTTCACATTTTTATATCAAGATTTTTGGTACTGTTGTTAAGTAATGTTTTATTTTTGTTAAAGTTTATTTCTGTATTTCTTTAGTTAAGTGTTAATTTATTTAAATTCTGATCAATGAAGGAACCCTAGGAACCTTTTCTGCAGTATTTAAACGTTGCTACGTTGAAAGCAATATTAATACATTTATCTTTTATAACGGAAGAAAAAAAACTGAATGATTAAAAGTAATGTTTTCTTTCTTTGTTTTTTTGCTGAGAAGCAGAGGTAAAAAATGTTCGGTGCACGTCCACAGGTTAACCTAAATAATAAAACAAGCAAAATACAAAAAAAATGTATGGTGTACGTATCCATGACGGAACGAAGACGTCATATTCCTAAAAGCATGTAAATTGATCAAGTAATTTTTAACAAAGAAAATCAAATTTTATAAGAAAACAAAGAAGGACTATCTCTTAAAAACAAGAGTAGATAACTTCAGAGTAATTCAAACTTGCGAGCTCACCCTTGTAATGTTAACGATTTCATGTTAATCGCTTAAAATCGTTTAAAAATGATTTTCTTTATAAAAAAAAGTCCTTGATCAATTTATGTGATTTTTGGAATATGGTATTTTCGCTTCATGACGGGTACGTACATCATAAAGAGTTTTTTGTATTTTTGTGTTTTTAATTAGGCTGAATTCTGGATAATAACCGAATGTTCTATATTTGATTCATCTGAAACTAAATCCACTTAATATTTAAAATATTTTGGTCAATGACATTATTGGAAGATCATGTGATCAGATAAGTGATGGCTATTGGCTACTTCTTTCAACAGCCTTATTTAACTATTATCAAGCAACAATGTGATAACCAATCATAAATGGTTATTATAAACCCTTGTATATTTGAGACATTCCCAAACAATTATTTATTTGAGTTTTTTTTTTTTTTTCACAAAAATTACTATTGTAGACGAGGGAACAGAAAAGAAGCTAAAATAAGGTTAAGAGAACAGAAAGCAAATATGAATTCCATGAACATTTGATGAAATAAAAAGAAGAGGGAAAATATGTGATTGAAAGTAATAAAAAAAAATTTTTTTTTTAAATTTGTGAGTTTACCAAAAAGAAAACAAAGAAAACATGAAGATTGATCATGAGTGATTAGTATCTTATTAATTAGAAATGGTGTAGCCATTTTGTCTAATTAATGATCAATGGCTCCGTTTCTTTTCAACGGATTAACTGCATCATTGTAATGCATGCGTTATAATTAAATTTGGCGAAGAAGAGCAAATGCACGAACACTCATTCATGGCGCAGTTATATGCAATCAACAGCCATTTTTGACGTCCCAAATCATGATTTACAACACAGCATGAATGCAGTGCTCCCCACCCCCACCCCCAACAAAGAAAAAAAAACAAATACAATTAAAATTAGTTAAAAAGAAAGGAAAAAAAAAGATACAATTAACAATAGCGAGAAAGAAAAAGGCTAATTGTTGAATAACTGAAATTACCCTGATTCTTGGGCCAAACTCAGCGTTAAAATGTTTGGCCCAAGACATTGTCTTCAGCAAAATATTAGCATTTTTAGTCGTGGTCAATTTATACTGAAATTTGTCCACTGATCACAACTGTCACATGCTGTCCATGCTTCATCGGTTTCAACAATTCTATTTTTTTTTTCAGTGAAATTTCAGTTTTTAAATCTATTTGAAATAGTTTTTTTTTTTTCAATCTAGTGATATTCTAGACTCAAATCAACACCGAATTTATTCCCTGCTTATAACAAGCATTCTTCTTCTTCTTCTGGTCCAATTGTTTCTAACATACTTATAAACAGGCACTAGTCTTTACCAATAATAGCAAGGCTGTAAGTAAAACGTTTTCTTTTAAAGCCGTTTTGTCGATTATTTGAACTTGTATGTTAGACATATATTTACAGTTTCTTGGAATAGAAGTTGAAAAAAAAAGATGTCTGCCCTTGTAATAATAATAATCCTCTTTATGTATTACAAAAAGCAGCTTTTGTGATTTGTAAAAAGTACAGAAAATATTTGTGGCCGTTGGTATAGATAAACAAATAAGTACAAGGTTAAGTTTCTTGTTTTAGCACAGCAAGAAATTTGGTAATTACTATGTCATCCAACATGGATGGTCAGACCATTGCCGGAGTTGCATTTGTTTTTGGTTTTGTTCACCAAAGTATTTATGAGAGTCGATAGTAGATATTCAGACACTTTTCTTAAAAAAAAACAAAAAACAAAATAAAAAAAAAGTTTTTTTTTTTTTCATATCTATTAACCATTGTTAGGAATGTCGGAATAACCTTTTTGGTTAATTATTTTCGCTTTCTCTCTCTCTCTGTTCATTCTTTTGTAAACTTTTGGAACTCATTTGATATTCTTAAATCTTGTCATTCTTCATCCTAATTTATTGTAGAATGAAAAGTAACGGAATTGGACTGGAACAGTGACAGCCCAGGCGTTCTTGAGTTTTGCTTTTGGGCATTTCTTTTCCCAGTTTGCGTTTTTTTTTTATTTTTTGGGATTTTCT
>NC_136485.1:15811660-15846660 GCF_053919585.1 Euprymna scolopes
TATATATATATATATATATATGACTACTTCATTTAATCACATAAATTAATATACGAAAATATGATTTTATGTATAAATTTTCAGTATTTACTTCAACAGTGCTCAATACATAGGTAGAGCTAGGTAATCAGTTATAAAAATATATATGGCAATTAAGCTACACATAATATTTCGCGTTTCATTCCCGTGAGAATTTGTCAGGCTTATGCAAAGAATTGTGGCTACTGTGCGTTTTTATATATGCTCATGCTATTGTATTTTTTAGTTAGCCAATCAGCTTCGTTTTCCACCGTGCCTATCCTAATAAGCCAATGGGTGGGTGCTTTCAGAACAAAGGTGCAGTTGACCTTAGGGTCACCCCCTTCCTTTGTGTGTGTGTGTGTGTGTGTGTGTGTGTGTATATATATATATATATATATATATATATATATATACCAACTATTATATGAAAGTAAGTTTATGTGTGTATGCGTGTGTGAGTGGGTTCCTTCCCCATAGGTTCCAAAATGACTGAACCTATCTTTTGCATATTTCACACAAAGCTAATTTATGTCTGATAGTGCTCTGAGATATGTTTTGTATGGAAATTCATCTGATAAGTATCGAAAATCAAAAAAATTGATCTTAAAAATAGTTTTTTTTATCTTATGAATAAAAACGAATACGTTTTTCATGGGAATATTTTACATTACATCGACAACGGGGATATACAAATTTCAGCAAATGATTTCTTCTTAAAAAACAGATTTATTACAATTCAGAGATTTAGCTTAGCAGTAGAGCATGCGACTACAGATCGAATGATCCCCTGTTCAAATCTGGGTGTACCACACCATTTTATTAAAATCTTTTCTCATTAATGAGTTCAATTTATGACAAAAGAAGTACCATTCAAAATCGCTGTACATAATTACATAAAATTTAGGATGTAAACTTTCTAGCGCACGGACCTATTTCTATATATCTATATATATATATATAAAATACCTATTTATATATATCCATATAAAATAAAAGTGACCTATTTATATATATCTATATAAAAATAAAATATATGACCTACTTATATATCTATATAAAAATAAAATATATGACCTATTTATGTATATCTATATAGAAATAAAATATATGACCTATTTATATATATCTATATAAAAATAAAATATATGACCTATTTATATATATCTATATAAAAATAAAATATATGACCTATTTATATATCTATATAAAAATAAAATATATGACCTATTTATATATCTATATAAAAATAAAATATATGACCTATTTATATATCTATATAAAAATAAAATATATGACCTATTTATATATATCTATATAAAATAAAATATATGACCTATTTATGTATATCTATATGAAAATAAAATATATGACTTATTTATATATATATCTATATAAAAATAAAATATATGACCTATTTATATATATCTATATAAAAATAAAATATATGACCTATTTATATATATCCATATAAAAATAAAATATATGACCTATTTATATATATCTATATAAAAATAAATGTGAAAATATGTGTGTTAGGACACTTCTCAATCTATATACTCGGTAAATTTTTATCTATTTAATTTAATTTATTTAATTTTTTTTATCTATAAACTTGAAATAAATTTGGCATATAGGGTATTCAGATATGTGGAAAACTTTTTAATTATCCGGAAAAAAAAGACTGCTCAGGGGTTAAACTTTAAAAATTCATACTTGGGAATCATCAGATTTTTATTTATTTTTAAACTGTTTCACGAATACGCATGCGCGGCCATGAAACACGACAGTTTCTTTATGTTAAAAATAAGTAGGTTTGAAAACATTTTTAATAAACGTGTCAAGCTAGCCTAATGGTTCTCGTACTTGACTCACTGTCTTTAGGTTTTGGTTTTGATCTCAGCTTTGCGAAATCTGCACGAATTGAAATATCATATGACATCTTCAAAAATTAAAATATCACATTTCACCAATAGGCGTCCTGCTAGTATATGCATAAAAGTGACCTTGTTTATGTATGTGTACGAAATATCTTTACCAAACGCCTCTCTAAGTACTTGCTCTGCAGACTTTAAACCTGCTATATAATGTATTCGGACCTCGAGAACACTTTTGATTAGGTTTTTAGTTTGTAAAAATAATTGCTACGTCGTCAAAGTTGAAAAAAAAAAACAGTTGGCTTTGATATGAGTAAATCGATTAACTTCTGAGCATGCGTACATATATATTTTTAGCTTGAAGTCGTTGTTTTTTGTTAATTTTTAACCCTTTTTTTATCGATCTGGCGATAGCTCAAATGGTAGCAACGAAAGCTGAAGCACTAAATAGCGAATAAGACTAAAGCACTGAATGTTTTAGTTTCAATTCAACCAAAGTCATTCTTTGAAAACTTTGGAATTCATTAAATATATATTGGGTGAAATATAATAATCAATAGAAAAGTTATTCTATAACAATAAAAATGAATTCTGAATGGATTAACATATCATATTTAAACGTATTTTACAATCGGGCTACACCGAGTATATACTGCTAGTATATATACAATAGTGGCCATAATATAATGAATGGAAACAACAAAGACATGAATATGTGTATTACTTATAACATAATGCATTATTATTAATGAGATTTTTACCGAAAAAAAAAGATGATAAATGTTTAACAAAGTTATCAGATTTTACATATTAATACGATGGTGTGCGTGTTATTTTGCATGTCATGCTTACATCTTTTTTCTTCCGAGTGACTGTAATTTAATTGTTACGAGCGGCGATGTTTCCCGGGTGTGGAGAAAGTAAGGTTATTGAGCAACCAAGCCCTAACAACAATGTTTTAATCAAAGAAACAACAACAACAACAACAACAACAACAACAACAACAACAACAAAAATAACCAATCTCCTAAAAACTTAAAATAGCAGCGAGTACCCGTGTAAGCGAAAAGAAAAAAAGCTGCAGTAGCCAGACTCGAACCTGTAACGCTAAGAGAAAAAGGAAACGGTTGAGTCGTCCGTTCCATTGCCCACTTACGGCATTAAGGATCTTCAAAATAATGCCTTTAAAACATATGTTGAGATCGTGAGGCGTGAATGACTTTGCAAGAATTTCGACGCAAAAACTAACCCCCTCCTTGGAAAAAATGACCCAGTTGACAGTGAAAGAATGAATGTTTTTGACCAATATTTACATATTTGTCATCTGAGAGATCGATGATTCTAACGATATCGATTTTGTCAGTGTTAATTGCGTTTGTCTAAAGTTTTTGGCAGACATACAAACATGATCGCGAATGCTTGACGCATGGGCAGTTGTTTAAAAGTCGTTTAGAAAAGGCAATTTTACTGATCCTCCCCACGTTTAAAAACTTTATTTCTATACGAAATAATTGACACATTTTCTAATTTTCACATATTATGCGGCCGAGGGATCTTTCGTTTTCGATTCAAGGTGATGCACCCAAGTCATATCGATATATTTTTTATTTTTTAAATCACAACTTTATAATATATAACAATCGATAGAAAATTTACTCTATAATAATATATACAAAATCTGCATTAATTAAAATATCATATTTAAGCGTATTTTACAACTGGGCTATGCCAGCTGTCCCTGCTAACTTAAATAAATACTTTTGCAGTTTTAACAAAAGAGCTACAATAATATGGCGTCTCCATTTACGCTGAACATTCACAGAATGCCAACATCAATATATTGCATATGAAAGAGTCTGCTGCGGAATTTCCATAGGTCCTGCTAATTTTACATTTTTTTTTATAAATAAAGTTATAAAGGGAATAAGCTACTGGGCAAACTTCAGGGACGAGTTTAATAATTTGAAAAAACATTTATGTTGTTAAAAACACTAGGTGGAACATTTCAACAATAGATGAAAGTTTATTTATCATTGGGACTTAATTTTAAGCCATATCACAAATTCTACATTCAATACGCTCTCTTTTGAAGAGAATGGCACTATTGCTAACTACTGAGAAAAAGTCAATTTCAGGAATTTCTGATACTGTTCTAAAAGCGTGTGTGCACATACATTTGATATTTTCCGGCGTCGCCCCATCACCCTGAACACTTTAACCCTTATCCTTGAGTGGCCTCTTGGCCTTGATAATGTGGTGATGCCTGTGTAAAAAACAAAAACAAAAAAAACTTACTCAACAATAAGATCTCTAGGAAAACGGTTGCTAGCAAGTTTTTTAATGTAGGATTGCACGCCAGTGTTCCAGCTTAAAAGCGTCTCATTATATATATATATATATATATATATATATATATATATATATATATATATATATATATATGTAATTATAAAACACAAATGACGTTGTAACGGGTGTTGTAACCCAACATTCGGTTTACGACTTCCGGTTGCGCACACGTACATAAATATAAACCCATAAAATAATACGGAAATGAACGATGTAAAAAAAGCAGAAGTATTAACAATTGTTTATTAAGATAATTTAAATGCGAAAAAAAAATTGGGACGCTGAAAACGTACACAGTAAGACAATACGCCTTATTGTCACGTTGATTATGTATATGTAACGCAAATTAAAAAAAAAAACATATTTACAAATAAATAATCAACTCGGCAATAAAACGTATTGTTTTACTGTGTATGTTTGTTTTTGTTTTCGCGTTTAAATTTTCCAAATAAACAATTGTTAATACTTTCTGGATTTTGTTTTTACATCGTTCATTTCCATATTACGTTTAAGTTATTTTAACGCAATTTTCTAACAAATAAACCTACTTTAACCCGTTGACAACCATAAGAGCATTTTACAACGGCGATTTATCCACCGCCTATTTAAAAAAAAAAAATTATTCTCCATTTTTAATACACCTTTCTTAAAAAACATTCATACATTTTCTTCTACACTACCAACATAAATAAATAACCCCGAAAATATGTTTTTTTTTTTAATTTGCGTTACAAAATGTAAAACATAATGGAATGCCTGACGTATGCGAGAGAACATGTTGAGACTGATACTCATTGCAGTGACGAGTCCAAGGTGAATATATTTGGTTCTGACGTCAAAACTTATGTATGCCGTATTATCTTCTCAGTGTGGTAAGAAGGTGCTAAGTTTGATTGTAATGGTTTGGGGAATTTCATTTGCAAGAGTTGGTACTATCATCCGCATGGCAATATCAGTGCTGAGATTTACAAAATACTTCTTCAGCATCATGTCGTATTAAGATTACGCCATATTATTTTTTTATCATGCAGGATAATGCACCTTGCCAAAAGGTTCAGAACGTCATGACTTTAGTTGAAGACGAAAGAATCTGATCCTAATAAAGTTGTCACCTGGAACTCCGATCTTAATCAAATAGAAAATGTTTGGAAGTGGAGAAACGGCTCATAAAAAGAAACACGAAAAAACAGGATCACATCAGAGTTACTGAAAGACGAATAGAGGGGGAAGGAATTATTGCTGATTTTTGCAAGAAATCAATTAGATCACGTGGCCAACGATGTAGGAAGTCATTGAAGATAATCTTTAATTTTGCTGATATTGTGTTCGCAATCAAGTATTAACAAAATCGTTTCTTAAGTTTTGTCTGTTCCGCACAATCTTTATTTTTAAGAAAACTATTATGTAAACTTTCAAAACTTTATATAATATTCATGCATTATACCCTAATTTTTATTCAGTAAAAATTTAATGACTTTCGAAGTAATATGATGATTCCGTTCCTTATATTATGGTCACTACTGTATATATATTTATTAGGTTGGTGCAAAAATAATGCCGTTTTTTTGACGTTCAACTTCAAAAGATCATAACGCTTTTCATAATAAACTTTATTAATCGAAATTAGAACCATTAGAATCACACATTTTTGTCAACGAGAAACAAGTTTATTTATCCCATTAGCATGGAAATCCGAAGTTCTGGCAGCGATGAAGTCATTCGGTATCATCTCGACTTTTGAAGCATTTTTTGCGCATGAAGTTTTCGAGATGCTTGTAAAAGTGATAATCAGTGGGCAAGAAGTCCGGTGAATATGGCGGATGAGGCAGAATTTCGTAGCCCAATTTGTTTATCTTCTGCAAAATCAATTTAGCAACATGCGGGCGAGCATTTTCATGGAGGAGAATTGATCCCTTCATATCTCGGGAACATACATAAGAGCTTCTGATGCATTTCAATTTGTCGGCAGTACTTCTCTGCCGTAATCGTTTCACCCGGATTCAAGAAGCTGTGATGGATGAGACCGGCCGCAGACCACCAAACAGTCACCATAAACCTTTTTTGGTGCAATTTCAGCTTCGGGAAGTGTTGTAGAGCTTCTCCAGTATCCAACCATTGTGTCGAATGTCGCTGGTTATAATAGAGGATCCACTTCTCACCACTCATCATAACCCACTCGAGGAATTAGTTGTTTTTGTTGTGCAGAAGGAACGTAGAAGACACCTCAAAACGACAATTGTTTTGATTATTGTTCAATTCATGCGACACCCATTTATCTAACTTTTTTTTTACTTCCCTATTTGTTTTAAATGGCGAACAACTGTTGATTGGTCGACCTCAAGGTTAACAGCAACTTTGCTTGTGGTTTTGCGAGGATTGGCTTCAATTAAGGCTTTCAAATGTTCGTTATCAACCACAGTCGGCCGGTCATGACCGTCTTCATCTTCAAGGCTGTCATCATTATTGCGAAATTTCTTGAACCACCGTTGTGCCACACGTTTGTTAGTAGTTTCTGGACCAAATGCATCATTGATATCACGAGCTGTCTTGGCAGCTTTTCGGCCTATTTTGAACTGGAAGAAGTTCGGATTTTAATTTTGGCCACTATTGTATATATATATATATATATATATATATATATATATATAATTGTTGTATAGTTTAGCTTCCTAATATAAATCCATTGAAACGCTTATGTTTATTAAAAAGTTCTCGATGAATAAATAGAGCAGTATATAGTATGCTTTTATACAAACATTATTGATTACATATGTGTATACATGTTTCAGCAGTGCCTATTTCCAGAGAGTCTACATCATCAGGCCAAAAATCATTATCAAGTCTAAATCAATAGTATTTTGCTTGTATATGAAAGTATAATTGTATATAAAAGTAAAAGTAGATAAAACCTTTTATATACAAGTAAAATAGCGGAGAAATTAATATTCATAGTAAAACTATAACTAATAAAGTAAACAAATTACAAAATAAGGAAGCTTATATTCTTCTTAAAGACCACAAGTTAGATTTCCCTAATAAACTTTCCACTAGACTTATTAATGTTATTAGATCGGCAAAAAAATCATAGAAATATTTACTTCCCATATCAATAACACATATAAACATAATCAGTATATCAATACTACTAAATCAATTAGCTGGTTCTCTAGAAAATAAGAAGTGTTCCTTTATTTAACTCAGCATTGTAGATTATTATCCCTTTATCACCAAGGACCTTTTTGATGATGCGATGGACTTTATATCTCTTCTTTCTGACATAACTAATGATGAAATAGATATTATCCAAAAATGTAGAAATATTACACTAATTAGCAGAAAAGAACAATGGGTAAAAAACATGTTGGCCTCTTTGACATTTCTATGGGCACTTTGGATTCAGCTTAATAATGGATTTCGTGGGCCAATGTATACTATATAACCTTACTAGAGATATAAAGGTAAAAAACTATTAGCCTTTATAGGGATAACGATCTTAAGAGAAATTAAAGAATTAGTTTTAAAGTTGATCTAATCTCAAACATAAAAATAGTTAATTTCTTTGATGTAACTCTTAACTTGAGCAAAGGAACGTATGAACCTTATAAAATAGAGAATACAAATTCTATATATGTCCACCCACTAAAGGAATTTTTGACACTGACAAATTCTTTTATAAATATTCTGTTCGACTGTGCCCTTTCCAGTTTGATAGGCCGCTCAGGAATCGGGGAGATAGGAATAAAGATCACTTTGATTCTCTATAGACATAAAAAGTTTATAAACAATACACGTACAATACGCTTAAACATGATATTTTAATTTATGCAGATAACTTGTGTATCATCATAGAATCAATCCTCTATTGAATATTATATATTATGAGGAATGATTAATACAGACCAATCAACTAATTTAGGAAAAAAATAATAATGATGATAATGTGATTCCGTCTGTGTTTGTTTAAAATATCACATCAGCTGGTATTTGGCCTTTACAATGAATTCCATGGAAGAGTCACTTTCGATTAATGCTTAGTTCTAAAATATTCAAACGGAGAAATGATTTGCAGCGATTTTAAGTGGTACCCCTTCTCTTGTCATAAATTTAACTCTTTAATAAGAAAAATCAAAATAAAATGGTGATGTACACCCGGGCTTGAACAGGGGATCATTCGATCTGTAATCGAATGCTTTACTCCTGAGTTATATCTTCAGATGATAATATTTTTTTAGAAGAAATGATTTGCAGTAATTTTATTATTTCCCTTGGCCGGTGTAACGCAAAATATTACCCTGTAAAATTTATTTTTTTTATCTATAAGAGAGAAAGACTATTTTTAAGATTGGAATTTTTCGATTTTCGATACTTGTTGGATGAATTTTTGCACAAAACATATCTAAGAACACTGTCAGACATATAAATTAATTTTGTGTGAAATTTGCAAAAGATAGACTGAGCCGTTTCGAAATCTATGTGGAAGGAACACACACACACAAAGTTACTTATATATATATATATATATATATATATATATATATATATATATATATATATATATATATATGAGTGTGTGTGTGTGTGTAGAGAGAGAGAGAGAGAGAGAGAGAGAGAGAGAGAGAGAGAGAGAGAGAGAGAGAGAGAGAGAGAGAGAAATCCTAGAATACAATAGGGAAACGAATTTTACCTGGAGGGAGGTGAGCTTCTCTTCTAGTTTTGTGACCCTCTTCTCGAGTGAGCTTTGGTTGCTATGCATATCCGACACTAATTCCTGAATTTGAACTTGTGTCTGCAAGAAAAAGAATAGAAATTAATGAACAGAAAACGTCAGGTGCTTTTTGAATAATGACTGCTATTCCGGACTTTACATACGGCAAGAAAAACAAGATACATCATCATCATCATCATCATCATCATCATCATCATCATCATCATCATCATCATCATCCAAATTAAAAGAGGAGAATTTTTTTCTTTTTCATGGCTGTATGTGTTTATTTGTACTTCAGATTTTGGTGAAACAGTTTCAGAAGCTGAAATAAACTCAAATTCGAGATAGAAATTCTTTACAAAAAGAAATAAACGAAATAACGAAATAGCCAACACTTAAAGCAGAAGTTATAATAGAGCATTTAAGTATTAGATTCAACAAAAAGCTGTTTTAGTTTTAAATCCAATCGAAAAACTGTTTTAGTTTAAAATCCAATCGAAAAGCTGTTTTAGTTTCATATCCAATTAAAAACTGTTTTAATTTGAGATCCAATAACTGTTTTAGCTTTAGATCCAATCAAAAAACTGTTTTAGTTTTCGATGCAATAAAACTGCTTTACTTTTAGATCTAATCAAAAACTGTTTCAGCTTTAAGATCAAATACAAAACTGTTTTAGTTTTTGATCCAATCAAAAAAACTGTTTTAGTTTTTGATCCAGTCAAAAAAACTGTTTTAGTTTTTGATTCAATAAAGAACTGTTTTAATTTTAGATAAAAAAAATACTGTTTTACTTTTATATCCAATGGAAAAAAATGTGTTAGCTATTTTATCATTGTTGATTTCATTTTTTGAACTGTTATCCTTATCCTTGTTGTGTTCTCTTCAACGTTTCAGCTGCTGTACCCCTCAGAAAATAGATAAAGAATATTCTAGACTAAATTCTTTTTAGAAATTGTGAGTTCAATTTCAGGTGAAATGACTAGAGAAAATAAATATCAATAGGCACGGGACCCGAAATGAGGCAGTTGATCACAGTGAACTTAATAAACTTCTGAAGACGGTTAGAAAGTATAACGGCTGAAACGTTGTGAATATTAGTATCAGGATGAAACAAGGGCCGAAAACATGCGAATAATGCAACAATTATTTGAGAATGGAGTTGTTCATTAACACTATTTGATTATTCAACCTAATATACTCATCTTGGTTGTTATTTTTCAAACGTTTCGACTGGTGTAACCTCTGACCGTTTTCAGATGCATTTTCTTGAACCCGAGAATCTTTACGTTTAACTTCAGGATGCATATTAGAGTTTTGAACCTTTTATTTAATCCATGGAGGTAGGTTGTTCTCGTTCCGTTAGCCAGATGTGTTAGGTATATATTTTTTTAAATTATTCTTAATTAGTATCGCCTGTAGTGAGGATTGAACCTTAAAATACCTCCCAAGAAAATTGTCACTCAAAACTGATTATTAGTTATCGTCTTTATTCGACATAAACACCTGAAGAGATCGGAGGTTACAGCGAATGAAACGTTGTGAAAATAACAACAAAAAAGAGGATAGTTGTCTAAATAATCCAAATGTCTTTGGTAATTGGAAACAGTTAATAATTTGTTTGGTATTAAGTTGCTATAAATTTCAAATCGACAAAATTAATTATAACAGCAAACATATTAAACAATATAAAATAATAGAATAAAAAATAAAAAAATAAAACAATTTTTTCATACATATAAATCCAGATATGAGTTTTGATAAAATGGTGCAGTAGCCTGCAAATAAACAGTCGATTATTTATAAGAATGGTTCCTGTTCTGAAAGACCGGAAACTAACGATGAATTGAATTTCTAGAAATACATTTGAATTTTTATAAAAAAGATGTTCTACTCTCTAAATTATCAAAGATATTTTACAATCCCGGTTACTTAAACCAGTAATTCCATATTTATTAAAGTATGTGCGGAAGATCATTTGAAAAATAAATCGATATGCGAAGATTCGCAAGTTAAAAACATCGGTTGTCTGTTTTTGTTCATATATCACATCACCTCACCATCCCGATATTTCTACATTGTGAGGAGCCTTCTTAAACACTCACATATTCATTTATATGCATATGCTAACAGGCGCCCCCCCCCACACCGGCGTTGCCCGGTCATAAAATATGCATAAATATTATATTTTAATTCATACAGAAACTTAGACATGTGCATATGATAACTATGTTTTTTTTTAAACAGTTGACTTTTTGCAAGTGAACAAAAATACTCGAGCTCAGATTGGAACCAAAACGTAAAGACAGTGTGTCAAGTTCGATAACCATTCGGCCAGCGTGACATGCTCTTTGAAAATTGTTTTCGATCCAATTTATACTTCACATAAGGAATCTGTAATGTGAACCATTTATGTATGCGCATTCGAGAAACAGTTAGCAAACAGAGAAAAATCCGACGACTTCCACGGATCAATTTTTTTTCAATTTTGATTCCTTAGCAGCCCTTTTTCCCAGAGGAAAACCGATTAAAAAGTCTTTTATATGTCTGAATACTCTCTATATCAAATTTCAAGTCTGTAAATCAAATATTTGTTGGTTGAGAAGTGTCCTCATGCACACACAACTTCTCACTTATATATATATATATATATATATATATATATATATATATATATATATATATATATATATATATATATACTACCAGGGAGACCCAACGTTGCTCAGGATCAAATGAGGATCAACATATTTTTCACTTTTCCAGTATTTTTACTGTCATCAAAATCGGTGAAATCAACCATTTTTCAATCAAATTGATTGATTTTCTGCTCTAATTGGGAATCCTCTGTGGTGCATCAGGAGAAAACTTTACAAGTCTCCCTGCAGTGACTTAGTTCATAATACATTGTAGTCTATGTTGCACTATAGAGAAGCTATTGTTGATTTTATAAAATTATTTTATATAATGGCTTGAATTAAAATTCTCAGTGACACTCCGATACAAAACCTATATAAGAACACTCCCAGACACAAATTATATCTGTGAGAAATAAAAAAATAAGACGGCTCAGTTGTTTTGGTGTCCATAGGGAACTCTTTCTCACACACACACACACCCACACCTACCCACACACAAACACGCAAACACACACACAAAGTTCCACTTTATATATAAGTTATAAGTAAATATTTTTATGCAAATCTTATAATAGTAATTAAATCATAGGCAAAAATAATTATAGGAAACAAAAATAATTATAGGAAACAAAAATAATTATAGGAAGCAAAAATAATTTTATTTATGAAAGGTGTAACGGATAATGTTTATATATATATCATTTTATCCCTTACTGTCTTTGAATAGAATAACCAGAAATGACGTCATCAAAGATTTCCTCATTATCATATATAAATTTTGATGACGAAATCAAATTACGAGGGCGTGCAATAAGTAATGCCCCTGACCCACTTCCAGTTGTCTGATCTAGCTGAAATTTTGCATGTGCAATGATTTATATCTCTACGGGTTATGTGGCAAATTACAGCTCTGAACTAATTGTGGTTTCTGTTTTAAAGGTGTTTGAACTGAGTCAGGAGCGAAATGGAGCCTGTTGAATGTCGAGCAGTGATCCGGTTTTTGTATTTGAAAGGAGGCACACCACAGGAGACTTTTGATGAAATGAAAGAAACTTATGGTGATAATGCCCCATCATATGATCTTGTAAAACGTTGGCACCGTGAATTCAAACATGGCCGGAAGTCTGTGGAAACAGCTCCCAGACCTGGTCGCCCCCCCCCCTTCTGCCATTGATGAGGCATCTGTCCGTCAAGTTGAGGCTGCCATTTTGGAATATCGGCGCATTACTATTCGCCAAATAGCCCAAGATGTCAAGATTAGTACAGGGTATGGGGAAACTATCATTCATGACCATTTGTATATGCATAAGGTGTATGCCAGATGGATTCCCAGGTTGCTCACACCATTCCAGAAGTGAGAATGCATCGAGTGCTCGAGGATGAATTTGGAAATGTGCCAAGAAGATGAGTCAAAGTTTTTCAAAAGATTGATTACACAGGATGAAACCTGGGTCCATCACTATGATCCAGAGACCAAAGCCCAGTCAATGCAGTGGAATCACTTAGACTCACCACCTCCAAAGAAGGCAAGGGTGCAGCCTGTTGCTTGCAAGGTCATGCTCACAGTCTTCTGGGACCAGGACGGAGTAGTGATGACAGATATCCTGGCAAAGGGTACCACAATTACAAGAGCCTATTATATTTCACTTTTGAGGAAATTAAGGGAAGCTATCAAAATCAAGAGGCGGGGCAAGATCAGCAAAGGTACCCTCCTCCTGCAGGACAACGCTCCGGTCCATAACTCGCATGTCGGCAGATCAGAAGCACGGGCATGTGGTTATGAAATCCTCTTCCATCCTCCCTACTCTCCTGACCTTGCACCCTCTGACTTTCATCTCTTCCCAGTCATGAAGTTGTTTTTGAAAGAAAAGCGTTTCCCAGATGATGCAGCCTTGATTTCTGAAGTCATGTCGTGGTTGGAGGACCAACCTGGGATGTTTTACAAAAACGGTCTCCAGAGCTGCATCAAACGATGGGAGAAATGCATAACTCTGGGTGATTCCTGTGCAGAGAAAGACTAATAACTGTACCAAGTTTCGTTGCTCTACTACTATGAGAAGTGGGTCAGGGGCATTACTTATTGCACGCCCCTCATAGTTGAGTCATTATTCTTCACAATACTAGTACATACTTTGCAAGAACTGATCTAGAAAAAATTCAAATATCATCCACCTTTAAAAAAACTAGATCAGGCAGCCGAAGTACACGATGTAGTAAAGCAGCATCGGACGTTGATGATTAATTCATCAGAGACTGAGGGTACCAGATTAATCAGTGGGTTCAGCCAAACAGCTATCAGAACTAGAGATGCAATTCTCTATCTATATAAAAGCCAAGTATGTCCAAGGATGGAATACTGCTGCCATATCTATCCTGCCTTGATAGAGTACAAAATAGACTTCGTGGCTTAGTGGGGGATGCCCTTTTCTCTTCCCTGCAACCTCTCTCCCACAGAAGAGACGTTGCAAGCCTATCCCTGTTTTATCGTTATTTCCATGGCAGGTGCTCGTCTGAACTCCAATCGCTGGTCCCCTCTCGCCAATCTTTCACGAAAAACACCCGTCTAGCTGAATCCACTGTCAAAAATTTCCCCCAGTCTTTATCTGTGCCTAAATCAAAACGTGGATCCTGTAAACAAAGCTTCTTTCTTAGAACTGTGCGCCTGTGGAACTCTGTTCCGTCTGCCTGTTTCCCACCTGACTACAACTTGGATGTGTTCAAGTCCAACGTTAACAAATTCCTAATGAACCGCCCCCATAAGTAAACACTTCATCAAATCTCCACACTAACGTACTGTACTTGCAATAACCCTTATCCCTGAGTGGCTCCCGGGCCTTGATAAGTGGTGACCACCATGTAAAAAAACAAAAAAACTAAACAGTTACTTGAACTTGATCAATTGTTTAAGCTGGTTAATTTTTATCGTTATCCTACTTGTACTGATCAAACTATGGAAGATTTGGAAAAAGTGTCAACGTTGCTAGTACGGAGTGGTTAACGACCCAGGTTCGAATCCAGGTCATTCCACAGAAGCATTTTCAGGGATGTTGGTAGACTTCATGTGGTTCCTCCCGTAAGTACCGGATATGGTTCTAGAAAGAATTCTTAATGGAAGGATATAGGGGAAACGAATGCCAACAAAATCATCATGAATGATACTAAACAAACAAACAAACAAACGCTGGCAGCACAATCAGATGGGAAGTGAAATATCCGAATAATACTGAAACAAAAATCCATTTCATATTGTGTTCAGTTGAAAAAAAAATGATAAATATTTTAGTTTCTTTTGACCTTTATACAGGGTGGAATGATAAATTTGTCGCACTAAAAAAATCAACACTACAGCTTTATTTAAAAACCTTTATTGCAAATATCAACTAAGGTAACTTGATTATGTAATAGAGCTGACATCTATTCTATCTCAATCACTGCCTCGATACGGGTCCAGAACTGGGTGCAGGCCTTTTCCACAAGAACCAGCAAATACTCAGTAGATGGCAGCGATAAAGCTAGCTTTGGTGTTGTGGGAGGTCATGTTGGTGTTCTCAGCGTATGACCAAATGAAGTACTCCAGCGAGTTCAGGTCAGGAAAGGAGAGGGGGCCAACAAGAGAAAGGTACAAAGTCATAGCCCTCCTTCTGAAGCCAAACCAGTCTCTTTGGACTTGTGGGCCGATGCCGAGTCCTGCTGCCACACCCAGTGCCAGCGACCACCTGATTGCACCAGGGAATCACCACATTCTTCAACACATCCAGGTACACTTTGGTATAGCCTTTCAAGCCGACTTTGAAGATGTAAGGTGGCATGATCTGGCATGATGAAACCACACCAAAGACCATAATCATGGTTGGAAACTTTGTCTTCATCACTCTGGACACATTCCTGTTATTCATGGCAATTTAGCAATGCATTTTGAGGGTGCTGGCAATGGTCCTGTTGTCATAACATGGATCAGTAGAGAACATGAGTTGTACAGCAGCACATCTCCGATCTCGCTTGTTGAACATTGTGTCACTTTCAGACATGATAGAAGGCTCCTACCGATTTTGGGGGATTTGTGCACAACTGGCCAACTAGTAGATGGTCTGCATTAAAAAAGAAAGCCAGTTTTAATCAAACGGAAATTGAAGCATGTCGTCCGTTCCAGGGCGATAATTTTATCATTCCACAGTGTATTAAAAACAAAAATCTTTCTGCTTTTAGTTTCTTTCAGTATTTCTTCTTTTTTTAATTTTTTATTTTTGGAATCCTTTGAATTGAGATTTCGTAATTTGTACATTCTTCTTTTTTGCGGACTGTTGTTGCTTCACCACGTTTCGACCAACTGATCCTCTGGCGTGGATTACTTGGCCGACACGTGGTGAAACAACAACAACTATAAAGATGAGGATAACAGTCCGCAAACAAGAATGAATATACAATGTTTCTTATTTTAAAACTTTATTTCGCCTCAAACAAAGCATTGGTCTACTGAGACGGAAGGTCAAATTTGTAGTAAGCATACCAAGTGGGGAGTTTTGCTGCAACGTTTATTCACATTGCATGTTTCTTAACTATTGAATATTGATACAGTCAGAAAAAAAACAGGGTGCAAATAGAGAATTCCAAAAAGCGGTCCAACAAAAGTGGTCCAGCAAAAGTGGTCCAACAAAAGTGGTCCAACAAAAGTGGTCCAACAAAAGTGGTCCAGCAAAAGTGGTCCAACAAAAGCGGTCCAACAAAAGTGGTCCAACAAAAGTGGTCCAACAAAAGTGGTCCAACAAAAGTGGTCCAGCAAAAGTGGTCATGCAGGAATAAAAGTATATAAGAATCCATTTTCAGTATTAAAATAAGCAGAGGGCAGGGAGGGAATTCCAACAAAAGTGGCCCAACAAAAGTAGTCCAAAGGATAGAAAGTTTTTAAACATCTTAGGGGTGAGATTTTGCCACTAGTCAGAATGTGTGGACGAATTCACATATAAGTTCTGTACATTGGAGAATAGATAAAAGTTTATTTAACTTTGAAATGTTATGAATGAACAGAACGATAAAATTATAATAATCTTTAAAGGCCAGATCCAATTGTAATTAAAAAATGCAATAGTGACTGGAAATGGCAGCCGAGGGGGAAATCGTCAGTTGATTGTCGTAAGCTAAAAGAGCTTTTTGCATTATTTTGAAAAACTGTATCAGTGACAATTATCATTCTTTCCCGCTTATCCGTGTCTGTTGGTTTTTGTCGATTATAATAAAGTCATATTCTTGTCTATTTGTGCCTTTGTTCACAATTTGGTTAAAATATACAAAACGTATACTGTTTCACAAAAGGATTGTAAAACTGAACACGGACTCCTATATGTTTTTATTCCTCCATGATTTCTATATACATACAATTTATTTAAAAGGAATCAACATTCAAGACATGAACTTACGCCTGCCAAATGCCAATTTTTCAATTTTGACCTCTGAGCAGAAATTTTTCCAACTCTCCCCTCCCCCACAGAAAGCAAATCAAATTAGTTCCAGTTGTCCGAATCCCCTATACATCAATTTTCAATTCTGTAGACCGAAAATTTACAGATTAGTTTGGTAGAGACCTGTCGGCACACAGACAGACAAGGTTACTTATATATAATTGTTATATATATATATATATATATATATATATATATATATATATATATATATATATATATCATTAAGCAACATTGAGTCTGGTTAGCACCAGATGGATGGCCATTTGGGAATTTTAGGCGCTGTAAGTGTTCTCTGCTTATCTCGGCATTTGTTTCGAATCGTCCTGTACACATACTTCACTTGCCACTGGTATTTAACAATGTCGACTCAGGAGAGGTGTAGCTGGAGATTGCACACGCAACTCTCCCGTCCCCCAACAGAAAACAAATCAAATTAGTTCCAGTTGTCCGAATCCCCTATACATAAATTTTTTGGTAGAGACCCGTCGGCACACAGACAGACAAGGTTACTTATATATAATTGTTATATATATATATATATATATATATATATATATATATATATATATATATATATTCGTCAGGCTTATGCGCATAAGCCTGACGAATCTTAGAGTGGATGAAACGCCGAATATTCAGTGTAGCTTAATCGCCATATATATTTTATAAATTACTAACTAGCTCTACCTACGTATTGAGCACTTTTGAAGTAAATACTTAAAGTTTACGCATAAATCTATACCTTCGTATATTAATTTTATGTGAGTAAATGAAGTAGTTATATAAATGTATATATATAAATATATATATATATATATATATATATATATATATATATTTAAAGTGATGGTTGTGTAGTTCCAACGAGAGAAAAAATGTATATTTAAAAGAGTGTAGTCATCAACAATTGTGGGTTTTTTTTAAAGGTTTTCATCATATTTTTATTTTAAAATATTTTTATAACGCGTTTCGAGCTTAGGGTGTGCTCTCTTCAGATATTTCTGTAAAAAGTTTTTCTTTAAAATGGGAGTTTGTAGAGTTACCTCTGCTGATATTAAATATGTTTTTCAGAGTGATGCGTGTGTTCAGACATTCTGTCTCCAACTGTAAGTGTTCAAAGTGTCCGGTCAAAGTTATTTTCAAAGAGTGTTTTTTAGTCTATATGGTGAAGGTTTTTTTATGGGTTTTTAGGGTTCTTTTTAAAGACTTTCTTTCCCCATGTATAGCATACACTCACACACAATCACACACGCATACATATACATTCATGTACATGTACACATGCACACGCACACGTATGCAGGCACACACACATACACACACGTACATACATAGAAATATATGTAGGAGCATACATATATACACACATACATACCCAAATACACACTCACACACGTACTCGCATACATCCACCGCTAACAATTATTTTTATTTTTTTATTTTATATATATATATATATACTTTTTTTTTTTTTTCCCAACCAAAACACGCATGTATATATGCGCTTAATCATTCAGACATACGTACACGCACCCACACACACACAAGTAAGATGGAGAATAGGTAGAAGATATATATACACACACATACACGCACATACACACATATATGTACACACATATATGTATGTGCACATACACTCACAAACATCCACATACTATGTAGGCACATACACATACACACACACATGCACACACACAGACATATGCAGGGGCTCACACATACGCGTATATCCATATCCACATGAACACATTTACCCACTCATACATGTGCATACATATGTATATATATATATATATACACACACATACATACGGATGTGTATACACTCATCCACCCATATATATATATATGGGCACATGCACTTACAATCACACATACACATACATATTCATACATCCCACCTTATGTATATATTGGTTGAAGTTTCCTTTCCAATCCAAGCACATATGCATACATGGATTCGGTCACCCAAACATAAGTGCACGTATACATACAAACAAGATGTAGCATAGATAACAGATGATATATACATATACACACACGCATACATAATCATATGTGCACACACACGCACATACACATATACAAACGCACACACGCGCGCACATAGACATACATACGTATAATTTCTAGTTGTTTGTTTAGTTAAGAGAAATGGTACTGTACTGGGTATGGGCGCGCACACCCGCGAAAGTGTGCGTGTGCCTTATTGTGCTTTTTTTGTTGTTTCGTGTGTGAGGGTGCACACCTACCCAAGCATGCATGCGTGTAAGTGTATTTTGTGTTTTGTCTATTTATGTGTATAATTATGGAGAGATGTTTAAGGCGGGGTTAAACTTTGCTATGAAATTTTTTTCTTGTGTTAGCAAGTAGTAGTAAAGTATATATATATATATATATAAAATAAAAAAATAAAAATAATTGTTAGCGGTGGATGTATGCGAGTACGTGTGTGAGTGTGTATTTGGGTATGTATGTGTGTATATATGTATGCTCCTACATATATTTCTATGTATGTACGTGTGTGTATGTGTGTGTGCCTGCGTACGTGTGCGTGTGCATGTGTACATGTACATGAATATATATGTATGCGTGTGTGATTGTGTGTGAGTGTATGCTATACATGGGGAAAGAAAGTCTTTAAAAAGAACCCTAAAAAACCCATAAAAACCTTCACCATATGGACTAAAAAACACTCTTTGAAAATAACTTTGACCGGACACTGTGAACACTTACAGTTGGAGACAGAATGCCTGAACACACGCATTACTCTGAAAAACATATTTAATATCAGTGGAGGTAACTCTACAAACTCCCATTTTAAAGAAAAACTTTTTACGAAAATATCTGAAGAGAGCACACCCTAAGCTCGAAACGCGTTATAAAAATATTTTAAAATAAAAATATGATGAAAACCTTTAAAAAAAACCCACAATTGTTGATGGCTACACTCTTTTAAATATATATATATATATATATATATATATATATATATATATATATATATATATATAAATCCATTATAATAAAGTCGTATTTCTGTCTGTTTAATCTCAATAAGGTTAATATATACAAAAGGTATACTGTTTCAAAAATAGTTTTTAATACTAAAAAACGGACTCTTAAATACTTTTATTCCTGCATGATTTATTTAAAAGAAATCAACATTCAAGACGTTATCTCGTTTGCATATTACATTAAAGAAAACCTGTTTTAATGATTACCTATAATTTTTTAATGGAAATTTGTAATAGAATTGTTTTAAGTATTTAGACATACTATATAAGGTTGATTTATTTAATTTATTTGTAATTTTTAGTACAACCAACATTGACTGCGTTTAAAAACAGAATAAAGTTTTTCTTTAAACTATGAGGTAAGCTATGAAATTGTATTTTCCTGTTTGAATTTTGTAGATGAAAATGACAGCAGGACCATTGCCAGCACCTTCAAAATGCAAATCCGGACTGTTCAATGCTTGAGGGCATAGCTCAACGAAGTTTCCGGCCACGATTATGGTCTTTGGTGTGGTTTCAAGTGAGGGCCACATCATGCCACCTCACATATACGGAGTCGGCTTGAAAGTCAACACCAAAGTGTATCTGGATGTGCTGAAGAGTGTGGTGATCCCCTGGTGCAATCAAGTGACTACTGGCAAACCCAGGGTGTGGCAGCAGGACTCAGCATTGGCCGACAAGTTCAAATAGACCCAGACCTGACTTCAAAAAGAATGCTATGACTTTGTACTCTTCTCTCATTTTGGTCTTGACTTTTAAGCTAACTTTGAAGATGTAAAGTGGATGATGTGGCCTTCACTTGAAACCACATAAAAGACCATAACCGTGACTAGAAACTCCATTGACCTGTGCCCTCAAGCATTGCATTGTCCGGATTTGCATTTTGAGGGTGCTGACAATGATTGTGTTGTCATAATGTGGATTGGTAGAGAGCATGAGTTGTACAGCGACGCATCTCCAATCCCGCTCATTGAACATTGTGTCACTTTCAGACATGATAAAAGGCTTCTATTACTCTTGGGATTTGTACACAACTAGCTAACTAGTAGATGGATTGCAACAAAAAAGAAAACCGGTTTTCATCAAACGGAAATGGAATGATGATGTCTTTTCTAGGGCGACAATTTTATCGTTCCATCCTGTATTACATGTTGTTTTTGAGTTACCCAGTAAAATTGCTCTAAAATTATACAAACTTGTTCATTCTCCAAAATCCTGTCACAGCATATTTCAGTTTCAGAGTTTATCTAAAAAATTGCTACCGCATTATCACGAGCGGGAATTGAACCCTTTTCTCCCCGGATAAAATTAATCCCAAATCATCACCGATATGCTGTCAATCATCCAGGATTGTTAGTAAAAGAAGTGGGTCAAAATACTCTGCAAATACATTCAAAGAAGAAATCACAAGTATGTTTGTTGACGTCAGAGATTACTTACAGTCATTTTTGTTTGCAGATTAACAAGCCACCTATTTGTCCGTGGAACAATCGGCAGATGATCGGAAGCCAGTGCTTCATGTTGAAAAAGGTAATTGCAACCCTCACTAGCAAGTTCCTACACACATTTCTAGTCATATACACAATAAGTTTACATATAATAACTTGTGTGTTTAGGCAGCATTTTTTAATTCAAGCAAACATTATATAATATAACAAAGCTTCCGCTTAATTATACCGCTTTTATTTTTCGATTTTTCTCATGATCTTTCTTGCGTTAAAATAAAAAAAAAATAATGTAAGTTTCATATGTATCACGAACGATTTCGATTCTTAGTCAAACCATCATCAGATTAAAAAAGCAAATGAACAAATAAAAGCTGGAGAAAGGAAAGGAATTTTTAAAGGTGTCTTTGAAACGGGCACATGAAGTCAGACGCCGAGAGAACGTTTTCACACTGTTCCAGGAAACAGGTTAACAATTTAAATTCAATGATTAATGACTTCAGAACAAGTCATTCTTTTGTGTTCATGCTATGTATCCATGTTTAAAACAATGGAACGTTTTGCTATTAATGTGAACTGAAAGAAACGATATCAAATGTTTCAAATGATTTCAACACATCAATATATTAGAAATAACTCAACAGTCTTGCATTAATAATAAACTGGCTCAAAAAAGTCCAATGAAACACTGATTCAAGCAACTGAGTACACAGATCAACCTTGTGTTTCCTTTGATGCTTTCAGAAATGGCAATATACTAGAATCAGAGGAAGTTTAAAAATCATGTAAACATTAGCTCCCCCTTAGTCTTTTTAATGATGGCCACTTCCAACATGCATTCCAATAAGTATTTGTAATTACAATAGCAAAACAACAACAACAATAACAACAAGTATATAACTGCAACTAATTTAAATTAACAAACGACCAAGTATTTGCACATGCTTCAACTTCATAAGAAAATAAAAGTTGGTAGTAATTAAATATTGAGAAACCTTCATGCCTATTATTTCTAATATAACGTTCAAAATTAGAAAAAAGGAAAAGCTCTTCATATTTATTTGAAAACAATCGGCACCAATCATGCTAGAATATTGTTATTCTTGTGAATATCTGATATGCCAACTCAAATTTGTATTATTTGGATTATTCGGACTACTATTCTCGCCTTTGTTTTTTTATTTTATTTTTTGTTTGTTTTTTTCACGTTTCCACCCAACACCCACCCACCCCAACGTAATCTCTGACCTTATTGAGGTGAATTTTTGAAACTTGGTAATATTCATGTCGAACTCACAAACTTATATCAAGTTTCGAAGTGAACCGTTTATTTATTTTTTAATGGAAATCACTTGAGACAAGACATGAAGCTACTTGATGTAAGAAGCAAGCAAGAACAAAGGATGACTATTGTAAGGACAGGATATGCCTAGTGACCTTAATCTTTAAAAGACCAAAGCTGTAAGCAAAAGGAAAATTTAATTTAGAGGGGTAGATTGCTCTCGTTCCACCAGCCATGGTAAGGTAGAAGTATTTATTTTTATGTTATTTTTAGTAATCATTGCTTGTATTAAGCATTGAAGTTTTAACTTCTATGTGTTCTGTTAAGTTTTTTTTGCAATAAAAATACCAACAATAATAACAACAATACCAACAAAAA
Organism: Euprymna scolopes; assembly: GCF_053919585.1. Classification (NCBI taxonomy): domain Eukaryota; kingdom Metazoa; phylum Mollusca; class Cephalopoda; order Sepiida; family Sepiolidae; genus Euprymna; species Euprymna scolopes. Next base: position 15,834,833 of record NC_136485.1, read on the forward strand.
TAACAACACTTATAACAATAATAACAACAATACCAACAATGATAACAACAATACCAATAGTAATAACTACAACAATAACAATAATAACTACAACAATAACAGCAGCAACGAATTGTTGGGGAAAAAATTAAATAATTAAATATCTACTGTTTAGAAAGACGAAAAAGATATACATAACACAATATGTTTCCAAAGTTTGAGGAAATAAAATTCGCAATTAAGGATTTTTAATTAAAAATAAACAAAGAGTGACCCCCTTCCTCCCAGAAGTCACCTATTCAATATCTGCTTAACTTGTCCACCATGTTTTGATATGAATATTAAACATCGTTTCTTTTCTGTATCAGCATTCAATTATATGTGAGAATATTTTGGTGGTCATTTCAACCATAGCAGGTGTGATCCTGAATTGTTATTTCATTTTTTACTTGGGAGTAACTACTAATCAAGGCCTGAAGGCCACTCGAGGATACAAATTAATGAATGTAAGGTGGTAGTGTTACATATAGGGGTTTCATTAAAAGAGAGTCTTAGAGATAATTAGATGTTGTTGTAAGAGACTTAGAGAGATTGTTCATGTTAGGAGAGATCCATATATATTAAAAATATGTTCATTCTTAGGTTAATAAATGTGTTGCTATGTGAAGCTCTTAGAGTGAGGAGATAGTGTTCAGACAGTCTTAGTGTAGATATGAGATGTAGATTCACATTGTGGATATGAGATGTGTATGTTAAGACATTTTATAACACAGACATATAATAACAATTCACTTTACCTTTTTGTAAGAATCACAAACACAAAGATGAGCTTTATCACAAAACACATGATGGGTTTATTTCTTCACGACCGGCCGTGGTTTTCTCATCAAGAATTCAAAGCTTCACATTTTAGTTTCAAAGTGACCGTCTCGCTTCCTAGACGTTCGAATTTCAAACTCCAGACTCTCTCTGAGTTTCTCACTGACTGTCTCTCTAACTAACTAACTCTCACTTCCTACATTGAGAAATCCATGCATGTCTGGCCAACGTGACTAAAATTCACATGCCATCAACATGCGTGGACTTACACGTTTCCCGAACATTCTGATTTTTCAATAACCTATTTTTCTTTATTTTCACAAAGGAATTCAACCTACATATCTAATTTATTTAACCCATATTTTATTATCCACATTCTTTTAACAATTGAATAGTTTATTTATTATTTATTTCATCAGAATTAACAATTTACTGGACATTCCATTTAAACCTATTGTTCTTTAAAACTTATGTCCAGGGTTCGATTTCTGCTTTCTCTCATTTTATTTTCATTTTAACTAATCTCTCTATTTTTATACTTACATGAAAAGGGGACAGCTCTTATCATGTAACAGTAGTATAGTAATCATTAATGTTGTAAATTGAGTAGAATTTGATTATTTATGGGGACAGCTCAACAAGAACTTTTTTACATTGGATTTGAAGGCTACTATGTTGTATTCAACCGGGAAGCAAGCCAATGAAACAGTATTCCACAGGCAGGCAGAGATAGAGAGTAGGAGAAATCGTATATAGTGGTTTTAGTTAGTCGAGTGTTTTTTTGGGAAAGTTTGACAAGAGGGGGATAATAGATTGGAGTGCAGTCGAGCACTTGTCATGAAAATAACAAGTAGAGGCAGGCTCACAACGTCTCTTCTGTGGGAAACAAGTTGTAGGGAAAAGAAAAGGCATCACCTACTAGATTTCGAAGCTGGTTTTGAACTCTATCACACCCACTGGAAACTCTTTAGATTTTGATCTGTCCAGTACTCTCAGATAATGCCTCTCAAAAGAATCGTGGGATTATCCAGGGATTGAAGAGGAGCATCACAGCACAAATCAAGGCAGTGCCAAGGGAGGTGCATGCCAGAGTTTTTAATAATTTTGAACCTTGTATCATGGTGCGTGTATAATGTATAATTGAATGGCGATTAAACAAAGACTGCTGGCCATTCATGACTGACACTTGGGCCATACATGAATTGAAATTGCACCAAATATGGTTGGATTGCAGAAAAGATTGTAAATGTTATTACTTATTCAACGAGTGGCATTCTTTTTCTTTTTTTTTTTTTTTGAGATGGGAGGGCGGTCACTTTGAACAGAATCTGTATCACATCCACCAATTAAACAAAGAGATTATTCAGTAACAAAAATATTTGATGAAATATGTAATTCGAAAAAGGAACAAATTATTTAATATTCAACTAAAAAATAGCCGTAAAACCATTAAAAAAAAAAAATCAATCTATCTGAGTGAAAGCTAAACACTTTTCTATGAACAACTACCTGACCAACTTCATTTTGCAGAAATTCAAAAAAAGTGTCTTTTTAAAGTTCTATCATTTTTTAAATATTAATTTTCAATACATCAAATAATAAAAGTGGAAGTAATACTCATCAATGTTCCCAGAAAACTTAACAATTTCTTGTTTATTATATTGACGTACATTTTGTATCATTTCCTAAGCTGAAACTAATATCATTTTAATTATGTAATATAGACCTGAAACTGTTCATGTGTTCATCATTAAAGACAACAGTTATGTCCCTTTGGGGAAAAACGTTTCCAAATTAGAGTTATGTTCCCTTTAAAAAGAAAAGCAATTCTTATATCTCGTGAATGAGAGATGTTTGTCAAAAACTCTCACACCACATATGGTCAAAAAATAAAACAAGATAATTTCCTTTTTGTCTGGCTAGTTGACTAGACATGTATAGACAACAGAAAGAGAGAGAGAGAGAGAGAGAGAGAGAGAGGGAGAGAGAGAGAAGGAGGATGATGAGGAGAATCGATATCTGAGAGAAAAAGCGTTACTGCTAGATCTGATACTGAAGGGGGTGACTCAACAAGAATCTGTTGACATTAAACTTGAAGATGACTATGTAGTCAGCTGAGAAATTCTCTCATAGTATTGGGTTCCGCAGATCGAAAATTCTTGGAAAGAAACTTTGTTCAAGGAAGTTTCATTTAGTTCTAGATATACAAAGCAAGAAAACAAAAGTAGTAGCTATACAAGTACTTGATGTGAAGATTTAAGAATTGGAGATCATAGATTGTAACCCAGTAGAGCACCTAGCATGAAAATAAAGAAATAGAAGAACAAAGACTAGCAATGTCTTTTTTGTGAGAAAGAAAGAGTGTAGAAAAAAGACAGCATCCTCCACAATATTGTGTAATCAGTTTTGCACTTTGTAAAGTCATAAAAAAAGTGCTCTGAGTGTCAGGGGTCAAGTACCTTCTGGGTTAGAAAAAAATCCAATCATTTTCCCAGAGATTTGCTGTGAAACTTCCATTTTAGGTCTGACGTGAAAGTCAGTTTTTGGAGCTTATCAAGGAGAGAGCCATTCATTTCAATTGAATTAAATGAGGATCTGAGTGTTAGTGGTGAAAGGAGGGAAGTATCTTGGAGGAATTAAAAGTAAAAAGCCATTTTTTATTGCATCGCATTCTCTATGTTGGAAGCGTGACAATCAGCAATGTCTTGATCATCAGTGCTCCTCAAAGTGATGCCATAGATAGTTGTGTCGTCCGCAGAGATGGCCATGAATCATCTCAGAATATGATTTGAAGATCATTGATGAAGATATGGGTGAAGTCTCGGCCGTGAATGGATCCGAGAGGTATTCCGGCGTTGATTTCATGTGCTTCAGACATCTACCCATTAACAACTCCTTTTAAAGACTTATCAGAAAGAAAGGATTTGATGGTAGTTAAGAAATTGCCAGATATTTTGTAGTTAGCAACTTTGTCCCAATCCTGTCTAGCAACGCAACTGCTATGGACTGATGCTGTGCGATATTACAGCCAATATAACAAGGAATTGAAGGGATGTAAAATTGTTTCAGATCAAAAGAGAATGATTTCCATCTGAAGAAGTCAGGAATATTAATCCATATTCTTCGAGAATATACTAATAATTAGATTTTCTACTTGAATTGTTATAAACATCTTTATGTTTATAAACATTTTTGGGGGAAATATTCAAAAAATTTAACATACCAAAATCAGAAAGGACACTTTAAGGATGTGACTGCAGCTTATGCAAGACAAATGAAACATCACAGTCAAATGAAATCCTCTTAAATATTTCATCTGATAGACCCTAAAAATGCTCTTTCGAATTCATACTTTTAACATTAATTCAGTTTATTCTCAACTCTGGCGAACTTAAAAAAAGGTGTGTGTGTGTGTGTGTGTGTGTGTGTGTGTGTGTGTGTGTGTGAGAGAGAGAGAGAGAGAGAGAGAGAGAGAGAGAGAGTAAGCTTCCTTGCAACCTCAATCTCACAGAAGAGATGTTGCGAGTTTGTCTCTGCTGTATCGTTATTTTCATGGAAAGTGTTCGACTGAGCTTCAATCTATGGTCCCCCCTCGCCAAACTTTCACAAGAAACACTCGTCTAGCTGTAAACACTATCAATAATTCCCCCCACTCTTTATCTGTGCCTAAACCTAAACGTAGATTCCATGAACAAAGCTTTTTTATTAGAACTGCACGCCTGTGGAATTGTCTTCCGTTTTCCTGCTTTCCGGCTGACTACAATATGGTTGTCTTCAAGTCTAACGTAAATAAGTTCTTGATGAGCCGTTCCATATGAGTTATCAAATTTAACAAATTTTCATTACTAATGATTATTATATCGTCCAATTTCTACTGTACACTCTGTAACCCTTATCCTTGAGTGGCCTCTTGGCCTTGATAGTGTGTTGATGCCTATGAAAAAAAAAAAAAAAAGAAAAAGTCCAATGTGAACAAGTTCTAATTGAATCGTCCCCCTAAGTAATCCAAGTTACAAAATTCCCACTGTTTACTATGCTAAAATCACAATGACTAATGTATACCTATTAACCCTTATCCTTGAGTGGCCTCTGGGCCTTGACAAGTGGTGACACCCATGTAAAAAAAAAAAAAAAAAAAAAAAAGGATCCATATATTCATGAAGCTTAAAAGACCATCTGCAAATTTCGTAGACTGTTTGGAGACTATATTATCTACCTACCTCGTATGCTACTTCTGACTCTAGTTTAGTTTCAAACGAAGGAAGATAGACTATGGAATAGTTGCAAATCAAAAGAAAACGATCATCACCGGAAGTTCAGATGAGGGTGTTTAGTTTCTTTGTTTGATGATAGTCGGAAGTAACTCGTAGTTCAAAAATGGATCCGGTGTAAAGTAGAATAAATATATAGTTTAATATTAAATTGCTTTCATTCATTCCAGCTGTCTGTCAAAATAATAATCCAACGATATTGGAAATTCCAGCACAGAAAAACTTTGATGGTGGCCATTAAAAGCTCCAATAAAATGTTAGATGAATATAAGCTGCAAGCAATTAGGAAGATTGGAAAACTAGAACATCATCTGTCAATTCTATAGAACCCCGGGATACGGTGGCCCTAGGATACGTTTTTTTCAGGTTACAATGTTTTTTTCGGCTCCTAGTTACGGCATTTGCCCCACCTTATTATGTTATTTATAATGTTATTTAATTATATACATGTGTATTCTATACTGTACTGTATTTTGTTATTAATTTTTAATGCCGTATCCCGGGGTTCTACTGTACATATAACTTGAGGTTATTGTTTTCCAGAGGTTAAGTAACCAATGAAGTTTTATGAGGTAAATACAAGAGTGCTCAATATCAGAGTAGAGCTGGACATAATTTTTATTTGTTCTTGTAAGATGGTTCTCTAAAGACTTAGTGGTGGATAGTTGACTTTTGCAACTCTTGTCTGTCGTGTAAAAAAGATCCTCGTTTAAGTGCACATTGCCCTATCTGCATCTTGATGCACCTTTTTGATGTACCTGCAAATGCAATCGAAATGCCTGATAAGATCCTCCCTGATAGTTACTGCTTTTGCATTGCCAATAAAATTCTCTAGCTTATATTTCATGGCCTTCAAGGTCTTCACGGTGCACGGAGCTCCTGTTAATTTTTTATAAATTTTTAATTTGGCACAAATCATCATGTTGCAGTTCATACTCGATTAACGTTACAAGGCTTTCCAGTCATCCATTGTCTCCACGTCCCAAACTCACCAAAAGTAGAAATACTTAACCACTATTACATAATTCAATCGTTCTGAAATTAAAAAAATATCAAAAATTTATAAAATTTTTCCTTAACACTCTGTACTTATTATATACAGATAACTACAGTCAAATTACTAGAGTTCATCCACTCGGAACATCATTAATGGTAGCTATTTTAGAGATGGTGAGATGCAAACATTTATGCGACCTGATCACAATTTAAAACCTGCAACCCAATGACCCAATACGGAATTTTAAAAGCCACTGTTGAATCCTGTGAGATAGTGATAGTTATATTATTCTACGTTTTCGGAAAAAAAAACTATACGGTATAAGCAGATATATGAAATGGGTTTATGAAATGTCGTTTATTATATACTAGCCACATGAGACATTTAATGAAACTGCGCATACAAGAATATACTTGCAAGTTATGTGGTCCTAAAAGCAGGAATGCAGAGTAGCATGTTGGATATATTGTAAGGAGTAAAATCCTTTGACCAGTAATCTCCTGATAATATCGGAATAACACTGTCATATGCAAGACTTTGGATTGTTCTGTAGAGTTTGGAAAATTATAACTTCCTGTGCAAGCATGAGAGAAATACTGGCTCCTTTACCTTAGAGTTTGGCCTTTTTTAACTCCCACGACTTATCTTGTACTCCTTTATAAAACAAGCTACTCCTCTCACGTCATCTTCTTCTCCGGCTTCCCCTGCACGGGTATCAGAGAGAGAGAGAGAGAGAGAGAGAGAGAGAGAGAGAGAGAGAGAGAGCAAACCTATTGTTTCTTTGAGATGTGGTTGTGTCTAGCATTTCTACTACAAGCTGGCTGTATTCTCACTATCCAAGATTGGAACTTGTGTTATTTGATATTTTTTAAAGAACAAAATGGAATGCCACCCAAGGGGCAATGATAATAATAATAATAATAATAATAATAATAACTTTTTGTTACAGTGGATTTATATACAAATTTGAAAGACACTCAAAGGAAATTGACCCACGTAAAAGGATTCACTGTTTTTTTTTTTACATGGGGATCAAGGCTTGAAGGCCACTCAGGGATAAGGGTTATTGCGTGTAGAGTAATCAATGAGATAGTATTGTAGTAATCATTAGTATTGGGGGTTTTGATAGAGTGTCTTACTTAAGGGGGCGGTTTGTCAGGAGTTTGTTTATGTTGGACAAAGACGTCCAAGTTGTAGTCAGGTGGGGAAACAGGTGAACGGAAGAGAGTTCCACTGGCATGCAGTTCTAAGAAAGAAGCTTTACTCATGGAATCTACGTTTGGATGCAAATGGAAGGAAAATGACTTCATCTTTGTAAATCAAAATGACATGGAATAAAAAGTAAAAATCTTATTTGCTTTACTGCCAGATATCAAGATGTAAACAAATTCTTTAATTTGATCATTGTTGAATTACATGATAAAAATAGAAGGTAACTCTCAATAAAGAGACTACTGACAGTATTTTCATTAGGAGCGATATCTGTCCTGATAGTACATATAAAATTTTCTGTCCCCATTCAGTGAAGGGGAAATTCTTCTAAGAAGCCATTTTTATTTTTTTTTCAATGCAAAGTGTTTCTTTGAGGGGGAGCTAGATTTTCCCCTCATAAAAACCGACTTCTTTCCTTGGGTGAAGACAAATAATTTGATAGCAATTGTAAAAGGCAGGATCTTTAATGCACTTAAAGCTAAGATCAAAGTGTAGTATCTATAACAAACCGGAAAATGGTATGCTGTCTGTTTTTTTAGAAAGGGTTGGAAAGGTCTTAGTAACCAATTCTTTTTTATTTGTTGTTTTTTCTTCACTCCATGCAAATGAAATGATTGTATATAAACGTTTTTATTTATTTTCAATAAAAAATCTTTTGAACGATTTGGGAAATTTAAGTAGGACGGCCGGGGAGTAAATGTGGTATTCGGGTGATTGATAATTCTAGTTAAAAGTAGGATAGACATGGTTTTTAGTTATGATGACCAAGAATGACTAAAGGCACTAATTGTTTTCCCACACTTTTGAATAGGGACGTGTAGAAAGGTGTGTATGCGAGGGTGCTCAAGCACATGCTCCTTTTACTCCTGTTTTAAAAGTGCCCTTTTCAGAGGAATGTATTATAGGCCTGTGCCCCACTGAGACACGCTACCTCGTGTGACAAGAAACTTCCTCATGGGCAACTACATTGTAGCCGTGACACCCTGAGCAAGTCATCGTCAATGGTACAGATCTGTCTGTATCAATAATAATAATAATAATAATAATAATAATAATAATAATAATAATAGCCCACACGGCAAGTACCATCATCGTGTTTTGAATTACCCTTTTTTGCGTATCATACTTAGTTATATTCGCTTTACAGGAAAAGGAACATGTTTTGAACTTTGTAAAACTAATGTATTTGCATATTTATTTTGGAAAATACATTTCTTTAAAAAGAAATATGGCCGCATGTGGCTTCTTTAACCCAACATTTGCTGCCCGTTTCCACCACGCCCACCCTCTCTTTCGATTCTCACCCCAAATTACTAAGCAAATATAGTCAAACCGATAAGCAGGCACACGGCAAGTACTATCAGTGTGTTTCTTGACAACCTTGATTGAAAACAAATTCTTGATTGAAAACATTACTGCAAAATGAGAATCATCCTAAAACTATGTCTAATGTTCTAACAAGTTCTAAGTTATGCTGAATAGGAAGTAGACCTTGGATTTTTTTTTTGCAGCCTCATAACTCTCGCTTCCTTTCTGAACTTTAGTTCTCATATTCTATGAATAATGTTTCTGACAAATAGGAAAGAATTGCTGTTTTCACGACCAACTCCTGTTTCGAACGGTTCGTATGTTAGTATTTTTAATTCTCTCATAGCGGTCAGCATAATTCAGTTGTCCATCTATCCATCTCATTAACTTTTATCCTCGGGTAGTTCTTAGTCTGGATAAATGGCAATTCCTCAGTATATAAAAAGTGTTGTTCTTTTTTTTAGAGGAGCGGGGTTAATGAGTGTTTTTTTTTGCTTTTTTGTAAGGTTTGCAGTTCTTATAAAGTGTCAGGAAATTCATAAAATAACTTTTCAAATCAAAAGCAGAATCATTTATTTTTTTCGAATGAAATACAATATTTATGTAAAAAAGGTAATGATCACAAGATGGCAATCCAGAAAAGGTTAGTTATAAACTTAGTAACGACGAAACGAAATCGCATGAAAGTTGTAACATACAAAACATGCCATAAACTGTTTCATTGGCTTCATAAACGCAACAACAAAAAATATTTCCTTTTTAAAAATGACTTTTTACATTCATTTTTGCATTAATCAGTTTTTTTTCACTTTAAACTAAATGTTTGAATTCATATACAAAATTCCTGCTACAATAAAGGACAGTCTATAAATGAGGACATGCTTTAAAATCTTATGCGACTGACAAATGGAACACTCCTATCAACACAGACTTATATTCTTATCTTTGTTGTTCGTGGAGCGCATATAAACACCGAAAAGATCAATCCACCTATGTTGGATCGGAACATGAATCTGCTCTATTATTTGGAGTCTTCGGACTACTGTTCTCATCTTAAGTGTTATTTGCATAACATTTCGGACGACGTATCCTTCAGCCTTCTTCAGGGGAATTTTGTCGAACTCAGCCATCTTTTTGTCGAGCTTCTTAGTCTTTCTGTCTAACTCGGGAATCTGCACGGAATTCCGAACAGAACCCATTATTTAATTCACAAAGGTAGCATGTTCTCGTTCCGTCAGCCATGACTGAGTAGAAGTCCCAAGTATTTCGCAATTGTAAAAAACCCCCAAAAAACTGCTAATACACTTATTGATCCGTGTTATATTTTAAATAGTATTTTCAAGTTTAATTAAAGTTTTATGATATCTGTTTTTATCAAATTGCACAGTTAAAGTACAGAATAGGTACAAAAACACCTTCCCCTTCCCATGTTAAGAATGGCTTTCTAAATAATAACGTTATTATTTCACGACGGATCAATATGTGCACTAGTACAAAAAAAATACAATTGTGAAATACTTTAGGATTTTACCCAATCATGGCTAACAAAACAAAAACATACTACCTGGATTAAATCAAGGGTCCCGTTTGAAATTCCGTGCAGATTCCAGAGTTTGACAGAAAGAGTCCCGAGTTCCATGCGAAGATTGCTGAGTTTGACAAGATACACTTGAATTGTAAAAGGTCGAAGGTTAGATTGACAGAGACGTTGCACAAATAATAATCACGATGAGAACATAATCGGAGGAATCCAAATAATACGAATAATCCACCCACATCTAAAAAAGTTCAGAACTCTAAGATGAATCGGCTGTATTATAATCATATGGTACAACTGTTGAAGACCAATCGTTCAACTCAAAAAGGTTTGTTCATTGCATGAGATTTTTTTCTGAAGATGCTGAAGCCTATCTTGTTTCATCTCAAAATCGCACGGAATAACAAACATATTGTTTTTGAGGTTAATAACATGCATAACAGAATACTATTTTCATCTTGGTTGTTACTTGCACAAGGTTTCGGCTGGTGTAACCTCCGACTTTCTTGAGATAGACCTTTTCTGAATTGGGCGTCGAACTTTAGAATCTATTGGGAACTTCCAAAAATTTTTTTAACTCTTTATTTAATCTACGTGAGTAGATTTTTCTTTTAACGAAGAGTGCGAATGAATGTTAAGTAAATTTGATTTTAATTCTGACTTTAGTATCACCTATAATGAGGATTGAACCTTCAACTTCCAAAAGACTGCAACTTAAAACTAGTTGTATTCAATGCCTCTATTCCTTGTACCATGTAGAGAAATCTAGTATTTTGACTAAATCAACATAGTTGTAATAATAATAATAATAATAATAATAATAATAATAATAATAGAATAGGAAAACCCTTGAATGCGGAGAATAATACAAGAATACAATATAATGAAGAAGCGTTACAGGGAATGAAGAACACTGAAGGTGCATATTTACTAGTTCTACACCCCCATCACACATCCCCTCCCATTGTCTCACCCCCCCCAAAAAAAAAAGTGATACCAAAGAGTCGAAAATGTCAAGGAGGATTGAAAGATCGAAGAAACCTTGGACCTTGGGGAGACTTAGTGCCACTCAAATTCCAGTATAGACCAATGGTCACTGCCAGCGAGAAATCAAGGGTAAGTGGCTGTTGCGAGGACGCAAATTTATTTGCAAATGCTATCGAAGGAGGTGGGGAGAGCTGAACGTCTGGGGAGACTTGTTGTCACTCAGCTTCCAGAGAACACCACAGGTTTCCAATCAGATCTTTGATGACTTGTGTGAAAGATCCATGTAAGCATATAATAATAATAATAATAATAATAATAATAATAATAATAATAATAAGAAGAAGAAGAAGAAGAAGAATGACTCACTATGTAAAAGGGAAAAACTGAGGCAGAGGACTGGTTTGTATAGAAGACCGTAGAATAAATAATAATAGAAGAATAAATAATGCAGAAGGCAGAAAGGTTAATCACCACAGCGAGAGACACAGTAAAACAAACAAGACAGAGAACAGAGAGGCAAGGGATAAGATAATAAAGAAAAATGGGAAGAGAAACAGCTACGCAGACCATTCATTACAAAAAAACACTTGGGCATGACTACAAAAAGGACACTTAAACAGAGAAACAGAATCCCTAATAACATCCACACAACAGAACGCAATTAGAACCAACTAGATCAAATTAAAGATTGACAAAACAAAAGAATACAGCAAATGCA
>NC_136485.1:15851660-15936660 GCF_053919585.1 Euprymna scolopes
AATTAATCAATTATCAAAGTCTTATTCTATTCAAAGCTATCTGTCCCTATCTGACGTTGCCCGGGATGCAGTGAATTCATTTAATTTTAAAAACAATTTGGTTTCCCATTTTTTAAAATTGATAGAGAAAAAGAAATAGAAAAAAGTTGTAGAAAGGAGATAAATCTTTTTATATTCCCCAATTAAAAATATGTTATTCATTTCGATGATTTGGATTTTTTTTGTCATAATCGAAAAATGTTTACATATTACCAACCGTATGGGAAGAACTACATTAAATAGATTCTAGTTATTATAGCGTCAATACAGGAAACACTAATAATAAAAGAATCGGCAGAATCAACGTTGAATATACCAGTTCAAATGCTAATTAGGGCAAAGTTTTAAATTCTTAAAACATCTTTCTATGTCAGACGAGCTTAAAACTGTAAAATGCATTTATATAAAATCAAATCCAAGGCAATTTTATTTTATAAATACACCAGAATATTAATCTACTTAGTTCTTGCAATTATTATTATTATTATTATTATTATTATTATTATTATTATTATTATTATTATTATTATTATTAAAGTTATTATTATTAAAGTTATTATTATTGTTATTAAAATTATTATTATTATTATTATTATTATTATTATTATTATTATTATTATTATTATTATTATTATTATTATTAAAGTTATTATTATTATTGTTATTAAAATTATTATTATTATTATTATTATTATTATTAAAGTTATTATTATTATTGTTATTAAAATTATTATTATTATTATTATTATTATTGTTATTAAAATTATTATTATTATTATTATTATTATTAAAGTTATTATTATTATTGTTATTAAAATTATTATTATTACTATTATTATTATTAAAGTTATTATTATTATTGTTATTAAAATTATTATTATTATTATTAGTAGTAGTAGTAGTAGTAGTAGTAGTAGCAGTAGTAGTATTTACTATTATTATCATTATCAAAATTATTAATATTATTAAAATGATTACTATTAATGATATTATAATTAATAATTCTATTATTAATATTATTATCATTGATATTATTATCATTATTTTAAAAATTATTATCATCATTATTTTCCTTAATATTATTTTTATAATTAATATTATCATTTATTATTAAAATTATTATTATTATTAATAATTATTATTATTATCATCATCATCATCATCATCATCATCATCATCACCATCAAAAACATATAATAAATTGAGAATCTAATCTGAAATGTGCAGTTATGTGTTTGCTTTTGATCCAGGCGTATCTCATTTACTGTGCAAAATGAAATGAAAACATTTATTTTGAAGCCACTTCTATTACTTATTATAAAGACCGGGAGAATACGTCGTTAGCACACAAGTCATATGCACTTAGCAGTCTATAACTACACTCTTTATTTGTTGAGTTTGCTTTTCTGAGCAATATGTTTTGTTTCCGCTAAATACCGAGTTGTGTCTTTCTTCCAGACCCTTACATGACCGCAATTGTTTTGTAAAAATTACCTTAAAACTAAGTTTGGTAAGGAAGTTGAATCAAAGTCTGATACGCTAATACATACGAAAAGTTCAATTATTGAGTACTGCCGACATCTAGCGATCATGAGATGTTATTGTTTTGACTCTATGAATGGAGATGAAGATATCTGGAAGTGAGAGGGAGAAAACTAAAAAATTTTTTTGTCTGTGAAATTAATTTTTTATGCAATTAGATGAGTTTATGAAAAAAAAAAAACCTTTGAACTTTTTATTTTACTTTTGAACAACAAAGTTTGATATGATGTGCAAAAATTCTGATTACAATGCTGAATTAGGATTCGTGCAAGAAATGTAAATTTGTTCACTTGCCTCGTCACGAGGGCAGAGTTAGACACACAGTCGGTTTTTAATGTGTGGGGGAGGAAACCAGCTCCCCAAAGGGGGGCACTCTGGTTAGTAACAAAACTAAGAAATGTTAATATATAAAGTAAAATGTTATGAAATACGTCCGAATAGTAAAGAAATAAGATAAGATAAAAAATGAAAAATAAATAATTTTAATTATGGAAGAAAAATAAATTTAGAATTTTATTAATAAATGAATGCTGATTTTAAAAAGGGTTAATAACTGCTTAAAATGCCATTTTGAAAAATTTGGGATATATATATATATGCATACTTATGTATATGTATATATATATATGTGTGTGTATATATATATATATATATATATATATATATATATATATATATATATATATATATATATATATATATATATATATTGAGTAAGATGATTGATAATTTGTAATTAAAATTAAAAATTAAAAATCCGTTTCACAAGAAAGAACAAAAAAAATCAATAAATTGTATGATCGTTTCGGAAACGATGTTTTTATTGAGATAGACAATAAGTCTTGGAACAATAATTTTATCATTTAGTTTTTTGAAACAAAGTCTCCTCATCAGCAAAAATATTGAGTGTTTTTTTTTTAAAGACACCAAAAATAAAATTAGCATTTTTTAAAAAGTAAGGCAAAAGTATTTTTAATGGTTCGCCTTTTAAAGCTCGGAAGTATCATTGTCAGTGGGATGTTAAATGTAGTTTATGATTTTTTTTGTTAAATATAGTTTATGAATTTTTTGTTAAATGTAATTTATGAATTTTTTTGTTAAATGTAGTTTATGAATTTTTTTTTAAATGTAGTTTATGAATTTTTTGTTAAATTTAGTTCATGAATTTTTTTGTTGAATATAGTTTATGAATTTCTTTGTTAAATGTAGTTTATGAATTTTTTTATTAAACGTAGTTTATGAATTTTTTGTTAAATGTAGTTTATGAATTTTTTTTTAATGTAGTTTATGAATTCTTTTGTTAAATGTAGTTGATGAATTTTTTTTTAATGTAGTTTATGAATTCTTTTGTTAAATGTAGTTCATGAATTCTTTTGTTAAATGTAGTTTATGAATTTTTTTGTTAAATGTAGTTTATGAATTTTTTTGTTAAATTAGTTTATGAATTTTTTTGTTAAATGTAGTTTATGAATTCTTTTGTTAAATGTAGTTTATGAATTTTTTTGTTAAATGTAGTTTATGAATTTTTTTGTTAAATGCAGTTTATGAATTTTTTTATTGTAATTACAAATTATCAATCATCTTACTCAATATTAAAATAGCTCTAGGACATATATGCCTATCGAGCTTATTATATATCTACATTACAACGAGCACTGTTTTCTTTTATTTTATTTTAATTGTATTAATGAATTTACTAATACATTAAAATATACTCTGCTCTTTAGACTGTTGTTCTAATCCCCTTTATATATATATATATATATATATATATATATATATATATATATATATATATATATATATATATATATATATATATATATAATTTTGATCTTTATTTTAAAAAAGTAAATTCAATGCAGCATTTGTAATACAGATCTTAATGCCTTCTGGAGAGAAATTGAATGCCTACTAGACACTATCCTCGAGTATCTATTCGTCAGGATAATCTAGCATGAGTATAGTTTTCTCTACAAGTAAATCTTGTCCAAATATTCAAAATTAAATCCTATTCGCAGCCCAAATAAGATCTTCTCGGTTTAGATAACCCAAACTGGCTTTTATGAGGAATGCTGCACCTTTTCCAAGTGATGTTACCTTAAGTTGTAACACGAAGCTTGATACCCCAGCAGACTAGATGAATTCTTGTCCTAGAATCCAGTAAACCCAAGAGACTAAAACAAAAGATATAGTATAACATCTAGAAGTGATCTATTGAGTGAGATAGAAATAATGCTCTTAGCTTATGTACTAACTCAGTATTTCATATAGATATTCAGTGTTAGCCCCAGAACTTCGGCTGAAGTAAACTGAAACAACAGATAAGAACAAAAGTTAAAAGTGAGATCACGTGGTGTTGATGCGTCATTATGATTGACCCATTGGAGTAAGTAAGTAAGAAATAGGTGCAAGAATTTTGGGGCTAATTGGGAGATTGAACGTAACACTTTGAAAGACTATTTTATTGAGTAAAGTATTTTGCTAAACTATTTTAACTAGTAAAATTTTTTTGAAAACTATTTTATTTAGTAAAGAATTTTTGGAGAGCTATTATATATAGTACAATCTTTTTAAACTATTTTATGCAGTAAAATATTTTGAAAAGCTATTTTATTTATTAAAATATTTTAGAAAAACTATTTTATCTAGTAAAATATTTAAAGCAACTATTTTATCTTGCAACATATTTTGAAGAAAACTATTTTATCCAGTAAAATATTTTAAAAAACTACTCTAGCTAGTAAAATATTTTGAAACTATTTTATGTGGTAAAATACTTTAAAGAAACTATTTTATCTAGTAAAATATCGTGAAAAACAATTTGATCTTGTAAGATATTTTGAAAAAAGTACTCTATCTAATAAAATATTTTTTAAAACTATTTTATCTAGTAAAATATTTTAGAAAACTATTTTATCTTGTGAAATCTTTTGAAAAAGTATTTTATCTAGTAAAATATTTTAGAAAACTATTTTATCTTGTAAAATCTTTTGAAAAATATTTTATCTAGTAAAATGTTTTGAAAAAGTATTTTATCTAATAAAATATTTTGAAAAATATTTTATCTAGTAAAATGTTTTGAAAAAGTATTTTATCTTGTAAAATATTTTGAAAAACTATTTTATTTACTAAAATATTTTGAAAAAGTATTTTATTTACTAAAATATTTTGAAAAAGTATTTTATTTACTAAAATATTTTGAAAAAGTATTTTATTTACTAAAATATTTTGAAAAAGTATTTTATTTACTAAAATATTTTGAAAAAGTATTTTATTTACTAAAATATTTTGAAAAAGTATTTTATTTACTAAAATATTTTGAAAAAGTATTTTATTTACTAAAATATTTTGAAAAAGTATTTTATTTACTAAAATATTTTGAAAAACTATTTTACTTACTAAAATATTTTGAAAAACTATTTTATTTACTAAAATATTTTGAAAAAGTATTTTATTTACTAAAATCTTTTGAAAAAGTATTTTACTTACTAAAATCTTTTGAAAAAGTATTTTACTTACTAAAATATTTTGAAAAAGTATTTTATTTACTAAAATATTTTGAAAAAGTATTTTATTTACTAAAATATTTTGAAAAACTATTTTATTTACTAAAATATTTTGAAAAACTATTTTATTTACTAAAATCTTTTGAAAAACTATTTTATCTAATAAAATATTTTGAAAAATCTATTACATCTGTAAAATATATTCTCTTGCATAAAATGAAAATTATTTCAGAAATGTATATTTTTTATGAAAAGTAGAAAGATTTACTCGCAATTTTTCAACAGGAATCTTCTATTTATAATTCAGCAGACTTGAACAAATATTTAAAGAATACCATTTACATCATATATCTAATTGCGATATAATATGATCAAATGGCACATTTGTCTTTCCGCAAAATGAATCAGACATCATCATTTTTGGAACAATGTCATATTTTGATAAACTCACTTCGTTTTTGTCAACAATTTTTTCTCAACAATTTTTTCTCAACAATTTTTGTCAACAATATGTGCATAAATTTTGCACAAGTGAATCTAACAAAACAATGGAATGTTCCAGAAACAAAGACATCGTTTTCCTAAAAAGATTACAAGAATTCATTCTGAGGAAAATCCATAAAATTACACTCCACAAGAATTGGTCTAATTTTTAATGCTGATATAATCATGTATCGAACTGAATATCGATTTTATACAATTTAATTCAAGCTGCTTTCGATTGAGATTCACATAAACGATTTAATTCAAACGTTTTTTTCTCTCATTCTTTGTGATTACAGGTTATTTTTCAAGCTGTAGCCAAATAAAAAAAGTATAAAAAAAGAAAGCATATCTTGAAAGCATATTAAATCATTAGTTTGATGTAAGCGTTTGGGTTCAATGTGCACAGACCACTTTACAAAATATGGGATATTGGGGAAACAGGCAAACCTGCTGGTATTGGGCGTGCGGGATGGATATATAGACGCCACGGATCATTGGGTCCAGCCCTGCATTTCCTATGCCCTACAATTGGAAAGGAAAGGTGGTCCATAGTAAAATAAGTTGTTTGCACAACAAAGACTTCAAGAATCCATTCAGTTTTATGAATGTTTCAATTAAAATACTACTTCTTTGAATTCTTTAGAACAAAAAGTAATAAAAAGAATACTATGCCTGAAGATCGTTTATGAACTGCTGAAAGATTAGACACGCATTATTTTAGGTAAAAGGAATCAAACATTATTTCATACTCGTCTATCAATTAAAATAATTATAATTTAATTATGTATTTAGAAAAAATAAAATCTACTTAAAGGAAAATAAGTTTTATAATTGAATAATAATAATTGATAAGAATAAATAATTTTCTTCTTACAAAATAGAAATTGATTTAATAAAGCTCAAAATATATTTGTATTCGTTCAGTTTAAGTATTGATAAGTATAAATAAGTCTTATAATTGAAAAATAATAATTGATTTCAGAAAACTCAAAATGTATTTCTATTCATTCAGTTTATCTAAAATAAGAAAAATGTTGAGGAAGAAGAATGAAGTGAAACATATTTTAAAGCATGAATTTGATAGCGTTTGGAAATCTCCGATGAAAGAAGGTAAGAATCGTCTCTGCTTCTTGGAAACAAACTAAAACTGTTCTTTAAAACAAGTTTAATGATTTATGTTAGCTTTGTAATCGATTTCATTACCATAAAATATTTTGATTGGTATCGATTATGCTTTTTAGACTGATATGTATAAACCATTCATATATTTTATGATACAGCCTTTATGAACGGGCGATGAAAGTGAAGGCATTTCATTTTTTTTTTTTTACCAAAAATGAATAAGTCTGATTGAAAAACAATCCACCAAAAATCAGAGGATCTTCCGATATTAATAAAAATGTTAGTATTTATTAATTAATATTTGTTAATGTAAAATGTTTATCTTATGTTTTAAAGTTATAAGTTTTTAGGCCATTTAAATTAGAAAATTGTACTAAAAATCGAAAAATTATATATTAAAATAAAAAAAATATCTCGAGAATTTTGAATGTTTTTTGTTCACACTTTTGTGGTCTTATCTTATGTGATAACTGCGTTTTGACAATGATTCTCATAAGATGTATTTTGTCTTTGATAACAGGTAAAGTATTTCGTCGTTGAAATGGGGTAACTACCTCAGCAAAAATAAACTACTTAGTGACATGCAATATGGTTTACGTTCTGCTAAATCTACAACTAATGTGCTGACTGTAATATCATACAGGATTAGTGAATCTTTTAAGGGGGGGGGGCTTAGTTTTTAGAGCAATTACTCTTGACATATCAAAAGCTTTTGATAAGGCATGCCATAAAAGTCTACTTCACAAGATTTCCAGCTATTTCATAGATGGAAATGTCCTCTCAATTATAAAATCCTTTCTCTCTGACAGGTCTATGATAGTAGTCGTCAATGGGTAATAATCAGAAGATTATAATATCAATACTGGTGTCCCTCAAGGTTCCATCTTGGGCCCAATTCTCTTTTTGATCTTCATCAATGATCTGACAAACTACATTCCTAGATCATTCATAGACATTTATGCAGATGACACTATCATTTAGGACAACACTTCAAAGGCCACTAATGACCAAGATCTTTCTGATTATCTCTCTCTTTTGGTGCAATGGGAAAAAGGTAGCTGATTAATTTTAATGCATCTAAAACTGAGCTTTCTCTCTCCATCATCAATGCTCTGACCCCAGTCACGCCCCAGTTGAAATGAATGGCTCTTGTATTATGGAGCACCATATCTTGACAAGCTTCTGAGAGTGACCGTCACTCTTGATCTGAAATGGAACATACTCATCAAATCTGTTACCAAGATCGCAGAGAAAATGGTTGTATCATTTTACTGCTCCAGTAGAGATCTCACTTCCCATGCAATCCTCTACCCCAATAAGAGCCAAATACGCCTTAAGATGGTGTACTGTTACTACATCTGGGAAGGAGCTGCACAGAGAAAACCTATCCTGCCTCGACAGGGTACAAAACCAATTTTGAAATCTGATGGACGATACCCTCTTTTTCATAGAAGAAACGTTGCAAGCCTCTCTCTTCTCTAACGTTATTTCAATAGCAGATGCTCGACTGAGCTTCACTCTATGATCCTCACGTCAGTAAGTCTTTTGCGGCAAACACCCAACTAGCTATAACAACGATCAGCAATTTCCCTTACTTCCTATTTGTGCTTACATCTAAGCGAAAATTCCATGAACAGAGTTTTTTCCTAGAACTGTCCGTCTGTGGAACACAATATCATAAGGCTGCTTCCCGGTTCATTATAACTTGATCCTTTTCAAGTCTAATGTAAACAGGTTCTTGAAGAGTCGTCCTCTAAAAAAGTTATCAAATTTCCATTACGGTACCCATTAACCTTTATCCATGAGTGGCCTTCAGGCCTTGATGAGCTGGGACTATATGATGTAAAAAAAAAAGTATTTCGTCCTTAAAGTAAATGGATGACTTTTGTTTTTGTTTTTGTTTTTTTAGAAAATAAATACCTTATATTAGCATTCATCTATTAATTAATAAATACCAAAATCTTCATTAAAATCGGAAAATTATCTGATCTCTTGGCGTTTTCTTTTCAGTGTTTTTCAATTTTTTTTATTAAAAATTCATTTTTTGTTTCAAAGAAATTACTTTTCTTTCATTATCCATCCCTAGATTAATTTTTTTTTCCATATATATTTTTTTCTATAATGACAGAAAATAGTTAACTGAAAAGTGATATAATTTTTTTTTTCCCAAATATCATCATTGAATTTTTAGAAACTTTTCCTCTGCAACATTTCTTTGAAATTAATATAACATTGTTATGAGATATAAACACCTTGGGATAATACAATTTTGTAAACACAAAAACTGATTCATGCCTCGTATTTAAACATAGAATTATTTTGAAAATAATATTTCAAAGTTAATTTATGACAGCCATTTTTTTCTATATTGTCAGTTAGTAATTGGCATTTTACTATTCGTTTTTTTTTTGTTTTTAATTTTATAACAAAACATGAAAGACACAAACAGAATACAAAAAAGCAAACGACACAAAGGATTAAATGAAAAAAACCGTTTTCAGCATCATCAATTCGTATAAAACGATTGCTGCCAAAACTACAGCAGTGTTCCCCCCCCCTCCACAAAGGCTGACATCAGCATGAAAACGAGTTTACACTTGTGTACTCTTATTAACAGATTGTCTAAAATAATTAATCAAAACATTTTCAGAAAACTGAATTCTGATCCGTTTTTTCGTAATTCTTTGTTTGTATTCACTCTGATAAATCGACGTCATTAATAGCTTGTAAATATAAATATTTATTTTATCCTGATGCAGTCGTTATTATTAGTCGAAACATTAAAAGAAAAATGATGATTTTCTAAGGTAATTTTTTTTATTATGTACATATTATCCTGCTATTAGCAAGTACATTCTTTACTTGTATATTTGCTAGTATTTACTACACACACACAGACACACACAGACACAGACACACACACACACACACACACACACACACAAATATATATATATATATATATATATATATATATATATATATATATATATATATATGCAGAAGAACCCCGGGATACGGTAGTCCTAGGATACGTTTTCAGGTTACGATGTGCAATACGATCTTTTTCCAGCCCCTGGTTGCGATATTTGCCCTGCTTTACGGTGTTATTTATAATGTTCTTTGATTATATACATGTGTATTATATACTATACTGTATTTTGTTACTAATTTTTATGTCGTATCCCGGGATTTCACTATATATATATATATATATATATATATATATATATATATATATATATATATATATATATATATAAATATATATATATATATGTGTGTGTGTGTGTGTGTGTGTGTGTGTGTGTGTGTGTGTGTGTGTGTGTGGAGGATGTTGTAGTTTGCTTAAAACATTGTGTGTAATGTCAAAGGATGTTTTATTTTTGAAAGCAATATAATGTAATTTTTTTTTCCTCCGCCGCTTGTGCGCTTTTACAAGTATTTGAAAATACTGAATAATATCTTTTTCAGTAATTATCTTTATTACCTATTGAGTGTACAGGGTGTTGTTAGCATGGAATTTGAATTTTTGGGATTAAAATCCCATTGTCAAGGATGGCGTTAGAAAAAGATATGTTTGGTTTTATATTTTTTTCTCTCTAGTCCACCATTATTGAAATGAACGTAGATTGACGTTAAATCAATTTCGATTACAATTTTCTTTTAAAAGAAAACATAATCCTTCAATGCTATCAGTTATGTTAAATATAAGTTTGATGCTAATTTCTTGTTGAATTTGTACTTACCGCATTTTTGGTATATAATGCAAATCTTGTTTAAAATACACCCATGAATTCGGTACTAAAATTCACAATCCTTACTGCATATTTGTTACAAATAAATTTCAGTCTAGTCCTGACTTGTCCACCAAGTTTTAGCAATAAATGTTCAACAGTCGTTATTCTATTACTATTCAAATTTGTATTTACTGAATTTTTTTATCTATAATGTAATTCTTGTATAAAATGCTCTAAATGTTTAAAGCTCATTCAGGATTACACATCTTACTCATGAGACCATCACCAAATTTTCTCCAAATCCATTCCAATTAGTCACCTTATGTAAGGGGAGTCGTAACCATACCAGAAGATTATAAAAGCCACTGCACTCCAACTTACGTAGGTTATCATATCAAAATGTGGGATTATTGGTTCTTATTCGTTTGAAAAAGGGAATAAATGTTTGGTTATAATCAATAGTGAGAGCAACATAGTGGTCATTATGGAGTTTTGGTCAGTTTTGGGTAGACAAACAAGATTTTTTGATAGGTGAACAATGATTTTGACAGGATGAGACAAAAGGGGAGTGCATAAAAGTGTTTGACAATGTTGCATGTTATATCCATGGATACTTATAACACATATTTGCATATGAGTGTTGAGAGACTGTTGGATATTCAAAACTGAAACTTAGTGGATTAGTCAGGCAAAAACTGAAATTTAATTGAACCATATATTGCTTCATCGCAGAAAGAATTGCAGATTTTATAAAAAAACAAAACTTCGTGGGTGTCATGTTTTGGGGGGAGGACGAAAGGGGGCATCACACTTTATAATATGAATACAGGGATTTTAGTTTTAAAAAATATTTAAAAAGTAACAACATATTTTATAATATATGAATTCATTTTTCTATTAGTAATCAAATCAAATAAAAAAGCAAAACTACCAACCTTTATTTTCTGCGATCATTGTTAAAGTCACAAGGGATACTTCGCCATCAGAAACTTTATCCGCAAATTATTGCCAATCATATTTTCTACATTTGTCCTAGTTTTTAATTTTACATGCGTCCCTATTAACTTGCCTCTCCACGAACGCAAAGTTAAAAACGGTTAGTGTTGAATGCAGGTGAAAGACTGGACAGTTACACGGGTTTGTGGCTCTCACTGAGGAGAGTACATATTCTGAAATATTAAGCTTTACAAAGTTAATAGTAAGTAGTGTCTCTTTTCATTCGGAACTACACTAAGATGTAGAGTAGGTTGCCATTCCTTTTTTTAATTGCTCCACTTACCCTTGATCCTACCCTTTTAATGCTAGGTGCTTAGAAAGGGGGCATCAAGTACCATTTTTTAAGTCTGGTATGACTTTAGGATTGAATCTCAGTATTTTGGCCAATTACAATCATTATGCTAAATATGGATTAATAAAATAATAATAAAAATGATCACCAATAAATATTATTCGGTATACCAGTTCCATGCATAGAACCATCTGCAATCATTTAAGAAAGATAAAACAAATGTATTTTTTTCAAAAATTTTGCATCTAATAGTTTCTAAGAAAAGTAAATGACTTATGAATAGATTATGAAATATCAGAATATCTCGTTATATAAACTATGTGTACTAGTTTATGTATTTGTATGGAAAGGATTACACTCTTAAACTAATTAACCGATTATTATGAATTGTTAATTGTAAGGGTTCATAATGGATGCTATATTTAGTTTTATTTTGTTTTATGCCAAGAGGTAAAAGAGAGTAGAAGCCCTTTATAAAAATTTGAATACCTCAGAATTTGGTCGCATTTTAACAACAGATAATAGACATCAATTGATATTTCAAAATTCCAGGATTTTAAAAAGTATTTCAAAGGCTTTTTAAGGGCATAATATGGGTATAACCTCCTATTTGAAAATTAAAATATTTCAGATTTGCATTGAATTTGATCCATAGTAATTAGACACCATTTCTGCAAGATCCCTTGAATTTCAATGATGTACATGCACTGGATTCCCACTGGACAGATAGTTAACAAGGAATACTATGTTGAGATTTTTAGGGAGTTCAGAAAGAGATTCTGTCGCAGGAAGCCAGCACTCTTCGAATCAGGCTAATGTCATTTCCACCAAGGCAATGCACCAGTCCACACCTCCATCCTTGTCACAGACTATTTGATCAAGACAGGCATGAAGACAGTTCCTCAGCCTCCCTATAGTCCAGACCTTGTCCCCTGTGACTTTTGATTATTCCCTAAGCTCAAGGAAAAACTCAAGGAAGCTGTTATTATGAGACAATTGAGGAGATAAAATCGGCTGTGATAAGGATCATTGACATGCTCACACAAGAAGACAGCATAATCACATTGACACACCAGTTCCCGTCAGATCACCAAAGTTAAGCAACGTTGAGCCTGGTCATTATTAAAATGGGTGACCAATTTGGGAATTCCAGGTGCTGTAGGTGGGAGGACGTCGGCATCTCCCTGCAAGAGTTACAAAAACCTAATGTTATCATCTCCCCTAATGCGATTGGAGACCGTTTGTGAATTTCATACTCCCATCGATCTTCCTCCTTCGGAGGAAGCTGGTTAAACCCAAATAGGGTTAATGCTATTCCACACACATACACACACACACACAAGAGGATTTCCATGGGAGTCTTCCAGAAGTGATTGGAACGGTACAACAAGGGCATTGCAGCCAAAGGAGATAACTTCGAAGAGGACTAGTGTTTCATGTGTGTACTATCAATAAAAGTGTCCATACAAAAAAGTCTGGAAACTTATTTAAGGCGCCTCGTATGTAAACGATTTTGATCAAAATTGGAATAAGGAATCTAGATGTAAGGTTAAATATCATTTTATCTTGATTTTAATCTTCATAAGGATTCCTATCCTGTTTGGGGAATTAATTTCATTCATAAGTACAAAGATAAAAATCAGGCTGTGAATTTCAAACCGCTAAGAACAAAAGACACCTGATGAAGAACAACAGCTGAAACGTTGAGAAAATGACATCCAAAATAAATTTTTAAAAATATATATAAATTACGTAAATAACAAAAGATGAAAATGTTCAGAATCAAGACAGTAAGAAGAGATTTTACTCAGTTAAATACTGAAACTTGAGTTAAGAACGATATTTAACAGAGAATTGTGAACGTAGAGAAAGAGGCATTTCAAGAACTTATCTTAATGGAGAGTGTTCAGGTTACAACTTGTGCACGCTTGTCTCCAAAGATTCAACGTAAAAGGAATGGTGTTTACATGTGAACACCTCCTGTAGGCTTTGTGACAGGCAATCAATGCACATCAAACCTAGTAGGGAAACTGGTAAAAAGCGAATAGCTGCCTACGACAGCCTTCTGTTCTTTTTTTTTTTGTCACAATGCATTCAAGTTGATGTCCAAGTTTGTAAGGTAAAAGATAAAAAGATAAAAGAGAATATAGTGTTTCAGTTGATTTTCTACTAAAGGAAGAAGTGATTGAATTATCATATAACTCTTAAAAAGTAAAGGGAGACAACTACTGACCAATTAATGAGTGTCTTATACATTCCAATGAATAATATATCATATGTGGAATCTACTGAAAATGACTTGAAGCACAGCTATAATAAGCAGGACATGAATAGTAGAACAGACCTCGAAACGGCAAATGCGAAACCCTGCAAAAATGAAGGAAAACATCAGGAATGAAATAAGAGAGTTAAATCGCAATGCAGAGATTCTGCAATCTGCCATGAATAATGTTTCAGAAAGAGCACAAATATGCGAAGCTGAAAATGGACAACATTATAAAGACATCATTTTTCATAAATAAAGATTGTTTGAATGTTACATCTTTTTAAAAAAATTCTCAATGACTTAGTCAGATTGTGTTCAAATTACAGAATGATATAATCAAAAATAAAGAATCTATTTACGTTCAAAACCCTTCAGTGACTTTTTGAACACCCTGTATATTAACAAAATATAAACGATTATTATAGGATAAGAAAAACTGGGCTAAACATTAATGCAAAATTGCCATGCTATCTATCTCTACTCTGTAGGGGTGGGATTAGTTGCTTGTCGGGTTTGTTGGAGATATTTACGTCGAGGGGACACAAGTACTTGTAGTTCCTCAGAGCATTCACCATTAAAGTACTTGTAGAACAGGCAGAGGGATGCAACATTTCGTCGATGGGACAGATACTGAAGCTTAAATGACAGTTCAGGACCTATCAGGTTGGCGACTCTCTTTCGAACCCTGTCCAGAGGTGAGAGACTAGTAGCAGATGTACCAGCCCAAATGTGACAACAATACTCCATACATGGGCGAATGGTGGTCTTATAGAGGTACAGGATACTTCCAGGCGTAAGTAGCTTTCTAGCATGGTAGAGAGATCCTACCTTCTTCCCAGCACCCTTGAATCATATCAATTTTATATCTTTTCTCTTTATGCAACACATATCCTCAGTTATCACTGACTACGTCTCATTTACATAATTCATCACATTGTCTGTACATGTATGATAGACTCTTCACTTTGTTGACAATAGTAAAACTCTACTGGTAATGGTAGAAATTCTCTGAACTTAATCCATCCTCTCCTAACTCATACTATTCAACTAGCACCCTCTCTTCCCTGTACTCCAATAGTATCACCAACATAACGAAACTTCTGGATAGCCTCAATAGCCTTGTTCTTCAAATATATTTTCTTCATATTTAAGTTCTTGATTATCTTAAATTTCTGGCACACAACTATCATCTCTCATTCTTCCAGCAATTCCAATAAACTTTTTGTGTACCCAATGCTTAAAAGTATCAAAAAAAAAAAAAAATGAATGAGAAAGGAAGTTCTCTTGTTATCTTCTGTGCAAATCCATCCTTAGCATTTCCTCCCATGTTTTCCTGGACTGCCTCTGCTAGCCGACCTTGTTTCGTAAATTTTTCTGTGTTTACTAACCTCCTCCATTCTTTCAACATGATCATACCAGTGAAGTCTCCTGTTCTGCACACATCTCCCTATGCTGTCCAGATTTGATTTTCCTCATCAGATCTAAATATAGAATGCACAGGATGGAATGATAAAATTATTGCCCTAGAAAAGACAACATGATTCCATTTCCATTTGATGAAAAACAGTTTTCTTTTTTGTTGCAGACCATCTACTAGTTGGCCAATTGTGTACAAATTCCAAGAACGATAGGAGTCTTCCATCGTATCTAAAAGTGATACAATGATAAACAGGCACGATCAAAGCTGTGCTGGTGTACAACTCTTGCTCTCTACCGATCCAAGTTATAACAACAGGACCATTGCTAACACTCTTAAAGTGTATCGCTGGATTGCCATGAATAACATGGACATGCCCAGGGTGATGAAAACAGTTTCCATCCACGGTTATGGTCTTTGGTGTGGTTTCAAGTGAGGGCCACATTATGCCACCTCACATCTTCAAATCAGCTTGAAAGTCAACACCAAAATGTACCTGGATGTGTTAAAGAGTGTGATCCCCTGGTACAATCAGGTGACTGCTTACACACCCTGTGTGTGGCAGCAGGACTCGGCGCCAACCCAAGTCCAAAGAGACCCAGGCTTGGCTTCAAAAGGAGAGCTATGACTTTGTACCCTTCTTTCACTGCCCTCCCCACTTCTCCCCTGACCTGAACCCGCTGGACTACTTTGTTTGGTCATATGTCGAAAACATCATCAACATGACCTTCCACAACACCAATGACAGCCTTATCGCTGTCATCCGTCGTCGCTGAGCTCTTGCGAGAACTTTTGGAAAAGTCAGGCTCCCAGTTTCGGACCCATCTCAACGCGGTGATTGAGGCTGAATGCGGCTACATTAAATAGATGTCCGCTCTACTACATAATCAAATAAAATAAAGCTGTAAGGTTGTTTTTTTAGGGTGACACTTTTATCGTTCCGTTCTGTAAGTAATTGTCATTTTCCATTCGCTTTAAGGAAAATAGAGTGGGTGTGTAATGTAATTAATAAGAAGTTTCTTCAGTCGTATCAAGGTCTTAGTAACATCTCAGGAAGAAATCAGGCTGCTGTGAACAAAAGTGCTCGAAAATGTTTCTCTCTTCTACTGACATGGGGATATCTTCTGAAATCTTGGCTCAAAAGTACAATGGGTTCAGTGGAGGACGCTAAACCACTCAAGAATAGACATCGGGCGATCAAAAACTTTTATGAGCAATTAGGGCTTCAAAACTGATAAATTATATATGAATGCAGAGAGAAGATCTAAAAAGAGCTCGCAGAGTTCAATGATAACACTACAATATCGTTGTCTTCAAGTCCAATGTAAACAAGTTCTTATTGAATCGTCCTCGTAAATAATCCAATTATACACAATTACTTGTACAAACAATTATTGTGCAACTGTCTCAATGACTACAATACACACATTAACCCTTATTCTCGAGTGGCCTTCGGGCCTTGATAAGTGCTAACCCTTTTGTAAAAGAATGAAAAGAAAAGAAGCTAAGTAGAGGACAGCTATAGTCAAGAGTAAACCGAAGGCTCCTTATTCATTAGCTACTACATCGAGGTGTAGGCGAGGGTACCATTACATTCTCAGGATTACCCCACTTGCCCTTGACCTTCCCCTAATAATGCTGAGTGTTTAGCAAGTACCATTTTTAAGTAATTCTTATGACTTGACTGAAGATTGAACACTGTCCCCCTCGCCCATTTGCAAACGCTCTTACCATTATGCCAAAATATGCCACGTAAAGCAGAAAACTATCATGTAAAAAATGTTTGGAAAAGAAGAATTATTGTGTTAGTGTATTCAAGAATGAAAAAAAGAGTTGCTAAAAAGATGTATCAAACATGAAACCGCGAAACTAAATTTATAAAAAAAAGATTCCTTTTTTCTTCAATGTAAATTTGTGACAATTTTTCTTTTCTTGTTGTCGATTGTAAGATCCTTTTTTTTGTTATTATCTTTATTATTTTTATGTTTGAAATTTTTATCTTTAACCTCAGGTGTATTTGTCAAGTGCAGGTGAACCTCCAAATAGTATAAGATTGGTGAAGCGAGAAATGCTAGACAAGGGAGATAACCTCATTAACAATTCCAAAGATAACAAGATGAGACAGAAGGACGAGGAAAAATATCCGATTATAAAAGAAACAAAATAATAGATGACATCTTTTCGTATTAATCTTTATATTTGTTTATCATTATTTCCTTGTTTTCTAGACAAAATAATCGAATCAGTGACTTATCGATACAAGACTCAATCAATTAGAAGATGTCTCTGTTGCTAGTAATACTTATTTGAATGTCTTAGGAAATTTAGTCTGTGTAACTTTTTTAGATTCTCATTCCCTCTCCACTTTCCGTTTCTCCGTGAAATTCAAACTTTTATCTTTTCAATTAAATCATCTTTGGAAAAAAATCCATATATATATATATATATATATATATATATATATATATATATATATATATATATATATATATATATATATAATCATCCACATACAGTACTGTTTCGCTGTTTCACAGCTCATCAGTGCAGCTAGACAAGCAACTACTGCAAGTCAGGATCAGAACCCGATCACCCAACCGACAGTCAGAGCTACTAACCGTAGCGCTATATGGTTCTCGACAATAATTCTTGGCCTGAAGACATAATCCTTCAATGCGTGTGATTACAGAAACATATATGCACATATGTAGCCATCAATGTTTGTATAAATAAATTTAATAAATTATATATATATATATATATATATATATATATATATATATATATATATATATATATATATACAGGGGGTCCCAAAAGAAGCTGATGGTTTAAAAAAATTCATAACTTTCTTAATTTTTCATATTTTGTTTTTATTTTTTCAGATCATCTAGAGTAACCCTTCCAAGGTCATCATGAGTCGTTACACTACCAAGGAGTGGATATTTATTGTAGACTCGTATTTTTGGTTGAATGAGTCAATATCAGAAACTCAAAGAGAATTTCGACGAAACTTAAACACAAGAAATTCCCCTACTCCCAATGCAATAAAAGCTATGGTGGCTCGATTTCATCAGCAAGGGTCTGTATGTGACCTCCCTAAATTTGGTAGACCCCGTAAGGCAAGAAGTGATGAGAATCGTCAGAGATTAGCAAAGAGTGTTGCCGAGGATCCATCCACATCAGTAAGAAGGAGATCAAGTCAAATTGTAGTCTCTCGATCATCTCTTCACAGAATGCTTCGTGAAGAGGGCAAATTTCCATATAAAATTCAATTAGTGCAAGAGCTTCAGCCAATAACAATGGACAATGTCCTGCAGAGAGCACAAGAGTGTGAAAATGAAAATGGTGGACATTTGAGTTACATCATTTTTCATAACTAAAATTAGACCTTGTGAAAAACATACCCTAGATTAAGTTGTGTAAATAAAAATAGAATAAGTAGACTATTATATCTTACTATATCTCAAAAAAAATCACGGAGAGGCTCATCTACCTACATATGAAAATTGGTAAGCATAACTGTAATATCAAGGAAGGTAATCAAATTTAAAATCCGTCAGCTTCTTTTGGGACACCGTGTATATATATATATATATATATATATATATATATATATATATATATATATATATATATATATATATATATATATATATATATATATATATATATGATATATATGCTTCCTTCAGTCTTGACAAACTATGGATACCCATGGTAAAGTTGCCTGCATGTGAAACTTTTGTGGCAAGAGTTGCACAATCTCCAACCACACCTTTTCTGAGTCGACATTGTTGAATACCAGTGGCAAGTGGAGGTTCAGGACGACTGGAAACAATGTCGAGATAAGTGGAAAGTACATACAGCACCTAAAATTCCCAAATGGTCACCCATCTGGTACTAGCCAGGCTCAACGTTGCTTTACTTCGTTGATCTGACAGGAACTGGTGTGTCAACATGATTGTGCCGTTTGAGCTGTGATACAGCGAAACAGTACTGTATGTGGATGACTATAATGCTCCCTATATTAGGGAAGTGATAAACAAATTATCATGAGCATATAAAGCGATGCTCTTTGTGTAAACAAATTGAGCTTAAGTATTTGGACAATGTCAAAACATTGTCAATTCACAATTATAGCAGCAACCATATAGTGCAACGGTTAGAAGCTCTGACTGTCATTTGGGTGATTGGGTTCCGATCCTGGCTTGAGGCAGTTGCTTGTCTAACTGCACTGATGAGCTGTGAAACAGTGAAACAGTACTGTATGTGGATGACTATATATATATATATATATATATATATATATATATATATATATATATATGTAAGATAGATAGGAATATAGCAAGTAGATCAATTTTGGATTTTGAAGTTTATTTCATATATTTAACTGAATTTTCAAACTTATTTTTTCCTGATTGAAACAATCTAATGGGTAATACCAGCGTTACATTTTTCCCATATATATATATATATATATATATATATATATATATATATATATATATATATATATATATATATATATATATACGAAGATCGTTCTAAAAGTAATGTAATCTATATTTCAATTCTACCCAAATGGATCAGAGGGGATTGCAAATCGCATTGTATCAATAATAATTGAAATTATGCCTTCATGACCTGATGGTGATTATGTATTAAATTTTGGAGCTTGAAAAGTCGCTCGTTTTAATGGTACCACTCCCGTCTTCATAGCTCTTCAACTTTTGTTTTTTTAGTTAAAAAATAGGGTGCATTACTTTTGAACCGACCCTCGTATATATATATATATATATATATATATATATATATATATATATATAAATGAGATAAGTCACAGATTAAAGATCAAGTGAATTTTCCTGTCAGATATTACATTGATATTACTTTCAGGACGCCCCTAGCCAAAAAGGTAAAGCTCAATATATAAAAATAGAGCAATATATAGTTTGAACATTGACTCACTATCTGATGCAATATCTCCGCACCCCCAAAGACTCTGAATTTCCTCTATCAACGGATCTTTATATCGCCAAAGAGGACGATCATCTCATATGCCCTTCGGAATAACGGTATGGGACAACCAAATACTCTGGATATATTGGATTACTCAATCACTTCTCGTTCTCCCCTTGGATCACTACTCGTCCGACCTGGCAGTAATATCCCGGAAACTATTGAACTCATTCTGATATTGGACTGCCCAGGTTGTATGATATCTTTTTTCCATGACTTCTAAGCACCATCTAAATAACTTTCAAATAAAATTTCCAATATATGTGCTGAAAAGCAAAATATTTTTTTATTTATAGCTGAACATTTTGCTAATTGCATTTCATTGCCTTTGATGATATGAGCCATTATTGAAAATCCATGGATTAAAGAAATAAATATAATCTTTCTCCCTATATTCCTTGTTTAAAACAATAAATTCTTAACTTGAAGATATTTGTATATATTTTAATCGACAGAATTTAACTGTAATCATAAAACTAATATATATATATATATATATATATATATATATATATATATTTAGTAATGTGATTGATAATTTAAAATTCAAATTAGAATTAAAAATTAAAAATCTGTTTCATAAGAAGGAACAACAACAAAGTCAATAATTTGTACGATCTTTTCGGAAACGATGTTTTTATTGTGATAGACATTAAGCTACGGACAATAATTTTGGCATGTATTTTTTTTAAACAAAGTCTCCTCATCAAGTATTGGGTGGGTTTTTTATTTATGTAAAAGACACCATAAATAAACCTAGCAATTTTTAAGTAAGGCAGATGTATCTTTCAATTGTTCGCCTTTTGAAAACCGTAATTATCGTCAAAGCATCCATTTGGATGTTGATTGTAGCTTATAAATGTACGAAAATTACAACGAGCACTGTTCTTTTCTTGTATTTTAATTAAATTAGTAATTTACTATCACATAAAAAGACACTCTGCTCTTTAGACTACTGTTCTAACCCCCTTTAAATTATATATATATATATATATATATATATATATATATATATATATATATATATATACATTTATATATGTATATATAGGATAAAACCATAACAAAAAAATATTGCTTTTTAAAAAATTTTGTTTTTATTACATTTTCACCCCAAACAAGGCACATTGCCACTTTGGTGTAGGAGGCCACTATCAGGGGCAACAACTACTGGGATACTATGTAGGGATTTGGGCAGCAAGATGTTGGTTTACGTTACACTTGAACTCCTGCACATCAGTACAGTTGGGGAAGCAGGGACCTGGAATGGAATTCCAAAGTCTACTACTGGAGTAGAAAGATCTTTTACATCTAGGGATCTCTACTGTGTGGGGATGGGATTTAGCTGCCTGTCGGGTTTGTCGAGGGTGTTTACGTCATGGGGGCACAAGTGCTTGCAGTTCGTCAGAGCATTCACCATTAAAATACTTGTAGAACAGGCAGAGGGATGCAACATTTCGTCGATGGGACAGAGGCTGAAGCTTAGATGCCAATTCAGGGCCTATCAGATTGGCGACTCTCCTTTAAACCTTGTCTAGGAGCGAGAGACTAGTAGTAGATGCACCAGCCCAAATATGACAGCAATACTCCATACATGGGCGAATGGTGGCCTTATAGAGGTACAGGATACTTTCGGATGTTAATAGTTTTCTAGCATGGTAGAGAGAGCCTACCTTCTCTGCAGCAGCCCTGGCAATGCTTTCAATGTAATTGTTCCAACTCATGTTTCCTGTAAACGTTGGGCCAAGGAGTTTGAAAGATATGCTCTCAGATAAAGAGCCGTTGGCTATTACTATTGGTGGTAGAGAAGGTTTCTTGTAATTGTTGAAGGAAACACGTTTAGTCTTGACGGCATTGAATGTGACCATCCATTTTTGTCCCCATTCCACTACAGATTGGAAGTCATCCTCTAGTGTTTCTGCCATTTCTGTTCATTTATTTTCCTGTCATGGTTGTTATAGAGTGTGGTGTCATCAGCATATATACCCATCTCAGAGGAAATTTTGTTGGGGATGTCATGAATATTAGGAACAATAGAGGTCCAAGGATAGACCCTTGGGGCACTCCTGTATTTATATCATATTGTTTAGATGTACGACTGTCGAGGACAACCTGGATTTTTCTCTTATCTAAAAAGGATTTAATTATGTTAAGTATTCTTCCAGTGATACCGTATGATCTAATTTTCTTGAGGAGAACCTTATGCCATACCCTGTCAAAAGCCTTAGATATATCTAGAGCTAGCGCTCTGCCCTCCTCCGTTTTGTCCAGTGAATGATATATACATTCAGAGATTACAGTTTGGATGTCTGCTGTAGAACGGGCTTGTCTAAATCCATATTGTTGGTCAGTTAGAAGTTTAGCATCTGTAAGGTGATGGACTACAGCATGGTTAATTAAGGTCTCAAATATTTTGGCGAAAAGTGGGAAGAGGCTAATGAGACGATGATTTACTGGGTCAGTTCTTTCGCCAGAATTCTTGAATACTGGTACCACAGAAGCAGTTTTCCAACAGCCCGGAAAGCAAGATTCATTAAGGCATTTGTTGTAGAGTTTGGAGAGAACTGGAGCTACTTTGAGGCTGCTTTTCAAAGACAATAATTTGTTTTAGAATAGTCTGCTTGTTTTTATATATGTAAAGAGAGAGAGAGAGAGAGAGAGAGAGAGAGAGAGAGAGAGAGAGAGAGAGAGAGAGAGAGAGAGAGAGAGAATAATACAGATTAAATGATTTGTGGTAGTTAAGATCAATATTATAAAGAGTAAATATTTTTTAATTCTATTTATTTATTTTCATTTATTTTTTATGAACAGTAGAATTTTGAATAAAAAAAAAATCAGACTTTAACAAATTTAAGTTAAAACTCAAAAGGTCCAAATATACAAGACATTAATTTAAAATAACTAATCAAAAAGAAAAATGGCCGCAATACCGAAATCGGAATACAAATAAAGTTTTTAATATATGTTCAAATAATAACTGTTTTTATCAGTTCAAAATGGCAAAATGATTTATTAATGTTCAGTTCAACACTAATCTTATTTGTTCATCTCTATCTTTACTCACATATACAAGGCACTGTGTGTGTGAGAGTTCCCTATGAACTATAAAATGGCTGGGTCAATTTTTAAAAAATTCACAAAAATTTATTTTATGTGTCAGAGAATGTCCTTAGATAGGTTTTGTATTGGAATGCTCCCGATAAGAATCGCACTCGATTATCGAAAAAATCCGATTGAACAAGGAACAGTCTGATTTTTACCAAAGCTAACATCCTTATACAATCTAACATTGCAAGTGCATTTAAGAAATTTCATCACCGGACAAACAGAAGGGTCCGGCATATAAAATAAACAGTAGGTTCTGTGATAAGATAAAGGCATGTTCAAGATGACTGTTTCTGTTTAAAGCCCAAGTGAACCATGATACTTGACCTTTGCATTTTAAACTTTAATTCAAGCGATTATATAAAAATATCTTTATAAAATTAACAGTACGTTTTCTACAGTGTAATGTATTGTGGACTAATTCATTGCATGGAAGCATTTTAAGCTTTCTCCTAGTAGACCATGATGGGTTTCCGACTAGAGTAGGCAGTCGATTAATTTGATTGAAAAATTTTGTTGACAATAAAACTGTTATAAGACTGAAACATTCATTGATCTTCATTCAATCCCGGGCAACGTCGTGTATCCTTGCTAGTTTAAAACTATATATTTGTTATCCATTTATAATTTATTACAAAACATTTATGACTGTATAGTTTGTTGAATTGGTTTTCGTTTTTTTTTTATCTTTTAATTGAAAAGCGTTTCAATATCATCAGTTGTTTAAGCAGGACTACATAATTTTTAAAACAAAGTGTAGTAAAATACATTGTGCTAGTGCGTATAACAGGGTATAACGATAATGAATGAAAATTGGCAAGTCAGAATCAAAGTCTGACATGTCAGCTTACCTGCTATTTAGGTCCAATTTTAAAAATCTCACAAGTAAATTTTAAAAGTTCTGATGATTGTCTGAATATTTTTGACTGCATAGTTTACTGGTTTTGTTTCGTTGTTTTATTTTATGGTATGTCAATTCCTTTCCGGTTATTTAATGTAGAAGTCAGTAACTTGGGGGGGGGGGGAAGAGAATTATACTTTAATTTCTTTCAATTTTAAAATATTTTCTCATGGAGTTTGGTTTTATTGTTTATAGTATATCAAGCCTAATTTATTTAATGCTGAATCAAGTAATTTCGGAAAAAAAGTTTTTATGCTCCAAGTTCTTTATATCTTGAAATATTTATCCATGGTGTTTACTTTGGCTTTTTTTTGTAAAAGAAAATTGTTGATTTTGGTTTTGACTTTGCAGAACATGATTGAGTTTTACAAAGGGAAAAGAAAAAAAAAAACAATAACATCAATGTTTGGTGCATTTTAATCGGGAAGCGCGTATCTTCAGACAGGATAATCTGGTAGCACTAGATGCCCTTACAGGTATTACCACTCTAGGCAAAATTGAACCTGTGTGCAATGTTAACTAAGGGACAACTCCACATCTCCCACAGTCCCAAATGAGGCTTTACCATTAGATGCCTTTTAAGGTCATACTTAGGACCATAGTTTATCGAAGAAGAAGGGTTCACCGATGTCGAGACCATAAGAATAATCATATATTAGTGCTCTTTTTGCTTGTGTTTGTTGCTGGGGTTTTTTTTTTCAGCTCTACTAAAAATGATCCTGGAAAATAAAAGTGTCTTTGATTTTGTGTAAAGCAGTGGAACAATGCAGAAACAAATCTACATGGAAATCAGGTGTTAGTTAATGAATTCAAAGCAGGATTCAAAAAAAAAAATGGCAGAAAGAAAAGCAGGTAAAAGCTAACATTAATTGTATTGTATTCTAGCTGTAAGATCCTCGTTAAAAGCCTGTTTTTTATCTACAAGGTGGAGAAAAATAAAAAGTGATATTAATACTTACGTTTAAGTTATATCCAGAAGATGAAATTCGATGTTTTAAAAACATTTTTATACTGTACTATATGATTTCAAATAAACGTTATCTCGAAACAGTCGTAAACTGTTATATTATTGCTGTTTAGCTTATGGCTGATTTTATACAGATTTCTAATAATCAGAAATATATATGTCTCTTTTACTCATGATTATCTTCCTCATACCAAAACCTATATTTAATTTCTTCTATAAAAGTAGGAACTATGATGAGAAAGATTAGCTAAAGAAGGTAACAGTTGCTTAGAGCCGATGTTTCCCAGTCAAGAGAGCGGTTACAAAATTATTAGAAAAAATAATATTTTAAGTCATAGTTATCTAAGTTGCTCCCCCTTTTACTAGAAGTGGTTGTTTAGTGAGTGAGAAAAGGACGGGGGGGGGGGGGGTAAACAAATAAACCTAACATAACAAAGCTCATTATTATTAATGTTTTCTTCTGACTACAATT
Organism: Euprymna scolopes; assembly: GCF_053919585.1. Lineage (NCBI taxonomy): Eukaryota > Metazoa > Mollusca > Cephalopoda > Sepiida > Sepiolidae > Euprymna > Euprymna scolopes. Next base: position 15,877,540 of record NC_136485.1, read on the forward strand.
ATATGTTCATAAAAGATTCTTTCTTCCTAAATTGTGTACGTGCCTTCGTTATTATCAATGTGGAGAGATTAGCAGAAAGGGATACCAGACACAATCCTCACTTGTGTCAGGCTCCCAAACATCCAGACTATTTGCTTTGCTGGGTTGATCATGAAGCCCACATGCCAGACTACAGACTGCTCAAGAAAGCTCTATTTGGTAAGTTCAAACACGGCTAGAGCTCCCTTGATGTCCAGAGAAAACAATTTAAAGACACTTTGAAGGCATCAATGAAGGCTTTCAATGCTGATCCATTATCATGGAAGCAGACAAATAGAATCAAGTGATAGGTAGCTGTTGCGACAGTGGCCGCCAATATGAAAGGGACAGGGAAGTTGTTGCAGAGAAGTGCCGACAAGACAGGAAGAATAATGCTTTGAAGCCCTCGACATCTGCTACCATTCCCTGTTCTTACTGCAGCAGAAATTTCAAAGCAAAGATTGGGCTTATTAGACATCTCGGCACTCACCAATGATGAGCTCTTGACCTCACCCTCCAGGATGATTAGATAGTCCTCGTTATTCCAATGGATGAACAACAATATAAATGCTATTATTTAAGCCTTAATATATACCCTAAGGTGTTCAGTACAAATAGATGGACAGTAGAAACAGTTCAAGGACAATTTGAAGGTCTCCCTCAAAAAGTTCGGTTTATATTCTAACTTATGGAAAAAAACTAACGCAAGGCAGCTCTTCCTGGTTTGCCGCAAGCAATTGCTGAATCCATACACAATGAAGAACGTGGGAGGAAACGTGACATTAGAAAATACAGAGCAATCAGCACCACTACTACAGGTGTCTAACAAGCAGGAAATACTTTAGAGCTTGAATCGATCTAACAAGCCATCTTGGAACTCACAGAACAATTGCATGATCATGATCATCTTCGCAAGCGATGTACGAACATCATTACAGACAGAACATTAATAACATTTTTTTATAACGGATGCTCATTCCCAGCACATCCTTTGAAATATAGTTTTTTCCTAGTAATCCGTGAATAATGAATTATTTGATTGAATTAAAATAAACCAACCAATTAATTACTCACGGATTTTGCCATATATATATATATATATATATATATATATATATATATATATATATAAGATTTGTTGTTGCCATTTTTTGCTAAATTAACAACTTCGAAACACTGTTATTTTAATATTTTCCGCCACCTTAGCAGTTTTTTTTAAAGAGTTATAAGCTCTTCTTGTTATTCATATATATATATATATATATATATATATATATATATATATATATATATATATATGTATATGTATATGTATATATATATATACATATATATACATATATATACATATATATATATATATATATATATATATATATATATATATATATATATATATATATAGGCGGCAAAAGAAAGTCCGCACTTGTAATTTTTTCAAAAACTGGAAATTTAAGCTAAATTGAATGCAACTGTTTAAACAACATATACCTAATTTGATTCGCCTTTAATTCTTCTATAATTTTACCTGTTCATATTTGACTTTTAACTGAAATATTCTAGTGGTCACGTTAATTTAAAAAATAACTTCAAATTGAGGGGGAAAAAGAAAGTTTCCACCATGGAAAATTGTTACTTAAATGTAACTTTAGGACATTTATGCAACACAAATACGACAGGAACACAATGAACTAGTTAGTTAGGCATGGTCTTCATTGTATCTGACGAAGTCCAGATGGCGCTTTCTGTTCTTTACAGAAATTATTGGCTTGCATCTTGCAACATATCCTCGCAAATTAAATTCCTTTAATCTGTTCCTGACAGTAGAAACAGACCACTTTTTAACAAGATTGCACTGTTGTTGGATTTGGGGAGCCGTTTCAAATCTGTTTCTTAGGCTGCGGATCTTGATAGCATTGCCTTCCCTGTTAGAAGTAATTCTAGTACGATTAGATTAATATACACACATATTGATTGCGACGTCTTTTCAGATAAGTGCCACTCCCCCAGTTACTGAGCGTCCATGTGCCCAAAGATAACTTTACAGTTTTGCCAGCAACTTTCATACGCTCAAGCAGACATGATATCGATGACGGTCATTCATTTGGATGAAACCACTTTCATGTAATTAACAAGACCTGCCCTGGACAACAGCCCGGTCACATACTTCAGGTTAAGGGGTCATAATAGGGGTCAAAGTTAACAAAATTGACCGCTTTTTTTTTTTTTGCTCAACATACACCTCTAAACACCCGGGCAACGCCGGGCTGAAATACTAGTATATATATATATATATATATATATATATATATATATATATATATATATATATATATATATATATATATATATATATATATGTCAACGCGATTATACCGTATATATGGCATAATCGCTTTGACACACCGGTTCTTGTCAGATCACTGGAGTTAAGCAACGTTGAGCCTGGTTAGTATCAGATGGGTGACCATTTGGGAATTCTAGGCACTGTGTGTGCTCTTTTCTTATCTCGGCATTTGTTTCCAGTCGTCCTGTACTTTACTTGCCACTGGTATTTAACAATGTCGTCTCATCAGGAGAGGTGTGGTTAGAGATTGTGCACCTCCTGCCACAAAAATATCACGTGCAGGCGACCCTTCGTGGGTATCCTTAGTCTGTCCAAGACTGATAGAGCCTGTATATACACACACATACACACATGCACATACACACATATAACTTCTTGATTGTTGATCATTATCTAATGATGACAATCTTCTTATGGTGAGTCTGCTGATGTTTAAATAATCCAATCCTGCACCCAAGGTATGGTCATAGATTAGGCATTTAGGCATGTGAAGGGTGCAGCAGATATTGCATGCCTCTTTGCACGTTTTATTGTATGGCCCTTTATCCGCTGCTTTTCAATACAGTCTCCTCCCTGTAAGCAGAAGGAGCTGCAGTGATCCCAGCAGGAAGCAAGTTCCTCTGGTGAAGAGAGATCTATTCGATATCTCTTCAGGGATCTCCTGATGTGGTCTTTGAAATGCTTCCTCTGTACACCGGCACAGCGTCAGTCTTTGAGTAATTGACCATAGAGGATTCTACATGTCATGGTAGCCCAAAGAGGAAAACATTCAACTGTGCTGAACTCGACAGTAGTGACACCTGTGACAACTTTTGTCGACTCCTAGCTGAGAAGGTCCTGGATATGACCTTAAACTATATCCAGTGGTGAGGCCCCAGCTTGTGGGCTTTGGGGAGTGTGGAGCCACCCTTTAATTACCATTGCTCCCAGATCCACTCTGACCCAAAGTGGTAGTACCTGTTAGGGTCCCAACTATGGGTTAAATAGAAACCGACTTGAAAACAACAACTATATTCTATTAAAAATTTTTTCTTCAAAATCTTTGGATTCGGCATTAAATAACCCGAAAAGGGTGGATATGTCGTAAAACAAAAATAACCAACCAACCAATCAACCTAGCTGAGAAGTTGGCAGGCATAGAACAGCTGATCAGCTCAGGGTCTGAGATAAGAAGTGGACGTCTCTGTTCACCATCCTCCTTGACACTGCATCCCAAGCCATTGATTTCAAAACCAAAAACACAAAGACACACATACATATAACAGCCAAGTCAAACAATGAGTAACTAATGAACATTAAAAATGCAGGCTCACTTAAATTCTGTGCATAGGATGCTCAGATTAAAAATGACTCTTATGACACTGGACTTGTAATATTCTATTTTCAACATGAAGCATGGTTCATTTGGTCTGATGAGAAAAGCGAGGGTAGCAGCTATTTTTTTTTTCCTGATATCAATTATCCATTCCTACTATACTTTGCTTTATAAAAAATATCATCATCGAGAAAAAATGTATCTCGGTTATTTCTTACATGAGAATAAAATTAGAATCAAGCCAAAGTTGATGTTGCGTTTGAACTGAAATTCTTGAAATCTCAACAATTTTTCTTGCAAACTAGCTATGCCTCGACTGAAGCTTTTACTACAGAAATTCTGCTGCTTTTTTAAATGCAAATGTTTTTTAAACGCAAATGTTTTTTAAACGCAAATGTTTTGTATGTTGAAACTCTTAAACAGTGATACTCACTAGGTTCGGTTCAATTTGTTAATATTAAAGGTTTCAAAGAAGGAAGCAACAAAATCGTAAGGAACTGAATATAAAAAGAAATTATAAATGTTATTAAAAGACAAAAAGTAAACAAAAATAAACAGTTTAGAATAAAAATTTGAACATAAAAATGACAAACAAAACTTTTTAAAAAAAAAACATAAATAATTTTAAAAAAATACTAAATTAAAAAAGAAAATAAAGAAAATACAAAAATAAATTATAAATGTTGTTATTAAAAGACAAAAATTAAACAAAATAAAAATTAACAGTTAAGAATAAAATTTGAACATAAAAAATGACAACCAAAAAAAAAGATTTTTTTAAACATAAATAATTTAAAAAAAATACCAAATTAAAAAAGAAAATAAAGAAAATATAAAAAGAAATTATAAATGTTGTTATTAAAAGACAAAAATAAATACAAAATCAGTTTAGAATAAAAATCTGAACATAAAAAAATCACAAATAAAAAATAAAAATAAACAGATAAATAAATTTAAAAAGATGCCAAATTAAAAAAGAAAAAGAAAATATAAAAAGAAATAGATGTTATTATTTAAAGACAAAAAGTAAACAAAAATAAAAAAATCATTTCAAAATAAAAAATGAACATAAAAAATGATAAACAAAATAAAAATAAAAAAGATAAATAAATTAAAACATAGGAAAATCGAAAAAAAAATGAAAAAACGGAAATTTAAATATTTATAATAAAAGAAACTGAAAAGAAAAAAAGTAAATTAAAATAAATTCATAAAAAATTAACGAATTGAAAATTGTACGAAATTTTAATAAAGAAAATCTCTGATTGATTATTAAATGAAAAACCACTGACGATGTAGACAAAGTCAAGATCAAAGTGTAGTATCTGTTTGGGACAAAAGTTAAATAAAAAAAAACACTTGATATAAAATTGAAGAAAAAACAATTTTTTTTACTAATGGGTCACCCCTTATCAAGACTAATTTCTTATTTTTGAATATTTTTGAGCTTTTATAAATTAGTAAAACAAAACAGTTGACAGTCAATCCGAGGTATTGACAGAATAACATACAAGACAAAGTAATTTTCTATCTAATTTTTAGTTAATAGTGTTTTTTGATCTAACCAGTAGTCCACAGAAGACTATCACTAAAAACTGTTATCAATTATGTCACCATGTATCCAAATTCAAGTCTACTACCATAGATTAAATAAAGTGTTTAATTCGAAATTTTGCATCGATTCCAAAGTTTAACAAGATGCATCTAGAGAAGGTTGGAGGCTACATCGGCTGAAACGTTGTGAGAATAATAAATAAGCTAAGAATATTAGTTCGAATAATCCAAACGATACATATTGCAGGATGTTTTTCAACATTTGCTAATCGCTGTAGTATTCATTGTGTTGTCTTATTTGCTTGCATTGACGTTGTCATACAACAATAAGCTGTTGAGACTCTTTAGAGACTTTTCATATGACTGAAAATGACTGCAAAATGTAGCCAATCAATTTCGCTATAAACAATTGTTTTACCATCTCAACACGCCAGTTATACGTACACATAAAATGTACACATTAGAAAAGAAAGAAGAATTGTATTAAAAGTTTGGTACTAGCACATCCTTTGAACCAGGTGTAATTTAGCATTTGTTCGGCTTTCTCCTCGGAGCATGACGTCAACAGCCGAATTATGCCGAGCGTCGCCGATGAAATTATAACAATGCTACGTAAAAGAAAATAGCAAAATGTTAAATGTTGAAACATCAAAAAAAAAAAAAAAAAAGAAAGAAGAAAAAAAGAAAAACCTAGTGTAATTTTTAATTTTTATTAACTATGTGAAGAAAAGGTTATAAGGAAGCAAATAGCAAAAAAAAAAAAGGAAAAAAAAGTAAATTCTTTATTACCAAGTTATTTTTTTAATGAAATTTTTAGGGTGCTTTTTTGTTTAGGATGTTCCTCTCCTACCCCCTTCTCTTGTTAACGTAAAATTTTCACTCAGAAAGTATTAGTTCGGTGGAAAACTAATATTGTTTTATATAAATATTTGAATGTCAAAAAACGACATTATTTCTGCACCAACCTAATATCTGGTTTTAGCAAGATGAAGCATACTTTCACCGCTCAAACTTTTCTGAGGATCAAATGAGAGAGACATTCAGAGTAATAACTTGATTCGAGTAGGCACTTAGTACGCCTCAGGTGTCTTTCTATGAAACTACCTTAAAAACAGAGCTAAGCAAAGGAATTCTGAGCCATCACAAACCTGAAAAATGCCATCAAAACGGAGGTCAGAGAAATACATTGGTTAGTTTTCAAGGATGTCATGGAGACAAGTGTTTCGCGTCCAGAAATGCAAACATCCTCATAAATGCATGCTTTAGAATAAAAAGAAGTTCTAAAGATTCATATTGAATATGATGTTTTATGATGTTTTATAATGTTTCATGATGTTTTAAGCGCAATTAACGAGAAGAATTTAATTTAATTAATTCAGAAAATTTAGAAATTAAGCCTATTGAAATTTGAGGTCAGTTTTAGGGTCAGCCGACTAAGCTTTAGAAATATACTGATGATGTACAAATTTATAACCTTCATAGTAACTCGACTGTTTAAAATGGTATTTCCTTTGTTTTAGGTGGGGCAAACTTGGTTTCAAATGAAATAGTATGTTCCGGATCCTTGACTTCAAATGGATTTTGGTAGCAAGGTTAGTTGATTCAAAATTTTAGTTGATGACAAATACTCAAAAGATAAAGGATTATAAGGAGAAAATACTTTTCTTCTTTTTTATTTCCAAATTGACCGAACTTGCGAATCCAATGATGTTAAGCTGTGTATTTTAGTCTTGCATTTGAATGTTGTCTTATCCCATCAATACCGCAATTATACAAAGGGACTCTATAAATAAATAGCAATTAAGTTAGTGTAAATTTTGATAAGAGCCATGGTTATCCAGTTTTGTAAAACAGAATTATTCCCAGGATTGAATGAAAAAAGGATGACGTAAGGTTCAAGGCATAGGCAGAGATCAAACGCCATAGACAAAAATAAAGATAAAGAGAGACAATAAAGAATGACGCCACATTTTCAAGGTAGAGAAAACTAAGATTTTACAGAGCAGTTCTCTCTGGGAAGCCATGCGAACGAGATAATGCAGAATAATATAAGGCGAATGTTACTTTAATAGCTGTCCGTCTGCATCTCTCATTTCTTAAACTAGAAAGTTTAGTTAAGAAGTAAGCAATTAACTAAGATAACATTAGTCTCTCTCTCCTTAGTAAATTCTCTCCAAATAAAACCTTGAAGAAAACTCAGCGAACGCCTCTTTGTGTCTTTCCTGCATAAAAGAGGTACCGTTCGTCTAGCACCACTAATGACGAATCACAGCCAAAAGAAAAGAGGAAGATGAAAATAGTCATGCAACGAACACTAGATGAGACAGTGAGCATGAAAAGAAGTAGAAAGTGCATAAAACACCAGCATGTAACAACACCTTGCACATGTATGCACAACGACGTTTATTTTTGTCTATTGATTGCTCATTAACGAAAACATTAAATGATAAATAATTTTACCCTGAAAAAACTAAATTTCAAAGGTTTTTCAGCTTGAACATAAATGTAAATAACAAAGTGGGGTTTTCAAATACTTCCAGAGGAAAATTCTGTATGTTACTATGGCTGACATATTTACCTATATATAGGGCAGAACGATAAAATTGTTGCCCTAGAAAACATGACATGGTTCCATTTCTGTTTGATCAAAACCGATTTTTTTTTTGTTGCAGACCATCTACTAGTTGGCCAGTTGTGTACAAATTCCAAGAACGATAGGAGCCTTCTATCATATCTGAAAATAATGCAATGTTTAACGAGCGAGATTGAAGATTCACTGCTGTACAACTCATGCTCTCTACCGATTCAATTTATGACAACAGGACCATTGCCAGCACCTTCAAAATGCACATCTAGACGGTTTAATGCCTGAGGGCACAACGAAGCTCAACGAAGTTTATCGCCATGGTTATGGTCTTTGCTGTGGTTTCAAGTGAGGGCCACATCATGCCACCTCACATCTTCGAAGTCGGCTTGAAAGTCAACATCAACGTGTACTTGAATGTGCTGAAGTGATATGTGGTAATCCCTTGGTGCAATCAGGTGGCTGCTGGCAGACCCTGGGTATGGCAGCAAGAGTGCTACGACTTTGCACCCTTCTCTCACTGACGACCTCTTCTCCCCGATCTGAACCTGCTGGACTACTTCGTTTGGTCATACGTCGAGAACATCACCAACATGACCTCCCACAACACCAAAGCCAGCCTGATCACCGCCATCCACCAAGTATTTGTTGAGTTCCTGCCGATGTTTGTGGAAAAGGCATGCTCCTAGTTCCGGACCCGTATCAAGACGATGATTGAGACTGAAAGTGGCTACATTTATTAAACGTAAGCTCTACTACATAATCAAGTTACCTGAATTGATTTTCTAAATAAAAGTTTTAAAATAAAGCTGTAATATTGTTTTCTTTAGTGCAACAAATGTATTGTTCTACCCTATATATATATATATATCTTTGGTTTTTCTTTTAGTGAGAGGTACTTATGACTTATGACTTCGTTTTATTATTTGTGTTGGTGGATGTGCGATAATCCTATGTTCTGGCTTTTTCGAATTGTTTAACAACAACAACAAGATAACAAAGTAATACTGTCTAATATCGAAGAAAAAAAGACACAAATTCTTAGCTGCTATCAGTTCACCCCCCCCCCCACCAAAAAAAAAATTAAACACTGCCCTCTCTTCATATTATTACCCTGTCACATATCCACTTACGTATCTTGGTATAACTTGCATTCGACCTTTTAGACGGTCACTTAATTATCCGGATATAATGTCGGTCATTTCTTGTTACCATTTATTCCAAAGAAAATAGGAATCATTCTCGTCATTTTGACATATCATTCTGAAATGAACTTACGAATAATAATCTCTCTCATGCTCTCTTTCTCTCAATCTGCACTGCCTACTTGTGCAAAACTATAATAAATGAACTATTATATAACCATATGCTAACACTGAGGCTGAAACAATTGTATGTGAGCTGTTTTTAATAAAGTATTAATATTTTGAAAATATTTAACTGTATGGGTGTCTGTTCTTTGTCAGGTGGTATTTTTAATATCTTTAGCTCTCTCTCTCCCTCTCTCTCTCTCTCTCTCTCTATATATATATATATATATATATATATATATATATATATATATATGTACTTCAGAATAATTTTTTTATTTAACAATCAGTTGGTATGGAAACCTGTGATTATAATATTTACAAAATATTACTGGCAGTAATATTCTATAAGTTATCCCATCTAAATAAGAATTGCTCGATATGCAAGATAGAGCAAATAAATTAAATTGTTATTGAGTTTCATATCAAAGATTTTTATTATTCTAAGCAAGACAAAGAATACTTTTGAAAATTAATCTCCTTAACCTATAGGGTTTCGATGTCTACCATCTCATCAGAGGAGAGAAAACATTAGCAAATGTTTATAAAGGTGTGTACGCTATTTGCTAAAGTCAGTGAGACATGGAAAGTCAAAGTCAAAATAATTAATTAGAAGTCATGTAGCAAGAGGATTTGAAGAAAAGGATATGAAAATTGTAGATCCAGATTGCGTGGTAAAATCCATGGTGGACGTTCTTTACAGCAGTTGGGTAATAAGATCCAAGTTGTATATTTGGTAATCCGCATAGCTGAGTAGATATCCGAATCGGGAAGTTCTTGTATAAATTTGTTTGTGGGTCCAGCGAAAATAATTCAAAGTCTGGTGGAAGCCTTATCATTAGAAGTCTAAATTATTATTAGTGGGGTGAGGTGTTAGAGGGAGAGGAGGTAGTTGTGAAATGTAAGAAGTAGGGTGAACACATGTGCATATATATCTACATATACATACACACGCACACACACACACATAAATATATATATATATATATACACATAGCAGAATAGATATCTCTTTAAATAAAGTTCAAAGACTGAGATGGTAGACATCGAAACCCTATAGGTTAAGGAGATTAATTTTCAAAAGTATTCTTTGTCTTGCTTAGAATAATAAAAATCTTTGATATGAAACTCAACCACTTCATTTCAATAAGGATTTTTTGAAATTCATTGAATCACAATTTAATATATATATATATATATATATATATATATATATATATATATATATATATATATATATATGTGTGTGTGTGTGTGTGTGTGTGTGTGTGTGTGTGTGTGTTCACTCTTCTTTAAGATTGCATTGTTTTAGGTGTTAAAACACTTCATTAAATAGATATTGAAGCAAAGAACAGAAGTTAAAATAACTTCTGAAAAGGAAAAAAACTGATGCAGATTTTGTGCAAAAGATTATCCCTAAGTTTAATGAAATGTGCGTTAAGTAAAAATAAATTTGATCATCAAATAAAGATTGCAATCTAAGGGAGATAATCTGAAACGAAAATAAAAGCTCAGCTGAACATAATTAGTCCATTTAGTTCAAATCAGAAATGTTAGAAAATGACTTGATTAAATTAATTCAGAAATATTTTTATGTGTCAAAGATGTTATTATGCAACCAAAGTTGAGATCAATAATTTTTCAAGGAATTTGAGCCGGAGTTGAATTTTATTTTAACAACTATTGGTTGGATTTTTTAAAAACCGACTGAATACTTCTGCCTGTGATGTGATATAATTGATTTATGTTTTATGCTTTATGTGTTACCAAATATCAAGTAAATCTAATGAATCTAATCTAATGTTGCTGGAATTTTTCTAATTTTAATAGAGGTTCAAAGAGTTTCATCATGGTCGGATCCAGAGGAAATAGTTGTACCAATTATCAGAATATTGAAAAAATTCTTGAGAAGAAATAAATAAATGGAGTTATTGTAGAATATGACACATTTTCATTCCTTGAGAAAAAGATGAACGAAAGATAAAATTTCTTTTATCCACCTTGTTCCCAATAGGAAGAGTTAAGAAATAGTTACATAAACAGCAAATCACATAGACCGAAATACATGATATAATGCTGATGATAGAAGTTTTAAAAAACGAACTATGACATGGGAATTATTTAAAATTTAAGTTTTATACATTTTTAGAAGTTAATGTAAACATTTACAAATAATCAGTTTCAATTGCCAAACTTAAAACGCCTTTGTGGCTATATCCAAAACATCATAAATTTCATTGGATGTCATGCTAACTTCGTAGACGGACAGCATGAACCATTAACTCAAATAATGGCGTTGAAAAGGTATTCATAGATTCAATTAAACTCAAGATGATCCCTGGTGTGGCACAATATTTTGTTAGTTTGTTAGTCAGACTTCTGTATAAAGTTTATGAACATCATGTTTGGTTTTGGCCTCTTCATTGATCGCAACTATGCAGTAACGTGTAGAATTGCAAATTTTTACCTTCAACATCAAACAGCAATGTTGTTGTTGTTAAGTAAGTCAGAATCGTGTATATTGCTCACAAAGATCGTGCCTCAGGGTCGGCTGGTTTACATGAAGTCCTCCTCGTTGGTTGCAGCTATTTGTCACCCTTCAAATTTGCAGTTTCTTACAAATGACAACGAGAACATCAAAGGCTCAGCAGTTGCATATGCAGTCAGGGAAAGTTTTGTCCAGAACACACTAAGGAATGGCAAAGAAGCAACATTGTCACTTTCATTTCATCTGACATGTGTTTGCTTGCAGAGACAAAGACAACCAGACGACAACGGATCCTGATGCCAATTCCTCCTGGATTTTTTACCAGAGCCATGTTATCCAGGTAGCTCTGATACTACCATCTTGCCACTCCTACTACTATGTGGTGGAGGGCTTATTCTATAGTTAGCATTAGCATTCCTGATTCGTTTTACATCTGAAGTTTGCCAACATCCATAAGTGAAACTGATACTAACTGGAGTTAAACCTAACACACCCAAATCATTAGTTTGCGTCATTATTCACTCGACCACTGTCACATGAAATTGGGGAAGGTTTGGCACAAAACACACAAAGGGATGACACAGAAAGCAACGCTGTCACTAGCATTCTATTGATTTACGGTTCTATACCAGACTCGTCTTTGCTTGCAACATGCAAAGACAACCAGAGGAAAACGGACCCTGGGGTTGAGTCTTCTTGGATTTTTCACCAGTTCTCTTTTAGTCAAGTTGTTCTTATACGGGGGTATTCCAAAAAAATTTGACGGCATTTGGGCAGTTTCTGAGACATTGAGATTAAAAATTTTTTGTACTGCCATGTTTTTTTTGTTTTTATTTTACTCACCTTCACCCCCACACAAGGATTATTGTCACCTGAACGTAAGGGGCTACTAAATGAGACCATACCTAAGAAAGAGGGAACCCACCTTCCTTGCAGCAGCCTTCACAATATCCTCAATGTATTTGTTCCAGTTCATATTTCCTGTGAATGTTAAGCCAAAAAGTTTGAAGGAAGAATTCTCAGGTAGGGAGTTTTTGTCATGGAAATCAGTGGTAAGAAACGCTTCTTGTAATTGTTAAAGGAGAGCAGCTTAGTTTTTGTAGCATTAAATGTTACCATCCATTTATGTCCCTATTCCATTATGGTCTGGAGGTCATTTTCTAAGGATTCTGTCATTGTCTTATCTTAGATTTATGTACATCCATTCTTCCCTCATGCATGTTATAGAGCATTGTATCATCAGCAAATACACCCATCTCGGACACAATATTATCGGGGAGGTTTTTGATGAATATCAGGAATAATAGTGGTCCAAGGATCGACCCCTGAGGCACTCTCGCGTTAATGCTATGCTGCTTGGATGAACGTCCATCAATGACAACCTGGATGGTCGTATTGTCTAAGAAGGATCTAATTATATTTAATATTCGTCTAGTTATGCCATATGATTTAATTTTCATTAGTAGTCCTTCATGCTAGACTTTGTCAAAGGCCTTGGATATGTCGAGGGCTACAGCTCTGGCTTCACCTGTCTTATCCAGCGTATAGTATATGTGTTCAGAGATGACTGTTAAAATATTTGCAATAGAACGACATTGCCTAAATTTGTATTGTTTGTCAGAAAGGAGATTAGCTTTTGCAAGGTGGTGGAAGAGGCGCATCATTGTTTGATCATATATAAAATGGTTGGCGCTGTTTTATAATTTGTCACTGTCCTGTGGGAGACAACTCTTTTACTAAGAGATTCGTTCATTTTTTCATCTCATAATTCAGGACACTAATAATGCTGTCAGTAAGTTTTCATGAACAGTTTACAAAAACATACTTTTATGTGGCGACCACCAGAACACCCTCCGCCCATCCATCGCCCCCCCCCATAATGTAAACAGAATTTTTGTGAAATATTAAACGATTCTTCTGCTCGATTAATGTTACTTATGGAAAAATGGTTAACTAAACTGAAGAAGCACTTGTTAAAACTATACAAGTTCTATAATTGAATACCCCCTCCAAACAAAGAACGAAAAACATAAAAGGATGTTTTTGTAAACTGCTCGTGAAAACTTACTAACAGCTTTATTAGCGTCCTAAATTATGAGATGAAAAATGAACGAATATCTTAGTAAAAAGAGTTATCTCCCTCAGAACAATAACAAATTGTAAAACAGCGCCAAATGGTTAACAGATTTTTCTGTTAATGTTTTTAAAATCGCACAAATGATCTATCTGCCTACCAAAATAGATTTGTAAGAAATTTTTATTTTGTAATGACGTTTTACATATAAAAAAGTTACGTGTAAAAAATACTTTAGATTCTTTAGTGTCTTCTTCAAGTTATCACAAGTTAATTCTCATCATTTCTGTTTGTGGCAGATGGATTATGAGGATTATACGACTTTCTTCCTCAAAACAAAAGGCTGAATTCTATTTTAAAATATCCATTTTCTTTTTTTGTTTAAAAGAGAATCAGTAGTATCAACATTTCCTATATAGAAAAACAAATTTGCATCGATTGAAAAAAATAAAATTTGCATCGATTGTAAAAAATAAAATTTGCATCGATTGTGAAAAACAAAATTTGTATCGATTGTAAAAAATTTGCATCGATTGTAAAAAAATTGCATCGATTGTAAAAAATTTGCATCGATGGTAAAAAAAATGGCATCAATTGTAAAAAAATTGCATCGATGGTAAAAAAAATTGCATCGATTGTAAAAAAATTGCATCAATTGTAAAAAATCAGCAAAAAAAAAAAACCAAAACAAAACAAAAACAAAGAAATTCATTAACTTAAAAAAAAAATTTTTAAGTCGAAATAATTCAAATTTGTTATAAAAATGTGTGCAGACCATTTTTAAATGTAAGCAACAACCAATTTGTAAGAAATGTTTTCTTTATATTTTCATATGGATTAAACACATTGACATGAATATATGTATCTGCTATTTGATCTAATTGAAAACAATTAGTTTCATTAGTATGGAATAATTTATTAAAATGAAATATTTTAAATTTGGGGATTTTTCAGTGGAAAAAATAAAACCAGCAAAAATACCTGGAAACAATCTTATTGTGACGTCATGACGTAAAGGCTGCTCAAGCATGGAAAATTATTTCACAAATGATTTTTACTTTCCAATTTAGAACACATACTCTCCATCTCAATGAGAATGGGGGAGGTGTAAAAAGAGTATTAAAAACGGTATTTTCCACATTAGGTTAAACTAAGCAGAAAAGTGGAAAATTTAATTAAAAGTCCAAAATTAAAGATAGAGCTATACGTTAGAATAGAAAATCGGAAATGAGACATGGCGAAATAGAGAGAAAATTCTTTCTCTTTGGCCGATGAACTGGGCAGATTCTGTAGTCCTTTTTGAAGCACCGTCTTCATTCATCCTCCCATTCCACAGGACAAGTAATGAGCAATATATGTAACTTTGCAGTAATATAAAAAAGTAAGGCAACAAAGAACATGAGTTTGTGAGCAACATTGTTATTGTTCTTGGCATTTATTTCTTTGATTTTGTTACAACATTAAAATTCTAAAGACCCAGAGACTTGCAGAAGTTGAAGTGTTATTAGCAATGACCATTGGTCCTCACTGAAATTTGGATGTCAATAAACCTTCTCAAGATCCTTATACTCTTTAAACACATTCAGTGGAGGTCTGCTTAGAGCTCTACCTCTGAAGTCCTTCCACCCTCCTTGACTCTTCACAATTATTTTGTGTGATATCAGTTGAGACTGACTTTTTGTGGGTGGAGTTTATAAAATTTTTTACAGTTTCAGTTTCCTTGGTTTCATGTAGTGTTTCTTCTATCTTTTTGCTTTATGTTGCAGTTTCCATCTGGTTGCGTAAGTGTTTGTATATCCTGTTGCGACTCTGAGAGACGTCACTTTCCACTGAGCAAACACTTACTACATTTCAACCAGCTGTGTACTACGCCAACTAGAGATATTTTGATATGGACTTGAATCAAAGAATTGGTTCATCATAATGCTATACATCATGTTATGACAAAGTAACCTTTTGCACATTTTTACATTTTCTGTTTTTGTTATTGTGAAGAAGCCAAAAGGTAGAACGCATTCATTAGATAAATAAGTTTATCTTTATATTGACATCATTGATGATATTTTTTATATTGGTTGGGGTTTTATATCTTTATTTTGCTCTTGTGCTGACTAACACTCAGTCTAGCTCAATCCAGTATTTGTATGCGATTCACGGATGGGTGTAGTAGTTTTTTGAGTGTGTTCTACCTAAAATAGGAGTCTCAGGTGGTTTGGCCGTAAACGGCATACCATTTCTTGCATCAATTCAATCACATGCATGGATTCACCAAACACGAGCGTGTGCGGAAAACCAAGAAAAAACTTCTCTTGCATGTGTACGAAGTGACTTGACTACTTGCAACATAACTGGTATAAACCTTATGGATCAGCTCAGATGTAGGACGCTACCTGGTATGGCCTACCTGGGGTCTAGGACATTTGCAGCATCTTAAATACTAAAATCGAATGATGATGATGATGATGATGATGATGATGATCGGTGATTAAAAAAAAAAAGTAAAAGTTTTATGGAATCTAATTTCTTATCAACATTCAATGAAGGTCAATCAATTTAAAAGCAAGAAGTTTAGTAGTGAAAGCATACATTTATTATCTTAGCGATTTTTTTAAACACTGAAAACTCTGGTCATTATCTAGTGGAGTTCAATTTAGCACTTGTATAGGGCTTAGAGTTGGGTGAAGGCGTTTTTTGTATCTCTCAGTGTTCGAAGTTCAAATCAGTATTGATATTGGAAACAATTTCTTAGTCAACTCATGAAAGCTATTTTGATATGGCCTGTGACTTTTTGTGGAAAATTCTATTTCTAATTGCAATTATTTTTATGCCATTTTCGAATTGTTCATTTTAATTGCTTTAGTTTGTTCAAAAATAAATTTAGATTTTTTTGTTTCTGTAAATTGAATTTTGTCACATGATCTCATCCCCAAATATGAGGAAGGATAAAAAACAAATCTCACCTTTGCCATATCCACCAATGTATTTTGATTTTCATTCAACTTCCGTTGGTCCATTTTTACTCTCCGCAAACTGAAAGCATATCACAAGAAATATTTCAGATAAAGATAAAAATTCTCCAAAATTATTTATTTAACAATGTTCGGAGTGAATACCCACCAGTCTTCATCTTTATTTTACTCGTAGCTTATCACATTTGTTGTTATATGTTCATATGAAACAGTTACAAGATTGCTTCCCTGAAGGCGACAATATGATTTCTTCAAATCTAAAGTTAATAAACGCTTGCCATAAACTCCCCTCATTTTAATATATCCTGTCATTATCTGAATTATTTTAGAAGAGAGATGATTGTTTGTATTATTTGGATTAATTAAACTAATGTTCTCATCTTGTGTGTATTTACACGTTTCGCTCGATGTAATCTTGACCTTGTTCAGGTATATAAGTCGCCATGTTTGGTAAAGGGAAAGGGAGGTAACTCTACACTTCTGAGGTTTCGTATTTAGGTTCTAACAGAAAATAAATTTTTTTAAATTATAAATTAAATAAAAATATCAATTAAAACACTAAAGGATATTTTTTCTAAATTATTCATAACAAAAAAAAGAGGAGCTAAAGTTTAATTCGGTCCATTAACCAATCATAAGTTCTTAAAACTTAAATTTACGAAACAAAGTGTGCCGATAAAACATAATTGTTAAAACTATGTGTTGTCTCGTAGTATCTATTTTTAATTCTCATTAGCGAAATATATTTTTGAAAATTTTCATATAGATAGTTTTTAAAAATATATCTATTATCTAATGACTGATATAAAAAAAAAAAAAAAAACGAAAACAAAAAAGGGGGTCTATTCGTTAAATTCTAAGTTTTTTTTTCAAATTTAACACACGTTTAATGGGAGGTAACTGCAATAGGAGTATCTAAGATTATCTCCCTTAAATGTTAATGGACACTTCTCCTAAAAAGATGCAGACAAAAACAAACTTCTAATATATGCTATTATAAGTGTGGAATTCTACACGAGGCCGACTTAGAAGTTAATCATTCTCCAGCATAACTGCTCTTCTCTCCACTGTTCTTCTCTATCTATAATGAATAATAATATCTTCTAAAGTTTTGCTTGATATTTTTCTTGACTTTATAAAAATTTACTTTCAACTAGATCCTAAATATGAAGCTTCTGAAGTGTAGAGTTACACCTTTCCCTTTACCAAACATGCCGACATACACCTGAAGACAGTCGGAGGTTACATCGATCGAAACGTTGTACAAATAACACTCAAGATGAGAACGTTATTTCGATTAATCCAAATAACGAACATCTTTTCATTATATTCAACGTTTGCATACTAATCTTCATCATTCAACTATCCATCTCATTTATCCGTATCCTCATGTGGCTTTTAGCTCTGATAAGTGGCGATCATTAATAAATAAATAAAAATGTGAAACATGAAAAAGAAAGTTGCCTGACATGCAGACAGACAATTTTTATTTTTATATTATTTATCCAGAACAAGAAAATACCAACTTTGTTGATCTTTGTTTTGTATTTTTTATTTTCAGTTGGACATGCACACACACACACACACACACACACACACACACGTATATATACATCCACACACAGACAAGTGTGTATGTGTGTGTGCATTTGTGTGTGTGTGTGTGTGTGTGTGTGTGTGTGTGTGTGTGTGTGTGTGAGTGTGAGACAGACAGCTGCCTTTTACATAATAGATAAAATAAATTCTGAAACATTTTTATTAACCAATTTTTTTTTAAAAAACTCTATTCACCAAGACACATTGCTATTGAGATGTAAGGGGCTACTGTGCTATATGCCAGATTTATAAGTGGGGAGTTGGGCAGCAAAGTGTTCATCCACATTATATTTAAATTTCTGTATGCTGGTACAGTCAAAGAAACAGGGAGCAGGGAGGGAATTCCAAAGTCGAGCAGTTCGAGTGAAGAAGATATTAGAGTAAAAAACTTTCCATCATCAGAGGATCTCTACAGTGAAGGGGTGGGATTTTGCTGCTAGTCGGTGTGTTTACGTTGAAGGGATACAGGTGCATCAAGTTTGTTGGAGCTCATTCCATTGAAGTACTTGCAAAACAAGCACAAAGATGCAACATTGCAGCGATGGGCCAGGAACTGAAGCTTGGTAGACAGTGAGGGACCTATTAGGTTAGAGACTCTGTTTTGTACCCTGTCCAAAAGGCAGAGGCCAGTAGTTGGTGTACATGTTGCTTGAGTAAGGCATTATTTTGTATTTGTGCATCATTGATGACTTGAGCCTGAGTGACTTGAGCCAGTTTTTTCCTTCAACTGCATATGAGTTAAGAAAGTAATTTCTAGAGCATATTGAATTCTACAAGCAGAATACGATAATTGGATATTGACCAGCTGTCATATCAACCTTGATACTTGGCATCAATCCAACAAACAAAGGGCTGACTTGAACCATCGGACCCTTCTTTCTTGGGATAAGGTGTCGTTTAATTTCCTAAGCTGTACCCTCCCAAGCATTACCAGATAAAGTTGGTTTATTGCTAACCGCATGAGATGTCTCTAACTGGGAAGGTTGAGCCTGTTTGTAACTATGTAATGGAAAGCAAGCGAATAGCAACTGATTTACCTATTTGCCCAGATTTTACAGACACCCTATACACAGTATATTGTCTGGAATCAAAGAATTGGTTCACAATAATGCGAAACATGTAAATCATGATATGACAAAGTAACCTTTTCATTTGTGCATTTTTA
This sequence comes from Euprymna scolopes, assembly GCF_053919585.1. Classification (NCBI taxonomy): domain Eukaryota; kingdom Metazoa; phylum Mollusca; class Cephalopoda; order Sepiida; family Sepiolidae; genus Euprymna; species Euprymna scolopes. Next base: position 15,896,960 of record NC_136485.1, read on the forward strand.
TATTTTCTGTTATTTTTATAATTGTAAAGAAGAAGTCAAAAGGCAGAACATATTCATCGGATATATTTGTCCAAATTTTCCAGACATCTTATACATAGTATACAGCGCTATCTTAAAGCAAAGGAAAGCTAGGACAGTTTTTAATGCTTTATGCAAAGAGGGGGTAATTAGGAGAGTATTCAACCACAAAATAATTTTATAACTTTGGAATACATACAGATAAATATGTTTTGAACCCAACAAACCACTCCCTCTCAGATTTTCCACTTACAAATCACCCTCTCTCATGTTTGTGATATCATAAAAATCTAGATATCTCTAAGACAATGCTTTGCTGAGATTGCCTCAGTTCTCTCTGAACTTTTCAACAAATGTCTTACTGAATCTTGCTTTCCTGACTTCTGTAAAATTGCTTCTGTGGTACCAGTTTATGAGAATTCTGGCCAAAGAAGTGAGTGCGTTCTAATGCAGATATTATCACTGTAATCTCTGAATGTATATATTGCACACTGAATAAGGCAGGGTAGACAAGGTCGGTAGTTCTAGACATATCCAAAATCTTTGACAAGGTATGGCACGATGGTCTTCTCATAAAAATTAAAGCATTTGGTATTACTGGACGAATTCTTAACATAATCAAATTTTTCTTAAATAAGAGAAAAATCCAGGTTGTTCTCGATGTTGTATATTAAAACAACATCATATAGATGCAGGTGTGCACCAGGGTAGGATTCTTCCTCTTATTCATAAATGACCTCTGATAAAATTGTCTCTGAGATGAGTATATTTGCTGATGATACCATGCTCTATAACTGACACGACAAATGAACACAAATCTAAGAAAATGGCAGAAATCTTAGAGCAAGATCTGCAATCTATAGTGGAATAGGGGACATGAACTAATGGTAACATTCAATGCTGCCAAGACAAAACTTCTTTCCTTTAATAACGACCACTGATAGCCAAGGCAAATGATACACTGCCTGAAAGCTCTTCGTTCAAACTTCTCGGCATACCATTCAATGGTAATATAAATTGGAACAGTTGCATTGAAGACATTATCAAGGCTGTTGCAAAAAAGATGGACTCTCTCTACTGTGCTAGAAAGTTACTTACGTCTGAGAGTATCCTGTACCTCTACAAGATCACCATTCGTCCATGCATGAAGTACCGTTACAACATTTGAGTTGGTGCATCTCTGCCACTAGTCTCTCACTCCTAGACAGGGTTCAACCTAATAGGTCGCACACTATCGACCAAACTCCAACTTCTGTCCCATCGACAAAATGTTTCATTCCTGTGCCTGTTTTACAAGCATTTTAATGGACTGTGCTCCAACTACCTTCAAGCATACCATTGATTAACTCCACAAGCAGTAAAATCCCACCCCTACACTCGTAGATACCGGAAAACCTTTTACTCAAATAGTTTCTTCCTTCAAACTACTAGACTTTGGAATCCACTCCCGGGTCCCTGCTTCCATGACTGTACTGACATGCAGAAGTTCAAGTGTAATATTAATAGAAATCTCACTGCTCAACTCCCTACATAGTATCACTGCAAATTTGGTCCCAAATAGTAGCTCATTATGTAAAAGTGGCACGATGTATTGTTCGTGGTAAAAAAATAATAAAAAACAAACAAAAAATCATGACACAACTATGAATGGAAATCAAATTTTTGGTGGGGCAGGAGGGCATGAAAAGTGTCAATAAAATAATTTTATTTTGTAAAGATGAAAACATAGAAACAACTATGATCGAAAATATTTTTTTTTTAGATGTGAATTTTTTTCCTGCTAACGAAAACATCCCTGCTGACAGTTAAATACTAATTAGGTTGGTTGGTTGGTTGTTTTTGTTTTACGGCATATCCACCCTTTTCGGGTTATTTAATGCCGAATCCAAAGATTTTAAAGAAAAATTTTTTTAATAGAATATATTTATTGTTTTCACGTCGGTTTCTATTTAACTCATAATTAGGACCCTAACAGGTACTACCACTCCGGGTCAGAGTGGACCTGGTAGCAATGGTAATTAAAGAGTGGCTCCACACTCCCCAAAGCCCACAAGCTGGGGCCTCACCACTGGATATAGTTTAAGGTCATATCCAGGACCTAAAACTAATTAGGTATAACACAAATATTAACTCATTCCCCAATCTCTGCAATAGATCTTTGTTTATATTTCTAATACTCGAAGATTAATTTCAGAGCTTATTTTTTCATACTAATAAATATTCAGTTACCAAGGCCAAAAGCCATTCGAGGGTAAGGGTTAACAATATTGTCTGTTGGATGATGAACAATACTACTAAAGGATTGAAAACAATGGACTTAATAAACAAAATTTGATTACTTATTATTTAAGAAGAACGCTTGATAAATATTTGTCGTGATTGAAGCATGACCATGTTGTAGTCTGCAGGGAAGCAGCCCTGTAGTAATGGAAATAATGATAGAGCAGAGAAAGACTCTTCTGTAAGAAAGAGGCTGAAGGGAAAAGAAGAGATAATACCTCACTAGATTTCAAATTCGAATTTGTACACTATCAAGGCAAGAAAGGGTTGGATTCTCTGAATGGCTCTTCTCCAGGTGTGGTAGTAGTATTCGACCTTAGGATGTATCTGACTCTTACATAGGTAGAGAATTGGTTCAGAAGTTAGGTATTTTCTGGAGCAGTGGAATGATCCAACCAATTTTCTCAGTGACTTTAACAACAGATGTGATGTTGATTTTCTATATCAGGTCTGGAGTGAACATCTGTGTCTCGCTTGATCTGCTTTATGCCACACAGACTTTCATGCATGCGTGGTCAGTTTGTAGACAAGGGAGGACAGAATCAATAATCAATTGATGAAATCGGCTTTGCAGACAATGGAAACACTTTTTCACTTTTAATATTAATGAATCGTCACAAATCTATTAAAACTGTTTATAAAGAAAATGTTCAAAAGGTCATTTCATTATCTTTCAAAAATATTTTCACACACCCATGTGTTTTACAACGTTCTGCCATATAACATGTTCTTTTTAAAAGTCTCTCTCCCTGCCATCTTATGCCGGCCATAGCCAGCACTTTCTTGCCCTCGCTTTCACACGTCAATCTTCCCCAGCGCCCAGCATGCACTTTACTCCTTCTTTTTGCTCGACCACGTGCTGTCCTTTTTTCTGCCTTTTTTTCGTGCTTCCCGTGACGTCAACATGTGCACACTTGCTTAATTTGCATACGTGCAAAGACGGTTCCTTCTGGTAATATTTTCGTCAGTCAGCTATCCTACGACTGCTGCTGATTTTCAGACATATGCACCATATGCGCTATGTTACCATAAGAGCGTACCACCAACATATTTTAAGGGTGATGATAAAATTAAACTGAAAAGTAAAGATATTACATTTAAAGTCTATTAAAGGAAGTAAATAACTGGGTGAATCAAAAGAATAGGCGACTCGAAGTCTGCAGCAAACGGTGTCAGATAAAAAGTTTGCATTGATTTAAAAATGTTCCACTTACTAAACCGGACTTCCTGTCTTAGTTTAAAATAAGTAATAAAATTTGTGTTTAAGAAAATATATAAAAGTTTTGTACACATTTTTATTTTTAAAAATATCAGGTTTGTATTACAATCCACAGATATAGGAAGAAGTTGTCAAAAAACAAATATATAACAAATAAATGTTATCAAAGGCAAGATAAGTTACTTTTCTACCTAACTGACTAAGTTTTTAGTGATTTTTATTTTAATGTAAAAAAATAAATAAAACAAGATGGTGGTAGTAACCCAAGCAATAAATTTCACAGTAACTTTATTGGATGGCTTTCTACCACCATTTTGTTTTATTTCTTATTTTGAGGTGATTATCAAGTCTTCAAAGACATTGTTGCCATTTTTTCTTGTTCTTCGGTAGGGCTTAATATTACTCGTTTTTCAACCCGAATAAACATTTTACATTAACTAAAAACACTAAAAATCTATCCAGTTAGGTAGAAAAGTAACTTCTCTTGCCTTTGATAACATTTGTTAAATATTTTACTTTTGACAACTTTTTTGTACCTCTGTGGATTGTAATACAAAACCAAAATATCTTTTATTAATTTAACTTTCACAAGTAAGTTAAAAGCTAGCAAGGAGTCTGGTGTTAGTACCGAAAGTATACAGCACTGGTACAATTTCAGATTTGTACAGTGTTATTGATTGACAATGCTATTGAGATATGTGATCCGAGTAAAACTGTGAAAATCGATGAAAGTAAATTCAGGCATTGTAAATATAATCACGGGAAATATAAAGAAGTTCGATGAATTCTGCAGAAAATATAAAGATACTTTTAGAAAAAAAAAATTGTTATACTAAAAGAAAATTAAAAACTGTGAAGCCATTTTATTCTATTTTTCAAAAACTAAAAATAAAGAAATCATAAAGTATTTTTTATAACACTAAAAACAAATTAAAAACAATGAAACACTAACATTTTATTTATTATTTTACACCCAAAATAATCAAGTATTGCTTATTTTTTATAAGAGATATTTTTAAAACAATAATGTGTACAGAACTTTTACATTTTTATAAAAGAAATGATTGATTAGATTAATATTTGTGGTTAACCTTTATCAGAGTCACAGAAACAGCAATACGCAGATGTGTTTGATATTAAGTTGCTTATAACAGGCCCTAAGACAAAATGGTTTTTTTTCTAAGAATATACAGAGCGGTGAGAAAGGGGAGATAACTCTCACATACGGGGAATAACAAATTGTGGTTTTGTTACCTGTGGATGGCTTGTAAAAATTTTCTTTGATGGCTTCGTACTCTGCTGGCATTCACCTTTTTGACAAGTTTTGTATACTTATAGATAAGCCACGTCTCTCTTAATACATTAGCTGCTGCATTTTTAAGCTGAAATTAGAGAAAAATCAAACTGATTAGATTATAAGAAGTTATCAAAAAAGCTTGTTACATGTAAGCATATGGAAATATTGCACAGAATTAATATTCATTTCGAGTTAATTAACTTTATATAATATATATATATATATATATATATATATATATATATAAAAGTTTAGTGGTTAAAGTGAAATTCTGAAAATCAAAATCTAAACACATATATTCGAGTTAAGAATTTATTGTTTGACAAAAGGGATATATAGAAGGGGGTTATGTTAATTTCCTTAATCCATGGATTTTCAATAAAGGCTCATATCAGAGGAAATGAAATGCGGTTAGCAAAATGTTCAGCTGTGAATAGACACATATTTTGCTTTTCAGCACAAATATTGAAAAAGTTTTTTGGGTGGTGAATAATAATTATATGAGAATAATTATAGGAAAAGGAATTTCATACAACCTAGGCAGTCCATTATCGGAAGGAGTACGAAATCTTCCGGGGTATTATTGCCAGGTAGGCAGAATATTGGCCCAGGAGAGAAGGCAGTAATCCCATATAACAAGAATGCATGGTTGTTCCATACTGATTTTCCGAAGGGTATACGGAGCGGTCATATTCGTTGGTGAGTTGAATATGTTTTGGTAGATGTGATCCAAAGTCTTTTTAGGTGTTGAAACAGTATATCAGATATTGGATGAATGTTCGATTCCATTGCTCCATGGATGGTGATGGAGTTTGAATGTTGAGTTATATATGCACATCTATGGTGCGATGGACCTCGAAAATCAATGGCCTGTGTTGAAAAGTATTCGGAGAGATGTTTATTCGATCCGATGTGTTAGACGATTAGCTGCTGATATGGACGGAATTCCTGGTATTCTGCTGGTCAGCTTTCTTTTCTACTTTTTGGCTAGGATAACCCTGAAAGTATTACCTCAAGTAATATCTATCAGGATATTTCACCTGATTTTTAATTTGTGTCTTATCTCGCTTATAATATATATAAATATATATATATATATATATATATATATATATATATATATATATATATATATATATATATATATATATATATATTAGGTTGAGCATATTGGAAAGTGATATAAAAATTACCACTAGCATATTAAACGATGCTCTTTGTGTAAACAAATGAAGCTTCGGTATTTGGACAGTGTCAAAACACTGTTAATTCACTACCCGCATAGCAGCAGCTGAATAGCGCAATGGTTAGGCTCTGATTGCCATTTAAGCACTCGGGTTTCGATCCTGGCTTGAGGAGTTGCTTGCCTAGCCGCACTGATGAACTGTGAAACAGCAAAACAGTGCTGTATGTGGATGACTATATACATATACATATATATATATATATATATATATATATATATATATATATATATATATATATATATATATATATATTCTAAAATAACTATAATTTATTCAAATGCTGTAATATGTTTTTCAATTTTTGTGCTTATGTTACTTAATGTATGGTAATTAAATATATGCTTTTTTTTGTTTTGTTTCAGATCTGCTATATGAATTTGGTTTTACCCTTGAAGGGAGAATACATGAAATTATTAGTTCCATCCTGCAAGAGTTTCTTGTGAAATCAGTTGATGCGGCTTATGGTCAACTTGAAAAGCTAGTGGCGAATGTTGGTTTCTGTACTGAATTTTAAATAAAAGTCCATGTAATATATCTATTTCTGATATTCATTAATTAGAGAAATTATACTTCAATAATTAACATATTTTTGAAGTATATTCTAAAATAATTAACATATTACGCTAACTAATTAACTAAATAATTAACAGAGTACGCTAACGGAAATAATTTATTACACGGACGTCCCCCCTTTTTAAAATTCATCATTCAAAGAGGTGAAAAACTATAGCAAACATATATATGAGTACTTTAACCATAGTTCCTGATTTCAAAAGGCGAAAAATTAAAAGATACATCTGCCTTACTTTTAATGCTAGGTTCATTTATGGTGTCTTTTAAATTTAATAAAACCCCTCAAAATTTGCTGACGAGGAGACCTTACCTATTTAAAAAACTATATGTAATAATTATTGTTCGTAACTGGATGTCTACCACAATAAAAAGCACTGTTTTCCGACACGATCGTACAGATAATTGATTTTGTTGTTGTTCCTTCTTATGAAACGGATTTTTAATTTAATTATAATTTGATTTTTTTAAATTTTAAATTATCAATCACATTACTTAATATATATATATATATATATATATATATATAAATATATATATATATATATATATATATATATATATATATATATATATATATATATATCTCTGTAATGCTTGCTTGCTTTATTTTGTCCTTTAGTCCTCAAACTCTATTAGTGATGGGATGATTCCAATATTGTTTCCGGTTCCGATACAATTACAGATTCTGTGCAAAATTCCCGATTCTGATACAATTACCAGTTCCGATAGTTATTTTTCCCGATTACCATAAAAACATATGTGAAATGTGTATATATTTTCTCAAACGTAAACACACACTTTTGGAAGAAGGTGGTTTATAAATTTTAGTTTTACTGGTAGTTTAAATATTTATTATTTTATCATTACTACTAGTAGTAAAAGATTTTTAAACAAAATAAAATTAAAAAAATAATAATTAAAGGAATCGTTTTTGGCATTGGAAAATGACTGCAAATTTTTCCGATTCTGATACCGATTTCAATACACCCAAACGTTCTGATTTTTCCGGTTCCTGAATCTGATTCCAATTAATCGTCCCAACACTGATATATATATATATATTAAAAAATTAAAATATTACGAGGAGATAAACCGGGTCCTGAAAAGAGACATATCTTCTATCCCAACCATAATCAATGGACCCAAAGTAATTGCCTCAGCATCTGACAAATCCAAACTCTTTGCTGAAAAATTTGCAGCAAATTCTTATCCTCCTCCCCCCATATTTCTTCCTGTGACTGAAGACACGCGGTACAACATATCTATATCTGTATGTGATAGTGCCAAGCTTAACAAAAACCTTGATTCCAGTAAAGTAACTTGCCCTGACGGCATCCCATCGATAGTGCTCAAAAAGCTTCAACCGGAACTAGCTCCAACATTTACAAAGCTGTTTAAACGTTGCCTTAAGGAGAAATGCTTCCTAATACCTTGGAAAACTTCATCAGTCTGCCCTGTATTTAAACATTCTGGAGATCGGTCATCTATCTCTCAGTACAGATCAATCAGTCGCCTGTGCACCATGAGTAAGTTGCTGGAATCTATGATAAATAGAGAAGAGGTCAACCACCTCAGCAAAAATAACCTACTCCATTCAGCTTGATCTACAGCTGATGTGCTAACTGTAATATCACATAGGATTAGAGAATATCTTGACAAGGGGGTTTTGTTTCTAGAGCAATACCTCTTGATATATCAAAGGCTTTTAACAGGGTATGGCATAAAGGTCTACTTCACAAGATTTTCAGCTACTGATTAGCTGGAAATATCATGTCAGTTATTAAATCCTTTCTCTCTGATAATTTTATGAGAGTAGTGGTTGATGGTCAGAAATCAGAAGCTTACAGTATAAATGCTGGAGTCCCCCAGGGGTCCATCCTGGGCCCAACCCTTATCTTAGTATTAATATTGGCATCCCTCATTCTTAGATCATGTGTAGACATTTACACAGACGACACTACCTACTATGGCAACACTTCAAAGGCCAGCAATGACCACGATCCTTCTGATTCTCTCTCTTCTGAGCATGAACACATAAATGGAGGAAAAAATGTGACTGGTTAATTTTGATAAACCAAGCTTCCTTCTTTCCATCATCATCATTCTGACCTCCATCCGGCCCAAATTTAAATGAATGATTCTCGTCTTGGGGAAGTATAATGTTTTAGAAAAATTTCGTCTTCATATCTATTGACGAATGAACTCAGAATGTGTATAAGAAAGAGAGTTAGGCTTAAGATGGATCTTTGAGGCATGCTAGCATTGATACTCTGAGCTTTGGACAACTACTTGTAAAAAACCTATAGAGGAGAAAAGATTTGATGGTTGAAAAGACATTTCCAGATATTCCACAGCAGAAAATCTTGTGAAGTAGGCTTTTATGCCAAATCCAACTGAATACTTTTAATATTTCAAGAGCGGTTACTCTAGAGAGGAAACCCAGTCAGTATATCAGCTGTAGATCTTGCAGGATGGAAACTATATTGCTTTTTTTCAAACATTCTATCTCCACAGCTTTTCATTTAATGATATATCGTATATTTTTTCAGTATATATATATATATATATATATATATATATATATATTGTTAGAATGATACAAAAGTACAATTCAAGAGGAGTGATTCTTTATTTCTTTGGGCAAAGTTGCCTCCCCTTGTCCGAGTCCTCGACTTTAAATTCTCGTGACTTCTCACCGGAAGTAGACAATGGAGGGAAAAGAATGACTTTCAAAATGGAGAAATGAGCATCATTCGCCCTCATTTCAGTTATCATACTTGGACTTCTAATCATGTATTATTTTGAATTGTGTGTGTGTGTGTCTCCATAATAAACGTGGATCGTCATGTAACAGCGAGTGATTTTCTTATTTGTTCATAATTATTCCATGGGCTATTTCCTTTCATCATGTGCTGCAAGCATAACCATGCGAAAGCTGGACACCCTGCGGTAAGATATTTTACGTTATGTTGATCCTATCACATCCCACTATATATATATATATATATATATATATATATATATATATATATATATATATATATCCTGACCGCCAGTAATCATGACTCCTTGCACTGATAATTCCCAAAAGGATGAAATACTAGTGCCTGTAGGTATTAAAAAAATAATTATAGTAATAATTATGTCTGCCTCTTTAAGAACTTGGTTCTTATTGTTAAGCACTTTACATTGAAATGAAATAAGTTGGTCACTTAAACCCACGTGTGCAGATCATGATGTTTAAATTACTCTTGGCCTTCTTGAATGACATTTACACATTATATAAATGTTTATTTCAACTATATTCTTGCTGCAATTAATGTTGGCCAAGCGGTTTGTTTCTTACTAATGGAGCCAGAGATGGCTTCATGGCTAGGTTTGTATCTCCCGACCAGCAGTAATCGTGATTCCCTGTACTGATGATTCCCAAAACGATGAAACACTAGTGTCTGTAGGTATTAAAAAAATAATTATAGTAATAACTATATACATATATAATAATGTGATAATATGTATGTAATGATAGCGCTGCTCTTTCGTTTCAGTAACTTTTATATAGACTCTTTCGTTCCGGTTTCGTGATCTAACTTTTGTATGCACTCACGCATACGCATAGCAACTAATCAATAAAGCGGGGCGCCATTATTCAGTTTCCTTCTTACCAACCAAACACACGTGTTCCAATCAACCCTGTCATCGTAGAATTGACCAATACCATGTCATTGAACTTTCTTGCGTGTTCCGAGACAGAACCACTTAGAACTATACTCATGTACTGGTGAACACAGCATGACATGGTGGCAGTGGTGGGATTATGTGGCATGGTACATTGGGGTTGACAACCAGCTTGTGAGTGTTCCGAAATTCACCAATACGGTCAAATCTCTCAGGGTATAGATGCATTAGGTCAGCTACACTATTGATGGTTTGGTGTTGGGCTGAGATGGCACAGTTCATTGTCACTACCTTAAGAGCCACTGATGTTGGCACATGGCAAGCAAGTTAAACTTATTATAATAGGCTCTAAATATTCCAACCACACACTCGAAAACTTTTCATTACATTTCAGCTGTTTTCAACAGCGCTTAGTATTGTGTCAGTCCATCCTTTGATTCCAATTTCTCCTAATCTTTTTTTCAGTTTTTTCACAACTGTTCTTAGACTTTTAAAATTATTGATATTATTGTAGTTTTCTTTATATTCCATATTTCCCTTCCACTCTTTGGTAATTCCATGTATTTGCTTAATTTTTTTCTCTTCTTGATCTTCACTCTATGGATGGTAAAATCTATTTTGCAGCTAATATCATGCCTTCTTTAATAAGTTTGTCAGTTTGTGCGTTTATGTCCCAAAGGATTTTATACATTTTATTTTTCCAATCTTGGTTTCAGTTTGTGCCTTTACCATTTGCCTAGATGGTTAAACTGCAGTGGTTTGCTACATTCACTTATGATGTGGTTTACTTTTTCGTTTCTTTGTCAACAATGTCTAAATTTATTATTTTGCTTGGTCTTGTATATCTTCACTTTCATGTAGTTCGTTCTTGTGTAGTTTTGTTCAGCTGTCAGTAACAATTCTGTTTCTCTATTCCAGTGTCCTTTTCCTAGCTATGTCTATGTATTTTTATGCATTATTTCATTGTTCACTCTTCTAAATCGTCCATTTTGCTTTTCTCACTTCTGTTATTGTTCATCTTATGCTATACAGTTTGTAGACGTAAAACAGTCAAGGCAGCCAGTTCAGGGGAATGTCGATGAAAACATAGGAGGAAGTGATAAAAATGGATCTAAGAAAAAGAGGGATAATAGAAACCTGGTCAGAGATAGGCTACTTTGGAACTTGATTTTGTAAAGCCGTCCACTACATGCCAGCATGTAAAACGGATGTTAAACTGATAATGATGATGATGATGACGACGACGACGACGATGATGATGATGATGATGATGATTTTTCTAGTCTTTTCATCGCATTATTCATGCATTTTCCAACACATATTAGTTCTCTTTTCCGTCCTATCTTTTTATGTAAAGTCGCTCAGTATAATCCAGTGTATTATGCATCGTCAACAGTTTCCTGCTTCTTTGATCGAGATATGGTTGGCTACTGACTTGTCCAGCCTATGAAGGGTCCAGATTATATCTTATTAAGGATACTACTTAATTATTTATTCCTTTTATTATATAGCATAATCATGTTGACACACTGATTCTCACTGGATCATCGAAGTTAAGCAACATTAAACCTGGTCAGTACTAAATGGGTGACCATTTGGGATTTCCAGGTGCTGTATGTGCTCTCTCCGCTTATCTCGGCATTGTTTCCAGTCGTCCTGGACTTCTCCTTGCCACGGCTCAAATAGTGCCGATTCAGGAGAGATGTGGTTGAGGATTGTGCAATCCTTTCCTCACAATTTCACATGCAGCTGCCTTTGTATGGGGTATCCTTTGTCTTTCGAAACTGAACGGAGGCTATTAATTCCTTTTATTAGATTTCTACTATATCATGTAGTTTCAAGGGTTTTTTTTTGTCCTCATTCTTTTCTAATAATGTTTTGAGTTGATGGTGCTCATTTCTAGAATGTCCAGATATTTACAGTTATCGCATTCACAAGTAGTTTAATCGCATCTCAATTGAGCAGTTCTATTATCATTATGTACTTACTAGGAGTTCTCATGCAGGCCATCATCACAGATTACTTACTGGCAACAACCGGTGGTGTCCCCTGAAGTTTGGGTGATCATAAGTAAATCTTGCCACATTTCCAGTATTCTCCAGTTCTTCTGATGACCTTTGCAAATGACTTTATGTTTTCTTAACATACGCTTGCTATTGACTTGTTGTTGGAAACGACCATTTGTCTTCACTACATTTGGGTAACAATAAGCTTCTCTAATGTACTCATCCAGTGGAGGTCTGGCCAGTGCTTTTCCTCCTTTACTATTCATGCCTATTTTGTGTGGTATCAGTCGAGACTGATATTATTATTATTATTATTATTATTATTATTATTTTCATAATATGGCTTATTACCAGTTACTGCACGATGATGACAATAGGTGATGTTCTCTGAAGTCTGCAAGAAAACAAGCTTCTCCAGTATCGCAACACTTTTTTCATCTTTTAGTAAACATTGTAAATCCCTTTTTGTTATTGCAATAATCATTTAATATTGATTTCTTGCTGATATACCACATTGGTTTTCCATGGAATCTGAGTGGCAATAAACATCATTAGAATTTCAGTACTTTAAATGCCCTTCAAATAGAGGTCTGGATAGTGCTCTCTCTCCTAGGTCTTTCCATTCTCCTTGACTCTTCATGAGTATTTCATGTGGTATCAACCAGTACTAATGCCACTATGTTGTTTTGGGGGCAGGTATGTGCCAGATTATATAATTATTTCGTTGTGCGTTGTAAAGAAACTATAAACTTAATAATTTATTTTTATTTTATGAATAATAAATAAAATAAGGAAAAATGGCTTCCAAGTTTTTCAGTGGTATGTCTATATTTCTTGTATTAAAATTAACAAATAATGTGTGTTCTAAAAAGAGATTTCTAAAATCATTTTCAATAACTCAAATCAAATCAAATTTATTGACAAAAAATATCAAAGTTCAATCAACCATATGGAAAGATAAGATGTTTACATCTATATAAAGTCACTTTGAACCTAGATATGGTAGATAATATTGCAATCTGTTTCACAGAGCAAAAACATGGACAAAACTGCTGTCTTTCTCCATCTTGGAATAAGATTCCAAGATATGAGTCTAGGTTTATATTACTTTTATTAATAGAATATGTTTTAATACAAGTTGCTATCTGCATTCAAACTAACCACACAGTCCGACCTTGTGAGTAAGCTAAAAGAGAATCTTTCAATGAACTGTCAGGTTATTTATGTGACCCAACCACCTGTGCCGTCGAAAATTACATCAGTAACAGGTGAATTAGGGCGGAATTAAAGCCTTTAATTATGTGAATAATCTTGAGCAACAGCCGACGGCTTTGCTTGCAGACGTAAAATACAAGAGAAAAAAATAACTTCGGAAATGAGGAGGCTGATAATAACCTTAATAATAATATTGTTTTCTGACGGGAACCATTACATGGTGTTAAATAGTAATGTTTTGTCTTGGATATGATCTTGAGGTCAAAGTTTTCAGGTTTTGCTTGTGTGGGAAAACTTATGATGGAAAATTAAATTTCTGTTGGGGAAATTACCTAATTAATATGCACAAGTGATTTGGCCATTTAGCCAATCAGGGGGTCTCAAAGTATGATGATATTATCTGGATAAGAAACTCAAACTCCTCAAACCTCACACCGCTACCAATAAAAGGATGCACAGAGCAGTTTTTAGTCAGTCGAGAACAGGAATTTCCAGATAAGGTTGAGAGTCAGTATTGTCCACTCCAGCCATGCCACTCCCCCATTCACTGATAAAGAGAGAGAGAAGAGACAATCGGATGTTGGAAAAAAAGGATTCCATTGAGTTACTGTTGAAGTAGACTGCTTGTTGAAAGACAACGACATTGCATACATATTTTTTATTTCCCTTTCTCCTCTTCATAACCGTAAAACTAACATTTTTCTTGTATTTAAATGTTGAGTAATAATTAATCTGTACAAACGAAAATACAAAATTACGTTTGGAGTCAATTATTTGTTGTGTATCGAATTCGTGACTACCTCACAATAGAATGATGCCAATTGAAAGTAATTTCTTTTAGAAGACAGCAAGTAAGAGAGAGGTTGGCCAACCCAGCGCCAATAAAATTGTAGCACATGACACATGTATTCCCTGGAGACTTTGAGTTGTGCACTTTGTTTTTTTTTATTTCTTTTATTTTTTCTATTTTTGTTATTTACTTGTGAACCACTGTTGAAACAGGAAACACAGGAGTCTCACATCAACCTTGCCATCATGGAATTGACCAATACGATGCCATTGAACTTTCTTGGGTGTTCCGAGACAGAACCACCTAGAACTATACTCATGTACTGGTGAACACTACGGTCTTCATCATATTATATTTATATGATAATCCCCCATAAAAGAGATTCCTGCCGAAATGAAAACAATGGTAGTATTTATTCTGCAAAGATTGTTTTTGTGGCTCTGAGATGAAAACCTTCTTGCAAGGTAGATTTATATTTCTGTTTATGATTCTGTATACCAGAATATACCTTGCATCCCCCGCTGCTCAGTTGAGAAATGATTTACTCTTTGAAACCGTCGTTTGTTGGAGAGTCTTGTGACCATCACAGTTGCAAACTGTTGAACATATTTAAGGCATACAATATCACTTTGACGATCAGAACTTGTTGAAAGTGTTTTCCATTAGATTGAGGAGGGAATTTCAGATTGTGTAAAGCAGGCATGTCAAACGAAAAGTCTCCTTAGGGCCATAGAAGTCGATTAGTATTGTTGTGAGGGCCGCAACTCAGACTGAAAGAGAAATTAATTTTTTTTTTTACTAGAAAATGTAAAAATGCATAGTGAGCCTTTATTTTTTTTTAAATAAAACAAGTCAATATGAAAGTTTTAACAATAAAAAGTTTAAAAGAAAAATATACTTAAATTTTTTAACAAAGGCTGGTAAAAATTTGAAAAAAATTACCGTATTTTATTACTAAATTCAAAAGTTCAAACTTTAAAAATCTAAATAAATTAAAAAAATATGTGAAAAAAAATTAATGACTAATAAGTGTTTCATGCTAAATTTACAAAAACAAATTTGTAATTAAATTCATCTTTCATAAATTTTAAAATAAAATCATTATCTTTTATAGAGACAGATTCAAAAAAATAGTTTTACCACATTTTTAAAGGGAGATAATCCTTAAAATTCAATATAAATGTTTAACTTTCATTTTAAATAAAGAATGGTAGCAACAATACGATAAAAACATTTTAAAAACGTAAATACTACACATTAGAATAAGGAAACTTTAGTTAATTATAACATAATTGATACACAAAAAAAAAGAAACATTTAGGCTAAATTATTATTTACTTAAATGTTTTGTTGTTTTTTTCTTTTTATAAGACTTGACTGAAAATTATCTTCTTCCACTTCTATGTTGAAACGTATCAAACCCTGCCTATGAATTATGCAAGAAAGGAAGATCATTTGTATGAGCCGCACGTGTGTCTATGATGGACCACATGCGGCCCATGAGCTGTGTGTTTGACATGCCTGGTATAAAGAACTTGCATCACTAATTAGAATAGCCATTCCAAAATAAATTCAAATTACCGAAACACTTTTACATACAAGATGCTCAAATTCAGCAAAAATATGGTGAAATTTGTGTAGAAATATACAACTACTGTAATCTTGTATGTAAAGAAATTTAGTTGTATTCTCATAGTTAGACCATTATAGCATTGTATCTGCCAAATCGATATTTACTTCTGACTAGCAATTTTTTTTATTTTTTCCTTGTAGGATAGTTGGGGTAATTTCACTCACAGGGAAATTCCATCCTCTTTTCATTTAAAGAGATATAAATTTTGTCAAGCTTGTTGCTGTTGCTGCTGCTGCGGCAGTTACTGTCCTAATTTGAGTTGTCTATTTGATAGAGTTATGCCCCTTTAATTTTATTACCTCTTTTGAATCCATGCTGTGGATGATGTGGTTGCATCAAGTTTACAAGTCTTTTCCTGCTCCATCCACAAAACAAGTCTCGCCTTCCAGACGATTTATAATTATGTGAAAGAGAATAATATTTTATTTTTAATCTAAAAGTTTCATAATAATATAATACACATATTTTTTACTTTGAAGAAAATGTTGATTGTATTTCTGACCCGCACTAGTCCTGTTTGGGAAATTTTACCTCCAAGGGGTGTGGAAATTTCCAAACATGATTCTATAGAGTTCTGAAGGGTTACATCTGCAAAGAAGTATGCGCGAGCCTTTTCTAGTCTCACACAAAAACATGCGTTCACATCTCAAGCTATATTACTTGTCATATACATATGCGCACACAAACATACGCGCACACAAACATACGCGCCCACGTCCACACACGTACATATATTCACGTTCGCGTACATACACTCACATTCACGTGTATACACACATGCTAACGTACGCACATGTATGCACACAGATTGACAACGCAAAAGACCACCGGAAACAATTTTAAAAGCAAGAGACAAGCTGTTTCCAGTCTTTTTTGACTTAGCTCTCGAGCTGAGCGGTCATTGGACCATTCGCCTGCGCGCGTCACGTCCCCTGCTACTATATAGGGGGCATGAGCCAACAGACAGTATGTACACTTTATATCTCCATGGCCTGGATTGATTTTTTCTCATTCTCTCTCTATACTACAATACACTTTCCTCCTCACCAGTTAACAGCAGGAGATGCACACCAAACTCGATTGACTTTCTTTCTTTCTCTCGCTACAACAATAGACTTTCTCCTTCTCACCAGTAAACAGCGAGAGACGAACGCGGACATGAACACGTATTGTACCCTTTTCTTTCACTTGTTTCTTCACAAAATAAATTCCAGTTCGTTTAATTCAAGTAAACACGTTGTTCATTCCTTCCTCAAAGCAATTCATTTTTCCTTTCCCATTTCTCCTATTTTGTACGACTAGGGGATATGTATAATATATCCACCAGTCCACTACAAGTGTCTTTTTTTTTACTGATTTTATATTCAAAGTAATGTAATGGCCACTGAAACAGATTTTCGCCATCGCTATTATATTTCAATTGACAAATTGGTGAAAAGTTATGTGAATGTGAACATCGTGAGAGCAAAATAATCTAACAGACCCGACAAAATCTACGATATCGACGAAACATATTGGATTCTAAAACGATGAAGATTATCTGCAAGAAAAAAACAAACAAAACGTCAGTCACCTTTTCCGTGTCGTCGGCATCAAGCAGAGACTTCATCGCATTGAGAGGCTGTGTAAACTTAGATAGGTGAATACGACCCCTGTACATCATCTATGCAGTCAAAATTTTACAAGAGGCATGGATGCATGATGACCCAAATAATGTGTGCTACACAGTAAGCAAAAAGTAATGGATAGATAATTGTTATAATTTGAGAAACTTTTCATTCTATCACTTTCTCAAGAGAGACCTGTAATTTTTTTCTTCATTTTTCTTCATGGGAAGATCTACACCTACAACTATCAACTACTTTATGAGGAAGATCATCCCAATTTTGGGAGCCAAGTGACAGCAGACAAAGCAGAAAACAGTTGGCAGAGAATCTGTCATCCGTTAAATTCATTGAGAAGATGGCCCAGGAAGAGGAAGAAATAGAGCCAGAATTCAATGATGAGGATGTTCAACTATCAAGATGGTCAGCCCATCATAATGGGGATGGCAATGACAGTGAAACTTAGTTAGAAACTTCTTTGCAGACTTTTCAGTTTGAACAATACCTGGTGAGAGGAGGTTAGAGATTTATTTGTATTTTGTTTTTTTCTGATTGTTTTTTTGAAAATATATTGTAGCTATAGCTACCTGGTGTTCACTGGAGACAAAGGAAATGATTGAAAAGCAGGAGGTCGGAATTGGCACATTTTTGGTAAATTTGGAAGTTAAATAAAAAAAAATAATTCTGTTACTTGGTTCATTTTTAAAAATTTATTTTGTACACTGTAATTCTGTTGTTCTATAAATGTGTGTGTTGAATTTGTTCTACTCAGAATTATTTTTTGAGTTTAAGAATCATTTTTGTAAAGTAGGGAACAAAGTGGATCACTAAATAAATGTAATTCACTACAGTTTCTTTCAGAATATATTTATTCTGACTAAGAATTTTATTAATGAGATAAACAGTCAGACAGTCAGAAAGTGACTTAGAGTTGAGTCGGTCACACTGGAAGCTAACACCCTCTTGGAGGTGAGAGGAGGGGGGGGGAAGACAGAATAATGCAATCGAAAAGGCTTGAATCCCTGACCATCATCATCACCAGCTGGTATGAATACAGAATCATCTATATTTGTAAATTGTTTTTTTCATCGTCATTCCACCAAAAGTGTTTTGTCTATCATCTTGTAAAAGAACTTTGTACAACTCCCTCAAAGTATTATGTGTCCCCATCCGCCATCATCAATAATGTATCCCCTCCTCTTCATCTCTGTTATAAATGATCTTGTTATAAAATGTATCCCATACTCTAACAACAGAAGAATCTACACACTTGATAATATATACACTCCCTAATATGTGTATACCCACACCCATACACAATGAGATACGGTTTCAATATGTCAACATAACAATATACACTCTCTAGATATATGGTCTCTACAATATACACATGCTGATATATACTCACAGCGTAACACTTGCACTCCACATAATTAGAAAGAGTTTACTTCCTTCAAATTATTGTCAGCTAGTATTTAGAAAGTAATATTTTGTATGATATTTTGACTAAACAATGATATGTGTGATAATGCCAACTTCTGATTGTTGCTAATATATTTCTTACCCGTTTCGTGAGTTGTGTGTCCATCATAAAGTTGTGCACATGCTTTTCTGCCCTACTCAGTTCTAGTTTTCGTGCTATGACAGCAACAACCAGCGCAGTGCAGCCGGCACCCTACAATAGAAGAACCAAAGAATTTCAATCACAATCAAAATTGAAGAATCAAATAACACATGAGCAACAACAATTCAAAGAAGAAAAACATAAAAATGATTAGCAACAACAATAAGTAAGTAAAAAATAGTTATTTATTTATTAACAACATATTTATCTACTGACATTTGTATATTGGATAATTTTTACATCCATAAAAAAGTGGATCATTTATATATCCATAAAAGAGAGGATCATCTGTATATCCATAAAACAGTGGTCATTTGTATGTCTAAAATGCAGTGGATCATTTGTATATCTATAAAACAGTGAATCATTTATATATTCATTAAAAGTGGATCATTTGTATATCTATAAAACAGTGAATCATTTATATATTCATTAAAAGTGGATCATCTGTATATCTATAAAACAGTGAATCATTTATATATTCATTAAAAGTGGATCATTTGTATATCTATAAAACAGTGAATCATTTATATATTCATTAAAAGTGGATCATTTGTATATCTATAAAACAGTGAATCATTTATATATTCATTAAAAGTGGATCATTTGTATATCTATAAAACAGTGAATCATTTATATATTCATTAAAAGTGGATCATTTGTATATCTATAAAACAGTGAATCATTTATATATTCATTAAAAGTGGATCATTTGTATATCTATAAAACAGTGAATCATTTATATATTCATTAAAAGTGGATCATTTGTATATCTATAAAACAGTGAATCATTTATATATTCATTAAAAGTGGATCATCTGTATATCCATAAAAAAGTGGATCATCTGTATATCCATAAAAAAGTGGATCATTTGTATTTCCATAAAACAGTGGATCATTTGTATTTCCATAAAACAGTGGATCATTTGTGCATCTATAAAAAGTGGATCATTTGTACACAAATAAAAAATTATCTGTACATTCATCATTGGATCATGCTCTAAAGACTGAGAAATTAAGAATATTTAAAAAGAAGAAACTCAGTAAAAACAAAGAAGTTTTGAATGATGTCATCGTATAAATATATTTATTTTGATGTTGAAATGTCAACTCAGAAATTATTTAAGAGATATGATGATAATCTGGTTGGATATTGGAGTTTTCTATTTAGAAAGAAGCGAGAGACTACTACTGGTTCATAGAGAAATTCTCTTATATAATAAAAGCTGAATTTTTATTTTTTTCACCATTTTTGTTGCGTCAGTAGATTTGATTTGTGATTCTGAGATGTTTGTTTTCGTTCCTCAACTTCAAGCTAAGCTGGAAATCTTTATGAGGCTTTTATGATTTTTTTGTCATTCATTTCTTTTGCGGTGTTTTTTCTACTCATTTTCTTTGAATTAACTTATTAATATCTTTTATAGATAAAATTGATTTTAAATGAAAAAAAATTTGATATGGTAGTCCTTAGAGTAAGCGTGGTATTGTGGCGACTGCTGAAGGGAAAGTCATGGTTTCACCTGCATTCAAAAAACTGAGAAGGATGAAACTGATCGCAGGCCACCAAACAGTCAACATGACCTTCTTTTCATGCAACTCTGGCTTCGGAAAGTGTTGTAGAGCTTCGTCAGCATCTAACCACTGAGCTGAGCATTGCCAGTTGTTTTAAAAAACCCATTTTTCATCACAAGTCGCAACCCGGTTGAGAAACGGGTCGTTCTTGTTGCATAAAAGGAGGAAAGATGACACTTCATAACGGCGTTTCTTTTGGTTATCGTTCAATTTGAGAGACACCTGTTTATCAAGATTTTTTGTCTTTCCAATCTCTCTCCAGAGGTTGGAAATCATTGTATGTTGTTACGTCTAACTCAGAAGCAAGTTTCCAAACAGTTGTGCATGAATTGACTTCGACTAAGGTTCTTAATTATTGTCAACATCCGATGACCGATCACTAAGCTCATCATCTATAGGAAAATCGTAGCTTACCTGACTAGTGTGGGTGTCGTGTTCATTTGCTTAAGGAAAAAAAAGCTAAAATGGCGATGTCGCTTTTGTATTTGACGGTCACATGTGAGTAACGCAAACTTTATGCAAAATAGTTTATATAAGATGCATAAAAAGAAGCGGTAAAAGAAACAACTAGCGAATTGAAAGAGTGTTTTATGTGAACGGACGCATGTATTATCAAGATTATTGAAGCTGACTCAAAAGATTATATATATTACCTTTCAGCGATGGAGGGCAAGGTTTTTTATGTCCGGACTTTAGTGGCGCTGCAGCTGATATGGCCATTATCGAGTTAATTAAAAATGTGCAACTTGTGTGAGCTTTGCACTATAAAAAAATGTTGAGTACGTCCTGCCATTGAGATTGTGAGGTGGACCTCCGGCCATATATAAGCAGTTTAGTGTGAAGCAGAAAGCAGACGCAGAACAGATCAAGCAGGTTCTTATAACTGTGTATGCTACCGATGCCTTTAGTACATATGGCCAGTTTGTCACTCGAGAACTTTGCACTGATGAGATGGTGGATGATTTTTTTTGCAGAGCTGCGACACCTGGCCCGGTTGGTTGAGGGACTGTTGCCTAAATGTTGGTTAATGCGTGCATTCGTTTCTGGACGACTGCAACATCTCAGACATATATATAGTGTTTCATCCTGGATGGAAACGATGAATGTGGAGCTATCGTTGACCCAAATGAGAACTGCCATGACTGACACCACCTCTGCTAGATGAACACGTTCAGAATCAAAAGTGCGCCATGAATCCAACTACTTGGCAAAGGACTACTTACAGAATCGCCAAAAGAGGCCGGACAGTTGGATGCGCAAAGACCATCATGAGATACGTTGCTTCGGATGCAGTAGCCTGGACATATAGCACCGCAGTGCCAGGGAAACACTAAAGAGGAAAAGGCATTAGAATTAGTCTCCTCCTGACCAATTGGACACTAAGAAGCTTCCCTTCATGAAAGTACATGTAGATGGGGAAAATTGCACGGTGTTGATCGATTCCAGGTGTTCTCAGACTCTAGTGAGTAAAGTCGTGTGTCGCTTTTGGAAGCGGAAGTCTGCAGGAGTTCTAACAGCTGATGAAAGGACATTGAATTGTCAAGGATATAGCAGACTTAATGGCCAAGTTCCAGCTGTCGACATTTAGGCCATGGATAAACAACTTTTAGGCTTTGATCTACTGTTGGGGATTGATGTGATCAAGACACTCGGTGGAGTTTATTTCATGGAATCAGGTGAAGCACATTTCAGAGGCCTAAACAGATGTGCTGCCATCTTGATCGCCGAGCCGGACTTTAGTGTGACTTATGATCACAGTATCAAAGAATGAACTGCATTGAAGAAATGGGCAAGCAGTCACTCTCCCAGTGAATTGAGTGACCATGTCATGCCGGGGATGCCTATGTGAATGAGATTCAACAGTGGTAACAGAATGGATGGCTGTTGCCATATTAAGAAGAACTTTCCCCACCCAAGGGCCTAATTCCCTTAATGGCAGTCATGTAGGAGCAGAAGCATAAGGTGCGTCCAGTGCTTGACTACTGCGAATTGAATGAGTTTGTTGATGTACTGCCAATGCAGAAGTATATGTACAGAAACTAAGAAAATAGTGGCGACAAGGAGTCAATGTTTTGCTTATGGATCTGTGGAATGCATATCTTCAAATCCATGGCGACAAGGCGCTATGGCCGTTTCAAAAAGTTATTTTCAAGGGCCAGCGTTTCTGTCTTACACGGTTGGGATTTGGGCTGAATATGACACCACTTATTATGAAGTCTGTTATAGATGCTATCATATCTTAAAAACACCACATCAGCATATGTTGATGATATTTTCATTAATGAAAGTGTAGTCCTTGTGTCGTGCATGCAACAATATTTTTTAGACTATGGTTTGGTTTCTGAGGATTTGGTATGATTGAGAGACAGATGGAAACGAGGAAGTCCAATTCTGGAAATCCCTGGTGAATTGGGTGTCAGTTAGTAAGCGCTTAGCAACTGCAGTAACAAAGGACTGGGATAACAGAATCAAAACCCGTCTCTCTGTCATATATTGGCAGAAACTTTGAGCAATGTATGAAAAGCAGATCCCATTGAAGGAGACTGGTGTATGGACGGTAAAGAAATTAGTCTGGATGGATAGGAGTTGCATAGCCACAGGAGTAGCACTGGAAACGAATGGAACGGTCATTGAGGATACATGCTGGCTATGCTCAGCATATCAATCTAGCTGAATTTGACGTGCCAATCAAAGGAATTTATTTGGCTCTTCAGTGGAAAGTGACAGTGATGGTTAGGAACCTTGCAATCGCTGGTGAAAGAATATGGATTGACTATCGATGTAAAACTGTTGAAGTCCTGTCAGAATCACACAGATAGTCTCATCAGTGTGGATTTTTTTTTACAAGGTGGTCAACTCTTATCAAGGCCCGGAAGCCACTCAGGGATAACGGTTATTGTAAGTACAGTACGTTAGTGTGGAGATTTAATAAAGTGTCTACTTAAGGGGGTGGCTCATCAGAAACTTGTTTACGTTGGACTTGAAGACATCCAGGTTGTAGTCAGGTGGAAAGCAAGCAGACGGAACAGAGTTCCACAGGCGTGCAGTTCTAAGAAAGAAGCTTTGTTCATGGAATCTACATTTTGATTTAGGCATAGATAAAGAGTGGGAAAGTTTTTGACAGTGGATTCAGCTAGACGGGTGTTTTTTGTAAAAGATTAACGAAGGCAGACCAGAGATTGGAGTTCAGACGAGCATCTGCCATGGAAATAACGATAAAACAAGGACAGGCTCGCAACGTCTTTTCTGTGGGAGAGAGATTGCAGGGAAGAGAAAAGGGCATCCCCCACTAAGCCACGAAGTCTATTTTGTACTCTGTCAAGGCAGGATAGGCTGTTTTTAGCAGTTCCTGCCCAGATATGGCAACAGTATTTCATCCTTGGACGTACTTAGCTTTTATATAGATAGAGAATTGCATCAGTAATGAGATATCTTCTGGAGCGGTAGAAGGATCCCACCATCTTTCCAGCGACCTTGGCAACAAACTTGATACACGTGTTCCATTTCAGATCAGGAGTGAAGGTCAAGCCCAGAAGCTTGTCAAAACATGGGGCTTCTCCTAGACGAGAGCCATCCATTTCAATTAAGGCAACGCTTAAATAGTTTCCTAAGTATGGGAGCAAGTTCTGGTTGAAGCTTTTTTAACACTATAATTGGGATGCCGTCAGGGCCAGTTGCTTTACTGGAATCAAGGTTCTTGATTAGCTTGGCGACCTCATGCACAGATATTTGTATGTTACCTAGCGTGTTCTGTGTTATAGGAGGAAATATGGGGAGTTGATGGCCTTCATCGCATAGGGTAGAATTAGCTGAAAAGTTCTTGGCAAATAGTTTGGCCTTGTCTGAAGCTGACGAGATGACCTCTGATCCATTGATAATGGTTGGGATAGAACGCACACTTCTGTTCAGGATCCTATTTGTTATTTGCCAAAACTGGTGGGAACCAAGTCACTGATCAGCTACTTTAGATTTAACAGACTGGGCATATAGCTCTCTTGCATTTCTTATTACTCTTTTACAGTAGTTGCTGGCGTTCTTGAAAGCAGCTTTAGTCTCTGCATCTATTACGTTGCTAGCTATGGAAAAAGTGATTTCTGTTTGCGATGGCAGCAGCACATTCTGGGGAGAACCATGGCTGACTGGTAGGTTTTTGTTGGAATTTTTTAGATGGTATGAATCGGTGTATGCCTACAATTAATCATTCGGTCTGATACTATAGAGGACACCTTCTTTTTAAACATGGAATGCAGAGGTAGATCAGATATAAATGTACGGAAGTTATCCCAGTCAGCCATAGAGTATCGGTATACAGTATGGTGGAGGGGTACGTCTGGGGACTTGTTATATTTCATTTTTATCTTAACTGATATGACGGAGTGGTCAGAGGATCCTAGAAGAGAAAGAACAGAACATGAACATAGCTCAGGGGAAGTTGAGGGAAAAAAGTCTAGGAGGCTTGCATATTGACCTGTAGTATCGGGCACACAGGTGGGCTCGCGAACAATCTGCGTGAGGTCATAAGCAATGGCAAATTCATGAGAAAACCTCCCCTCATCGTCCGTCTTATTTGAGTGGGTCAGCCATTCCACGTTAAGGACATTGAAGTCATCACAGATGTGAATGTTAGCCGAGGGATGTGCAGACAGGATGTGGTTTATTTTCTCAGATATGCTCTTAAAGATAGTAACTCTGCTGTTATGGGTCCAATAGAGGGCAAATATAAATGCAGTGGATGGATCTACTCAAGGAAGAGAGCCAGTGCTCTGGAATTGCACAACATTAGGACAACTTGATGAGGATTAGGTGGCTAACATCCATCATCAAAGTGGACATCCACGTGTGAAACCAACTTTATATTTTGCCAGGTCGGTTGACCCACAAGTGTTTAAAGAGACTGCTAAATCCAATGTGAAAGCCTGAAAAACCTGCCGATCAATAGATTTGGCACCTGCTCGCTGGAAAAAAGGAAAACTCAGCGTGAAGAACAACTGGGACACGATGGTGAGAATTTTCTATCATCGACTGTGGCAATTTGCAATATGGCGGCCATTGCGTCAGACAGATGCAATCGCTGTTATATATTTATATTATATTTTCTTTGAGCGAGGCCCACCAATAAACATACAAAATTTAAGGTATATTTTATCAGATTCATATTTAGAATATAATTCAAACAAAGATATACATAAGGTTTTCGACAAAAAGTAACTGGTGTTAATTGTCCTACAAAAACTGAAAAGGCAGAATAAGACTTCTATTTCTCACTAACTGGAGATTAGAAATTACCAAAATGATTAATTATTAGCTGGGCGCCCGGCGATGCCCATTCGTACAATATGCTTAAACATGATATTTTAATTTATACAAATTGTGTATGTATTATTATAGAATTTATTGTATATTATATATTACGAGAAATAATTTGCCCGGTGGACTAATTTGCAAAAATAATTAAAAAAAAATAATGATAATAATGTCGTTAATCAAATTCCGTCTGTGTTTTTTTACAATATCATGTAAACTGATATTTGGGCTTGACAATGTTAAAAACATTCTTTCTTCTTTTATAGATAAAAAAGAAGAATTTTTACATTGTAATATTTTACGTTACCTCGGCCAAGATTATACCGGCGTAACATAAAATATTTCCCTGTAAAAATTCTATAAAAAGATTATTTTTAAGATTTTTTTTCAATTTTCGATACTTATTGGATGAATTTCTGTAAAAAACATTGACAGAAATATAAATTACCTTTGTGCAAAATTTTCAAGAGATAGACTCAGATGTTTCGGAACTTATAAGGAAGGAACTAACACACACTCAAAGTGACTTTAGTAAAGATAGTGATAAAAATAACTCGGTTTAATCATAATCAAAATAATACATTTTCCTTCAAATATTTTTTATCATTAAACAAAAAACGGATTTCATTTACAAAACGTTTTACTTAATAGCCTAAAAACTATATAGTTTTATTTATAGTTTTATATACATTTCGTTATACACACAATTTTCATATTTTATTGATTTTTAGCCTATAATCTTAACTAGGTGTATAATCTTTTGATATCTTCACTTTTGGTGTTGATCACATTTTTAATTTTTCAATTTGCTGCCTAATCCCGGTGCTGATGATAAGACTTTATTAAAATAAAAACTAAATCTGTCGTCTTAGAAACGATCGTACAATGATTGATATCGAATTCTTGGAGCCTACGCAAATGATTTTTCCATAAATTATTTATTTTACCCTTTGCTTTAACTCTCTATCTGTCCGTCTGTCTGTCTGTCTGTCTGTCTGTCTCTGTCTCTGTCTGTCTGTCTTTCTCAACGGTTGAGTTTCAATTATGGCTATATATATATATATATATATATATAAAATATAAAATAAATTGAGCTCTCATACCCGGATTTCCTCTGGATTTATTCCATTATAACACTATATATATATATATATATATATATATATATATATATATATATATATATATATATATATATAGTGTGTGTGCATATTTAGGCAGCATTTCTTAATTTAAACAAATATTGTTAAAATAACAGATCGCTTCTATTCGATTATAATTTTTGTTATGTTTCTATTTTTCTCGTTATCTTCTTTGTGTAAAAATCTAAATTATTAGTGTAAGTTCCGTAGATGTCATCGACGTTTTTAATGCTACATTATTGAGTGAGAAAGAAAATGAACAAGTAGACTGGAAGTCTGGTAGAGAAAAGGGATCATAATAGCGTGTGGCCAGTATTTGTACACAGTGGGACGCAAAAGTGTTAGAAGAACAACAGTCTAAATCGTGTGTGTTAGAATTTGGAGCATTATGCCAAACATTACACGCACGTATATATATATATATATATATCTATATATATATATATATATATATATATATATTTAGTAAGTTATAAAATGTATATGTCGATTAAGCTAATATTCAGTGTAGCTTAATCGCCATATACATTTTATAACTTACTAACTAGCTCTACCTGCACTTTTGAAGTAAATACTTAAAGTTTACGCATAAATCTATACTTTCGTATATTAATTTTATGTGAGTAAATTAAGTAGTTATATATATATATATATATATATATATATATATATATATATATGTGTGTGTGTGTGTGTGTGTGTGTGTGTGTGTGTGTGTGTGCTGTTTTGGTAAAGTATGTTTTTTCAATTATATTTCACTCTCTCCTTTTTGTATAGAAGCTCAATGTATGCTTAATATAACAACAGAGCATATATAATAGAATAAAGTAAAGTTGCTGCCCAAGTTTTCATGCAAAACAGTTCCTTTAGCATATTACAGTTTCGGTACATTTTTTACAGATCAGTTTCATTATGCAGAAACAAACGGTTATTATCATGTCAATACCGTCTTTTTTGTGTATAGAGTATATGCACGAAAAGAGACGGTATTGACATAATAATAACCGCTTGTTTCTGCATAACAAAACAGATCTGAAAAAATGTATGGAAATTGTAATATTCTGGAGGAACTCTTTTGCATGAAAAATAAATATTTAGATCTTGGAATGTAACTATACTGTTATACATATATATATAATTATGACTCAAATCATTTTTAAATACATACATTCCTTTCGGAAATCATCACATTACAGCCTCTCGGGAGATCTGAACGTGGCCATGCAGCCATCTCTAGCTTTTTATCATTGCACAATCTAAAGGGAAGACAACTATATAAATTTTATTTATCCCTACTAATGACTGTATAGACCCAGCATTTCCAGATCGAAACATATTGCCGAGCGGAGGGTTTTGTCAAATACTATTTAAAATACACAGTATATCCTAATTAGTCACGAGTTATGTATTATTATTCTTTTTTAATTTAATTTTTGTTTGCTGAAGAAGGCCAAAGGATTAGTTGGCCGAAACGTGGTGAGACACCAACAACTATGAAGATGGGGATAACAGTCCGTAAAAGAATGAATACATTAGTTACGATTTTAAAAATGAATTATGAAATGAGATCTAACAGAATGTATTTGGAATATTTATAAGCAAGTCAGCCATTTTACTCTTGTTTTATCAATTAAAAAAAAATTACTTATTTCGCAACCTTCCGAAATTTGAAAGAAATTTGTCAGCAGTTAAACTTTTTGTTTTAATTTTATTTACAAAGGGGTCACCACATATCAAGGCCCAGAGGCCACTCGAGGATAAGGGTTAATGTGTGTATTGTAGTCATTGGGACAGTAGTGTGGTAATCTTGGTGGTCGAAATTTGGTATAATCATTATTTACAGGGACGGTTCAATAAGAACTTGTTTATGTTGGACCTGAAGATAACAATATTGTAGTCAGCTGGAAAGCAGACCCGCGGAACAGAGTTCCACAGACAGGCAGATCTAGGAATGAAACTTTGTTTATGGAATCTACATTAAGGTTAAGACTCCAATAGAGAGTTGGGGGAATTTATTAATAGTGTTTTTGGCTAAATGAGTGCATTTTGTGAAAATTTAGCAAGGTTAGCATAGATTAGAACTTAGTCGAACACTTCATATGAAAATAACGATAGAGCCAAGACAAGCTCGAAACGCCTCTTTCATGGGAAAGAAGTTGCAGAGAAGAGAAAAAGGCATCGCCTACTTAATTACGAATTCGGTTTTGAACTCTGGCAGGATAGGGTGCTCTGAGCAGTTTCTGCCAATCATTTAAAAAGCTATTTACATCCAATCATTTAAAAAGCTATTTACATCCAATCATTTTAAAAGCTATTTACATCCAATCATTTAAAAAGCTATTTACATCCAATCATTTTAAAAACTATTTACATCCAATCATTTTAAAAGCTATTTACATCCAATCATTTTAAAAGCTATTTACATCTAATCATTTTAAAACCTATTTACATCCAATCATTTTAAAAACTATTTACATCCAATCATTTTAAACCCTATTTACATCCAATCATTTTAAAAGCTATTTACATCCAATCATTTAAAAAACTATTTACATCCAATCATTTTAAAAGCTATTTACATCCAATCATTTTAAAAGCTATTTACATCCAATCATTTAAAAAACTATTTACATCCAATCATTTAAAAAGCTATTTACATCCAATCATTTTAAAAGCTATTTACATCCAATCATTTTAAAACCTATTTACATCCAATCATTTTAAAAGTTGTTTACATCCAATCATTTAAAAAGCTATTTACATCCAATCATTTTAAAATCTATTTACATCCAATCACTTTAAAACCTATTTACATCCAATCATTTTAAAAGTTGTTTACATCCAATCATTTAAAAAGCTATTTACATCCAATCACTTTAAAACCTATTTACATCCAATCATTTTAAAAGCTATTTACATCCAATCATTTAAAAATCTATTTACATCCAATCATTTTAAAAGCTATTTACATCCAATCATTTTAACAATAGAGATTTAAACATTCTTACTTTAACAAAATCACCTTCGATTTATTTTATAAAATACTTATTTAAAAAAGTAATAATTTGGTGAACAAAACGATATGTTTTAAAAAAAGAAGGGAAACAAAATTTAAAATAAAAACATTCTCAATTCATGCCTTTAGTTTGGAGCAAAGTGTAGTATCTGGTCTGTTATACACTTTATATCTTCTCATCTTGGTTAGTGAAGGAGAAATCCTTCTAGACTGAAGCTACGTTTATTTTTGTCCCAATCCAGAGGTCTCTTTTTATGGAGAGCTGGATTTTCCTCACATTTTTTTTTTTTTTTTTTAATTCAATTTTCACCCCAAACAAGGCACAGTGCCACTTTGAAGCAGGGGGCTACTATCAGGGACTTAATTAGCGGGGTCATTATGAAGGGAGATGAGTAGAAAGATGTTTGTTAACATTACACTTGAACTTCTGCATATCATTGCAGTTGGGAAAGCAGAATCCCGGAAGGGAGTTCCAAAGACCCGCAGTTCTGGGAAAGAAACTATTGGAGTAAAAGGCTTTCTTGCACCTAGGGATCTCTACTGTAAAGGGATGAGACTTAGTAGCTTGGGTTTGTCGGGGGGTAGTTACGTCGGGGAGGTAAAAGTGTTTGCAGTTCGTCAGAGCATTCACCATTAAAGTATTTGTAGAACAGGCAGAGGGATGCAACATCTCGTCGATGGGACAGAGGCTGAAGCCTAGATGACAGTTCAGGACCTATCAGGTTGGCGACTCTCTTTCGAACCCTGTCCAGGAGCGAGAGACAAGCAGCAGATGCACCAGCCCAGATGTGACAAGAGTACTCCATACATGGGCGAATGGTTGCCTTATAGAGGTATAGGATACTGTCAGGCGTAAGTAGTTTTCTAGCACGGTAGAGGGAGCCAACCTTCCTTGCAGCAGCCTTGGCAATGCTCTCAATGTATCTATTCCAGTTCATATTCCCTGTAAACTTTAGGCCGAGAAGTTTAAAAGAAGTACTTTCAGGCAATGTGTTCTTGGCCATTGCTATTAGTGGTAGAGAAGGTTTCTTGTAGTTATTGAAGGAAACAAGCTTAGTCTTAGCAGCATTGAATGTGACCAACCATTTTTGTCCCCCATTCCACTACGGATTGGAGGTCATCCCCTAGTGTTTCTGCCATTTCCTTGGATATGTGTCCATTTGTTTTCCCCTCATATCTGTTATAGAGAGTTGTGTCATCGGCAAATATACCCATCTCCGAAACAATTTTATCAGGGAGGTCATTTATGAATATCAGGAATAATAGAGGTCCAAGGATAGACCCCTGAGGTACTCCCGCATTTATGTCATATTGTTTGGATGTACGACCGTCGAGGACAACTTTGATTTTTCTATTACTTAAGAAGGATTTAATTACATTATGAATTCTTCCAGTGATTCCAAAAAAATCGACTTTGTATCTCTCTCTTCGTCGCGAGGCAAGATAGTAGGAACTCTTGGATCACATGGGCTACGTAAAGCTGTATATATATATATATATATATATATATATATATATATATATATGTATATATATATATATATACGTTTTATTTTTTATTACCGTATCTTTCTGTTAAGTTACATTATTGTTTCAGCTACCCGGCCGTTTTTTGGCCGTCTGTAGCTTCCTCAGACTTTTACAGAAATGTAACTTAACAGAAAGATACGGTAATAAAAAATAAAACGCATATGTGCTCTACAACAGTATTCAGCACTTTCTTCAGTTTTTATTAATTATCATTTCTACTATATATATATATATATATATATATATATATATATATATATATATATATATATATGTACTGAGTGCAGTTGAGCGCTTCATATACATTAGAAGCATTATCTCTTATAATGCTTTAGTCACCAGGAATATGGACAACTGACCAGCAATATATATATATGATTAGTTTTTTTTGGAAAAAGAATTCCAGCAGAGTGCTCAATTAAAAGGAAAATCCAAATTGTAAGAGTGTATATATATTTTGTGTACAGAAAGTTGTTAGTTGAGACAGAGCATTGGTACCGTAGGTTTCAAGCCCGATAATAAGGCCCGTTTAAGGTATCCTTATCAAGCTCTCTTCAGAGACGAATATTGGCTGAAGAGAGCTTGATAAGGATACCTTAAACGGACCTTATTATCGGGCTTGAAACCGACGGTACCAATGATCTGTCTCAACTAACAACTTTCTGTACACAATATATATATATATATATATATATATATATATATATATATATATATATATGCTAGCCGTATATACCTGGCGTTGCCAGACTGAAACATATTGCTTGCTAGTGGGTTTAGTCACATGCGATTTAAAACACACCAAAGGTATTTATTTTCTCTTCCACCACGAGAATATCGTAACATGTTGCGTTTTTCCATCAAAGTCGACCACTTGTTGGATTTATGGAAGCATAAAACATATCCGTCTTAATCTATGAAAATCAAAGAAAAACAATTTTCATAGCTAGGGAAATAACTCTCATAGCTTAAATGACTGAAGCAATTGATGCCAGCTAATAATAATTCAAAATAAATTGAATTAAATATAAATCGAAAAAAAAATTGAATAAATTAACTTTAAATAATATTTATAAACAGAACAATTAAAATTATTCTATTACTAATGACCAGTAATAACATGAAGTTAATTATTAAAATAAATTTTCAGTATGATAATTAATTTATAAAACAGTGTACCTCTTGTACATATTAATCAAATTGTGGACAAACAAAAACAAGAATACGACTTTATTATAATAGGTGTGTGCGTGTATGCGCGTACGTGTATATATGTGTATGTGTGTAAAAATGTATGCTTTTGTGAATGTTCTATTCTTTACGTATACCAATCTTTTTTCAAACCAGAAGCCTATTGTTTGTTGAGTTATAACAAAAGAGCATATATATAAATGATAACAATTTTGCTAGATTTCTAAGTTGAAGGTTTTATTTATTTTTACCAAACATTCTTTTCTAAACAAAAATTTGGTACATTTGCAGATCTGTTTCGTTTATGGACTAACAACCGATATTTATATGTCAATACTGAATATTTCCTCTGTGGACTCATTATCACTTACATCTCTATGCATTTTCCTCTTTGGGAACATTTTTTAACATTTGAATTCACAGAAGAAATATCTATACCTATTCAACTTCAAAATGGTAATCAACTTCAAAATGGGCTTATTTTTTGTAAAAAAATGAAAAATAATCAATTCCAAAATGGAGAAATCAACTTTAAATTAATAAAATGTGAAAAATCTAAAACAATCAATTTAAAATAAAATGAATAACTTCAAATTGAAATTTTTTAATAAATTGAAAATTCTTTATTCAGTTAACTTACTCTATGAGTAAGGAAATTGACCAGTCATGTTTATATATATATATATATATATATATATATATATATATATATATATATATGGGGGAGTATAAGAAGGCTACACCAATGCAGGAAACCAGCTGTTGTATATGAACAAAAATGAACAAACGAAAGGAGATCATATTTGTTTTGTTATTTTATTTAACTTCTGATATCCATTTATTTTTCAAGATAATCAAATGACAAATCAGTAAATATGAACTTACTGTTTTGATATAACCGGAATGGTGTAAATTTTAATATTTAGAGAATACATCTCTTTTCTAAAAGAAAAGCGACTCAATAATGTTTTTTAAAAAAGGAAAACATTGAAATACTGTAAGGCGGAAATGGACGTGGGAACGGGACAGCTTGAAAAGCAGACACACACACGCATGCACACACACACGCATGCACACACACACGCACGCACACACACACACACACACACACACACACACACACACACACACACACACACACACACACACACACACACACACAAAGTACAGATTATACCTAACAACCCAAGCTTGCTGTAGCTCGAAGATATCTGAAAATATTTGAAAACACAAAGGGATGTTTTTTTTGTAATGAATTACATTGTAGAGCATATGCAATTCATATAATATTTTCACATTCTGAATTAGATAAGTTATTAATTTTTAACACTATAGCCTAGCAGTGTTAATAAATCATAATTATATATGTACTATATTCATATCGGAAACAGGCAATAACCAATGTTAAATTATCTATATTATCTGGTGATAAATATATATATATAATTATTACTATAATAATTTTAAATACCTACAGACGCTATATATGAGGAAGACCCCAACATACAAACAACTTAGTATCTGCAATTAAGATTACCTCCCTTTGTAATAAACTTAGATGATATAATATTTTCAATATATTTATTAGGAACGTTTATATAATTTTATATTCCTGCAAAGTAAAAATAAAAGAATAAATATTAGATTTATTTGTATTATATTAAATCTCAATTTGAAGTTGATAATTTTCATTCTGAAGTTGATTATTTCGCATTTTGACGTTGATGATTTCGCATTTTTAAATTGATTAATCCATTTTAAAGTTGATTATTTCGCATTCTGAAGTTGATTATTTCTCATTTTGAAGTTGATTAATTCATTTTGAAGATGATTATTATCATTTTGAAGTTTAAAAGGTATTGTATTGACATACACATGTGTGTTCTGCTCCTATGAACAAAACAGATCTGTGAATATGTCGAATTTTAGGATATGAAACAATTGGCAAGATTAATAAAATCTTGCACTTCAATATATATATATATATATATATATAAATATATATATATATATATTATTTTTTTCTCTTTTTGAAACTGATTCATAATTTACAATTATTAATCTTTATCCTCAATATATATATATATATATATATATATATATATATATATATATATATATATATATATATATAATGACTGGATCTGACCTACAATTGTTCCATGACCTATCATACATTGTGACATAAAATGTCATAGAATTGATTGCTGAGAAACTTTGACATTTGTCGATGTCGTAGCGACCAACATACAAATATAAAA
This sequence comes from Euprymna scolopes, assembly GCF_053919585.1. Taxonomy (NCBI): domain Eukaryota; kingdom Metazoa; phylum Mollusca; class Cephalopoda; order Sepiida; family Sepiolidae; genus Euprymna; species Euprymna scolopes. The sequence goes on from NC_136485.1 coordinate 15,932,157, forward strand.
ATATGGAGAGGGATAAGCATTCAGGCAATACATGGCATTTGTCCAATTGTGTAGGAATAACAATATTATCATTATTATTTTGTTTTGAACTGTTGCAAGAATTGCACGTGCTTCTACAAAAATAGTTCTGAATAGAAAACTACACATTAAAGAAAAAAATGGTTAACTATACAACAACCGGTCACAGAAACAGGGAAAAGAAAAACAACGAAATCATCTTTCTAATCATGCTCATACATTTAAAAAGCGAAGTTGTAAACAAAACAATGTTTCTGCTTTGACATCAAAATAAAATACGCATACAAAAGGGGCACATGCAAAATGCTAGACTTTCTTTGGCAAATAATGGTTTAGTTTACAATTCTATTTTGCAATTTTCTGAACATTATTTTTTGGAAACGTTTTACAAATTTAATCGGAGATAGGATAAAATTTTATTGAAAATGCCAGATATCAAAACCAGCTGCAACATATTCCTACTTATGAGATTTTTCTTAAAATGCTACATTAAAAAGTATAAGTAGCAGAAACTTTGCTTAGTGAGGCTTTAAACCAATGCTTTTCAGGTGAAAATATTATTACATATGTACAGGTACTGTCGAAATTAGTATAAATGTAATATATTATGAAAAAATGATCCAGTAGAAAAATAATTACAAGTAAAAATAGAATTTATTGAATTATCGAGTTTAATAGTATGTTTCAATGCGGAAGAGTTGTGCGACCAATTTGGTATGACAAACTGACTTATTTCCCTTGACTTAAATTAAACGTAATTGTGGATCATTTTTGTTAGAAATACAACTAGCACATCTTCCACTAAATCACTTTTCGAAAATTTTGAAATTTATACTAATTTTGACATGGTAAGTAAGTATGTAATAAATATGTAAAAACCAGAACGAGTATATGAATGCTGTGCTCAATAATCAGAATTTAATTAAAATAAAAAATTACTTTCTATTTGCTAGTTTAAAGGTTTTCGTTCAGATTTGCTAAGAGTGATCTTCCTTTAAACCATAACGAGTTATTTCCCCTGAATTATACTGAAAAACGATAGAATGCATTCTCCTATTTTTGGAAATCAAAAATATCTAATTTCTAATCCACATGAAGAATTTAGAAACTGGATTTACTCTATTTCTTGCTTGAACGTCCAAAGCATCTTACATGATTCAACAGGTTGCTAACATATGTTTCTCATTAACCAAGGTCGTAGTTGTTTTAAGACTCTCTCTTTTCTTAACCGAAACTTCTGGAATGGCTCTCAATCTTTGCTTTGATTTTTCTGTTCGTAGTTGTCTAGGCTTTGAGGACATGCATGCGCATTTTTGTATGTCCAGCAAAGGCTTCTTTTGCGGGGGTTCTCCGGGGGGGGGATTAATATGCCTCAGAACTGTTTACATACCCCTATATAATAATATCTAGGATTTGAGAAGGGACAATTATTATTTTGATCGACTTTTATAAAATTCGCCCTATTTTGTTGTGTCACGTGTCTGTTTGGCTTTTTAATATAAATAAAGTAAAACGAATTGAAACGAGGTCAGTTCCTCATCTTTCGCGCCGGGGACGTCCAGAAAACAATGAGCTTTTGATCAATGCGGTGAAAACCGTCATATCAGACAATTGCTATTCATTTGGACACTCTCATTTTTATGGGAAACTGGTTTCCCCCCAACATCTTGGAGAAACAAAACATTGCCTTGAAGCCAAAGTTAACTGCGGGATTTCATTTCCCCTATCGTGTGATGTTTAAATTTACGCGCCTGTCACAATAACTTTTTAAACGTTTAATTCCATCCATTCTCATTCCACTTCCTTCGTAGCATCGAGATAAGTTATCACGCTTTTTTTTTCGCTTTCGCCTCAACGATTCAGGTTCGAGCCTACCTCCATCCCAAAACTTTTTTCTTTTACACACACCCGGACAACGCCGGGCACCCCAGCTAGTCATCAATAAAGGAGGTCATATTTGTACATTGTCTATTTATTCGTCATATTTGTACACTTGTCTATTTATTCGTTAATTCTAGTAATACGCGTTCTATATCGATTGCGTTGTGATATTAGTGCATAATTTTGTATAGTAATCATGTCTTTGGTTTTCACTCGTTTATGAATAATCTTTCGTACATCCTTTTGTATGTTTGTCCGTGTAAGAATAATTGTACATATGCATAAATCCAACTGTTTCTGGATCACTTTTAAAAAAGTTTTCCCTTGTTCATTTTGACTCTCATGTGTATACTCAAAAAAACAAAACACGTAAAATAATCACTGCGTACCTTGGAGAAGATACTCTAAATTCTGAATTTTTGAGATTTAAAATAAAAAAAAATTACTTGGGAGTCACCGCTTATCAAGGCTTGAAAACCACTCGAGGATAAGGGTTAAGAAATGGTGTAAATTGGGTAGACTTTGATTATTTACGGGGACGGCTTAACAAGAACTTATTTATTTATTTTTTTATTCAATTTTCACCCCAAGCAAGGTATAGTGCCACTTTGAAGTAGTGGGCTACTTTATGGGACATAAGTTGCAGGGATATTATGAAAGGAGATGAACAGCAAGATGTCTGTTCATATTACACTTGAACTTCTGCATGTCAGTACAGTTGGGAAAGCAGAATTCCGGAAGGGTGTTCCAAAGTCTAGCAGTTCTGAGGAAGAAACTATTGAAGTAGAAGGCTTTCTTACACTTAGGGATCTCTACTGTGAAGGTGTGGGATTTAGCTGCTGGTCGAGTTTGGGAGTTGAAGATTACCATGTTGTATTCAACTAAGAAGCAGGCAAGTGCTCTACATGCGGTCAGTGCTGGGAAAGAAGCTTTGTTCATAGAATTTGCATTTAGATTCAGGAACAGTTAGAGAGTGAGGGAAATCATATATAGTGGTTGTAGCTAGTCGAGTGTTTTTTTGTGAAAGTTTGGCAAGGGTGAATCATAGATTGGAGTTCAGTCGAGATGAAGATTGCTAATTTGGATTATTTGGATTATTCAGACTACTTTCGGCTGATGTAATCTCTGACCTTCTTCAGGTGTATATTATTATTATTATTTTTTTTTTTTGCATAAAGACCTGTGGCATAATGGATAAAATACTAAATAAAATTAAGTTTTAAGTGACAATCTTCTGGGAGTTTAAGATTCAATCTTCAGTGCAGGCGATGCTAGGAATAATATTGTGAATCATTTAGATTTCTACTTGGTCATGGCTGACAGAACAAGAACACGCTACCTCCATGTATTAAATACAATATTCCATCAAAATTGGCTGAACTGTTGCATGAATAACGCTCAAGATAAGAACATGCTAGTGATTCAATATATAATGTTTTTTTTTACAAAGGAGTCACCACTGATCAAGGCCCGCAGACTACTCGAGGATAAGGGTTAATGAGTATACAATAGTCAATAGGACAATATCGTAGTAATCGTTAGTAGAGGAAATTTGGTAAATTGGATTACTTAAGGTGAGCAGCTCATCAAGAACTTGTTTACATTGGACTTGAAGGCAACCATATTGTAGTCAGCTGGAAAGCAGGGAGACTGAAGAGAGTTCCACAGGCGTGCAGTTCTAGAAAAGAAACTTTGTTCATGGAATCTACATTTAGGTTTAGGCACTGATAAAGTATGGGGGAAATTATTGATAGACGAGTAGTTTTCGTGAAAGTTTGGCGAGGAGGAGGACCATAGATTGGAACTCAGACGAGCACTTATTTTACAGAGTCTCTAAATCATGTTTATTATTCTTAAAAATCCACTCTGAAGAAAGCACACTGAAAGTTAAGAATCTATTGTGAACTACGTGGTCAGTTTGAAAAGTCACAGCGGAAATAAATCTTGGATCGATAAATACTTGATTAAAATGTTTGACTCTCTATATATATACTATTGAAAGTGATTTGAAAGTTTTTAAACTGGCAAATAGAATGTAATTTGTGGCTTGAATTAAAGTTTAAAAGTAAAATACAAATTATGTTTCGAAATTTTTAAAGATTTTTTTAGATAAGGATTGATAATTTAAATGATTTGGATTATTTCAACTACTATTCTCATCTCGGTTATGAAATTAATTTCACAACGTTTCGGCCGATGTAACATTTGACCCTTTTTAAATCCATCTTTTCAAACTTGCCAACCGCTACAAATTTTCGAACTGTTTAATTTGAAATTTTGTATAAATTGCAGAGTGCAACATAAAGATTTCCAAGTTCGAAAAATTGCACACGGAGAAGGTCGGAGGTTGCATCGGCCGAAGCGTTGTGCAAATGAGAATGAAGATGAGAATAGCAGTCCAAATAATTCAATTTGTTCTAAACTGGATGAAATTGGTAATTTTTCAAATGCGCTGAGCTATATTAATGAAATTATTATTTATTTAAATATTAAATAGTAATATATATTAAATATTTCAGCAAAATTTAAATTGCAGCTTCAGATAATCAAGTTTACATAAAACTTCATCGTCTACATTATTACGTAAATAAATATAATTGTTTAA